>NC_081826.1:148190611-148530611 GCF_030867095.1 Alligator mississippiensis
ATAGCTTTTGAATGCAAGGTATTCTTCTTCAGGTCCCTGAAGAACCTGAAAAAGAATGCTTTGTATTTGAAAGTTTGTCTAACTTTATTCCAATTATGCAGTTGGTCCCTTAAAAGATCTCACCCCCCAAAAAATCCTTGCTTCTCCAATGAACTTATATGTCATTTTCATCATGCAGAAAGTGGTGGTGAAGAATAGAGAAAGTTGGATTAATAAAGATACTTTGTAAGTAACATTTAATAATGCACACAAGTCATTGCTATGTTATGCAGTCACAATAAAGTTATGGGAAATTTAAATTTATCAAGATATGAAGTGTACATATTAAATAACTTTATAGACATATAAAAGAAATGGTGATAATGGAAACTGGGACAGCTCTCTGGCAGAGATGCACGGGTACAAGCCCATCGTGGCCCCGAGAACCAAAGACCCTGGCAGACCTCTCTGGCATACCCCAGTCTCAACCCCAGCGCACAGCCGAGAGGGAAGTGGGGCACACAGTGGGAGGGCACTAGTCAGGAGCAGGAGGCAGCTGAGGGGAGCCAAGAAAGGTCACCTCTCTCCACCCCGGCTCCTACTTAGCCCAGCCCCCTAGGGAGCCGCGCAAACAGAGCGTGCAAACAGGTGTGCTTTGGGCCCTGGCATGTGGAGCTAGCACAGGACAGTTTGCGGAGAGGCTACCAGCAGGCTCTCAGCCCCGAGTTGCCCCCTGATGGAGATGCACAGCATCCTGTGCTCACTGGTGGAGACTCTGGAGGGCCAGGTGAGGGAGCTCCAGGAGGAGGTGAGCAGAGTGGGAACCATTAGGAAGCATGAGGAGGACATCAATGCTTGCTGCCAGACCCTGCACCTGGAAAACAATGCCACGGAGACCAGGAAGAAGAGCGAGCTTCAGTGAGACACCCCTAATGACAGAGTGGAGACTGGTCACATCAGGCCCAAAGCCACAATGTGCATCAGCTGCTCCACCAATAGCCCCGCACAACAACTATCCAGACCTCACACCATCAACAGAAGAGGCATCTGCATCCTCTGCAACAAGGACAAAACAGGAACAGCCGCCACCACTGAAGAGGCAACAAAGGGTGATTGTTGTGGAAGACTCCCTGCTACAAGGAACAGGAGGTGCCGTCTGTTTTCCAGACCCCTTTGCTCGAGAGGTCTGCTGCCTTCCAGGAGCCAGGATCTGAGATGTGACAACAAGGATCCCAAAACTGTTCTGCCCTACAGACCATTATCCCATACTCCTCATCCACATGGGCACTGATGACAAGACAAGTAACAACCTTGGAAGAATTATGAGCGACTATAAGACAATGGGGGTGAAGCTCAAGGAACTAGGAGCACAAGCGGTCTTCTCCTCAATCCTCCCAGTTAGAGGCTAAGGTGATTGGAGGGAGGACTGCATCAAAGAAGTCAACCAAAGGCTTTGGAGATGGTGTCACTGTGCTGGCTTTGAATTCTTTGACCTTGGTATGCAGTTCAACAGCACTTGTCTGCATGCAAGAGATAGTATCCACCTCATGGGCAGAGGGAAGAAGCTCTTCTTCATGAGAATTGTGGACTTTCTGAGGAGGGCTTTAAATTAGACAAGCCCGGGGGAGTGGGGGAAGATTCCACTGCTGGGCATAAATCCTCTGACCAAAGTAACTTAGAGGAGAGTATTTATGTAGGGGACATCCAGATGACTACCAATGCCCAAAGACACTTGCAGAGGGACAGAAAACCTGAGATGACTAGGGGTGAGTTCAGCTGTCTTTATAGGAATGCCAGGAGCATGGGCAACAAACAGGACAAACTGGTACTCCCTCTGGCAGACAAGGAATTTGCCCTCATTGCATTGATGGAGACTTAGTGGGATGATACATATGACTGGGCAGTGGATGTTGAGGGCTATGGGCTCTATAGAAAGGATTAGGTTGGAAAGAAGGGTGGAGGGGTGGCCCTCTATGTGGAAGAGCAGGACCCCTCCCTGCAGGTTTCATTTGATTGCAGGGGGAAGTCCCTTGAGACCCTCTGGGTCAAGATACAAGAGGGTTCAGGAGAAGGGGACCTCCCTACCAAGAAGAGGAGAACAACCAGGCATTCTACAGGGAACTGACTGAAGCAGCCAGCACTAAAGACTTGATTGTCAGGGGTGACTTCAACTATCCTGATATCTGTTGGGAAGACCATTTGGCCAGCTCCAGCAGGTCAACCAACATTTTGGCAACTATAGATGACTGTTCTTGACACAGGCCGTGGAGGGACCAACTCGGGGTAAAACTACTCTGGACTTGGTGCTGACCAAAGGGGAGGACGTGGTAGGTGACCTGAAGATCGGACGTACTTTGGATGACAGTGATCACGATTTGATTAGATTCACCATCCACTGAAAGGCTGGGAATTCTGTCAGCAGAACAGAAGTCCTAGACTTCAGAAGGGCAGACTTTAGAAAACTCAAGAGTCTAGTCAGAAAGGCCCTATGCAATGAGTGACTGGACGGTTTGGGATTTCAGGAACGGTGGTGCTTCCTGAAGGAGGCAATTTTCACAGCTCAAAAAGAGACCATCCCCAAGCAGTCAAAAAGAGGGAAAGTGGCCAAGAGACCTGCCTGGCTCAACAGGTACATTAGGGAACTTCTCAAAAAAGAACAAAGAAACAAACGTGCAATGGAAAAACTGTTCATCATTCAAAGAGTACACCCATATGGCCAGGGTTTTCAGACACGGGACAAGGAAAGCCAAGGCATGCATGGAAATCAAGCTGGCAACCAAAATTAGAGATAACAAAAAGTCCTTCTATAGGTACATAGGGAGGAAGAAAAAAATCAAGCTCCACTGTGGCACCCCTACTGAATCTGGAGGGGAAGCCCACAGTTGACCCCTGTGAAAAGGCAGAGCTCCTTAATACTTACTTCACATCAGTATTCCTGAAACCAGGTGAGAACTTGTCACCTGTCCAGAGGCCTAGAGAATACAGCGATGAGAGCAGTCCATATAAAATCAGTCCCAAACAGGTGAAGATACTTTTAGAACATTTGGATGTTTTCAAGTTGGCTGGGCCAGATGACCTGCATCCGAGAGTGCTGAAAGAGCTGGCTGAACTCATAGCGATGCCTCTGCCGAGGCTGTTTGAAAACTCGTGGCACCCAGGAGTGGTTCTGAACAGCTGGAGGAGGGCTAACGTGGAACCTATCTTTAAGAAATTGGTGACAGACAGGGGGGACAAGGCTGAACTCCTCAACGAGTTCTTTGCCTCAGTGTTCCTAAGCGAGGGACACGACAAGTCTCTCACTGGGGTTGTAGAGAGGCAGCAGCAAGGTGCCAGACTTCCATACGTAGATCCTGAGATGGTGCAGAGTCACTTGGAAGAACTGGATGCCTTTAAGTCGGCAGGCCCGGATGAGCTCCATCCGAGGGTGCTGAAGGCACTGGCCGACATCATTGCAGAGCCACTGGTGGGAATATTCACACGGGCCAAGTCCCGGAGGACTGGAAAAGGGCTAACGTGGTCCCCATTTTCAAAAAGGGGAGGAAGGAGGACCCGGGCAACTATAGACCAGTCAGTCTCACCTCCATCCTTGGCAAAGTCTTTGAAAAAATTATCAAGGCTCACATTTGTGAGAGCCCGGCAGGGCAAATTATGCTGAGGGGAAACCAGCACAGGTTTGTGGCAGGCAGATCGTGCCTGACCAATCTAGACTCTTTCTATGACCAGGTTACGAAACGCCTGGACACAGGAGGAGGGGTGGATGTCATATACTTAGACTTCAGGAAGGCCTTGGATACGGTATCCCACCCCATACTGGTGAACAAGTTAAGAGGCTGTGACATGGATGACTACACAGTCCGGTGGGTGGCGAATTGGCTAGAGGGCCACACCCAGAGGGTCCTGGTGGATGGGTCGGTCTCGACCTGGAAGGGTGTGGGCAGTGGGGTCCTGCAGGGCTCGGTCCTTGGACCGATACTCTTTAATGTCTTCATCAGTGACTTGGACAAGGGAGTGAAATGTACTGTATCCAAGTTTGCAGATGACACAAAGCTATGGGGAGAAGTGGACACGCCGGAGGGCAGGGAACAGCTGCAGGCAGACCTGGATAGGTTGGACAAGTGGGCAGAAAACAACAGAATGCAGTTCAACAAGGAGAAATGCAAAGTGCTGCACCTAGGGAGGAAAAATGTCCAGCACACCTACAGCCTAGGGAATGACCTGCTGGGTGGCACAGAGGTGGAAAGGGATCTTGGAGTCCTAGTGGACTCCAAGATGAACGTGAGCCGGCAGTGTGACGAAGCCATCAAAAAAGCCAATGGCACTTTATCGTGCATCAGCAGATGCATGACGAATAGGTCCAAGGAGGTGATACTTCCCCTCTATCGGGCGCTGGTCAGACCGCAGTTGGAGTACTGCATGCAGTTCTGGGCACCACACTTCGGGAAGGATGCGTATAACCTGGAGAGGGTCCAGAGAAGGGCAACTCGTATGGTCAAGGGCCTGCAGACCAAGCCCTACGAGGAGAGACTAGAGAACCTGGACCTTTTCAGCCTCCACAAGAGAAGGTTGAGAGGCGACCTTGTGGCTGCCTTTAAGTTCATCACGGGGGCACAGAAGGGAATTGGTGAGTATTTATTCACCAAGGCGCCCCCGGGGGTTACAAGAAACAATGGCCACAAGCTAGCAGAGAGCAGATTTAGATTGGACATTAGGAAGAACTTCTTCACAGTTCGAGTGGCCAAGGTCTGGAACGGGCTCCCAAGGGAGGTGGTGCTCTCCCCTACCCTGGGGGTCTTCAAGAGGAGGTTAGATGAGTATCTAGCTGGGGTCATCTAGACCCAGCACTCTTTCCTGCTTATGCAGGGGGTCAGACTCGATGATCTATTGAGGTCCCTTCCGACCCTAACATCTATGAATCTATGAATCTATGAAAGGGAAGAGGGACCTTGCTAATTATAGACTGGTCAGTCTGACTTTGGTTGTGGGAAAAATCTTTGAAAAAATTGTCAAGGAGGCCATCAACCACAAGCTTGCAACTGGTGGGCTACTGAGAAACAACCAGCATGGGTTTGTTGAGGGGAGGTCATACCTAACAAACCTGGTGTCCTTTTACAACCAGGTAATTAGCCAGCTGGATGTGGGACAAAAGGGGTGGACATCATCTACCTAGACTTCAGCAAGGCCTTTGATACTGTTTCCCATGAAATTCTCGCAGCCGAGTTGGAGGGTACTGCCCTAGACCAGGCTACAGTGAGGTAGGTTGGCAACTTGCTCAGTGGCCGATCTCAGTGAGTTGTAATTGATGGGATGGCCTCATCCTGGAGGGCTGTCTCCAATGGTGTCTCCCAGGGATCAGTGCTTGGGCCCATACTCTTTAACATCTTTATCAATGACCTAGATGAGGGAGTGGAAAGTGCAATGATTAAGTTTGCAGAAGACACCAAGCTGTGGGGACATGTGGGCACATCTGAAGACAGGGCAAGGATCTAGGATGACCATGACAGGCTGGTCCTATGGGCTGATAACAATCAGATGAGGTTCAATAGGGACAAGTGCCAGGTCCTTCTGGATAACTAGAATCTGGAATAAACTCCCAGCAGAGGTGGTGCAGTCACCATCCCCTGCAATGTTCAGGAGGAGGCTGGACAAGCACATTGTGGAGCTCATTTGAGCCCAATTACCTCCCAGGAGACTGGATTTGATGTTACAGGTCCCTTCTGGTCCTTCTATGATTCTATAAAGCAGAAAAAAATCACAAGTTCCTTTTACAAATAGTGTCAAAAAGTATGGTCATTTTTTTCAAAATTTACTCCAGGAAATTACAAGTAATTCGTGTATGGAAATATTAGAATTAATTATGAGAGTAATATTAGAGAGTAAATAAATGTGTGACATCTGCTTCATAGCTGCAATAATTTAAAAATTTATATGAAATAACTTTTTAAATAATTTATTTAAAAGTTGAATATATAGTATTAAAATGGTATTATTTAAATAGTAAGAGAATAGATGAAAATCAGTGAGTTTGTCCACAATTATTATTTTGAGTTCAATTATTCTGTTCCCAAACTTCAAGAATTGAGATTAATGGTAACAGAACCCTTCTCTGGGTTGAAATCAGTTAATTTGTTTTATAAAGGAATAGATGAGAAATTTTTCCCGTGTTAAAACTGATTCTTTTTATAATTGCATGTATATGAAAAGGGCTTAAATGCATGAAACAGATGCACACACACCTTGCCAAGAGTACATGGATGCAACACAGAAACACACAGACCACTGAAAGAAAAGAGCATAAATCTGGAGTAATTCTGATTGGGTCAGCAGAGTCAATCCAGTTTGAGAACAGAGTGAGAGTGAAAACGGAATTTGGCTTTTGCATTACATGTATCATGTAGACATAATTGGCTGATTGTGAAAAAAGCAATTTATGTTTCCCTTCTTTGAATATAGTGCTTAAAATGTCAATGTAGTAGTGTATCATCTATTAATATAAGGAATTTTTGTAAACTTTGTTTTAAAAAAATGAATGTTTTATTTGGGTACATGGAGATAAAAGAAAAAAATCTTAATTCCTTACTTTGAATATACAGAACAGGATTTTTTGTATTTTAGAATGCTTTTTTGGTTACTTATTTCAAGAATAAAATGTAAACACTACAGGCCATTTTAGTTCTATATCTCTGTGTTTGTATAGTGTATATAAGTAGCATGAATGGTTAGACAAAGTATAGGAAAAGATATACTATGCTAGGTTTTTTAACCTTAACCTTATTTGAAGACAAGACAGCATGGTACATTATAAACTAACTCAGACTAACATGCCTTACTACCTCTCTGTAATCTTATTTGAATTAATGAGTTTCCTTTACCTTTTTGCCAGCTCTTAAAAGTCTCTTGTGTTACTGATTAACCTTAATTTCTTTCAAGGTATGAATGGAAAAATTGCCCAGTTATCAGTTCCAGAAATTGTCTATACTTTGAATGCTGAACACAGTCACGTAGTAACTCCTGCTATGGGGATCCCAGCAAAGATCATGACAACTTTGAGGAGTGAGAGAACAGTGAAAAAATTAATAAGTTTTTGCAGTTGTTGTGGGAAAACAATTATTCATAGAAAAGATAGGAATCTACACAGGCATCTTAATTTGTTGTGGAAACAACAATTCCAAATCCATGCTTGAAAAAAAATTATGTAAATGTTTTTGTAGGGATATACATGCTGTGTATAACTCACCCTGTTTCAATGCAGGGTCATTTTGGAGAAAGTATACATTTTCAGCAAATTAGGAAAATCATTTATCTACCTCTTAGTATTTGAGCATAAACTCAAGAGGTCAATGGAAGTCAACCTTTTTGGCAGGCATGCCACAAATTAGCCCTGCACCCTCCCCGAATAACACTCTGATCCCCTTCCCCTGCCCAATCTGCTCCTCTGCTTTCTGCTTCACCTGCACTCCCCGTCCCACCTGCTGCTCTGCTTTCTGCTTCCTGCCCTATTTGCCATTGTTCTGCCTGTTCCCTCTCCAACCTGCCATTTACCACATGCAGGGCATGTCTACACATGCATTTACACCAGCTTAAATTTACTGCACAGTTAAGTTACTGCGCAGTACGTAGGAATAAGCTGGCATCCACATGTGCAGGTGTTAAAGTTAGTCCCAAGTCAGTCCACATACACAGTGTTACTGCACAGTAAGGCATCTGCACTTGCATTACTACACAGTAACTAATTGGGCATAAATTTGATACATGCATGATGCAGGTATCAAATTTATGCTCAAGTCAGCATAAGTTGCCATATTTACTGCATAGTGTGGGTGTGCACATGCAGATGTGTGCCAGTGCTGCATAGTAATTTTGGTTATTGTACAAAAAATGTGCACGTGTAGATGCACCCACACAGGCTGCCCATGCCATTTGTGGCAGGTGCTATGGGTTGGCCACCCCTGCCCTGGACTACAAATGTATTTACTGTCACAGATTGCTTGCCTCACGTCTATATTTAATGAAGCCAACCTGACTGTGGTGAGGAACAACTAAGAGAGCTTTTCCCTGTTTCTTATGCTTGGCACTGTCTAAGGGTGGCTTGAGAGGAAAGGGTGGTCTCTAGCATTATGACATGGGCTTTTCCTGAACTTGAACAGAACTGAGATAAGGGCAACTTGTGCATGGGATACAGGATGTCCTGTTTTTGGTCTCCATGACTGGAAATACAAGACAAGGAAAATTGTTTCAGAAAAATGGGAAGGAAAGAGTTCAGGAATAGGCTGGGACAACTGTATTGCTCTGGCTCCAAAGTCCTAGGGATGTCAAAGTGAGGAAGTGTTGGGTCACACAACTGTCACCTTGACTCAGCACTTCCCGCTTTTCTAGGATCTGGTGTTTAAATTTTATCCTGTCAGTTTACGTGGTCTCCATCACTAATACACCTCACATTCATCAGTTGTTTTCTGTTGTCCTCACACACCCCTGTAAAGCAGGGAATCCTTATGTTACAGACAGGAAGCTGAGCACAGAGGATATGAATTGGCCAAGGTCACAGCTGCAAACAGATGTCACCTAAGCAACATAACACCCCCCTAATGATCACTTTGACCTTGCTTGGCTCTTGCCATCACCTCCCAGCATTCTGCCCTGGTTCCTCACCTGACATGTTTTGTTGTAAAACTTGGAGGCAGGCTGCCCTCAGAGGCTGGTGAGCCCAAGGTGATCTCTCTTTCTGTCTCCCTACTAGTTCTTTATGTGCTACTCATCTTAAGGGCTAAGTTTGCGGCCTCCTTCTGCCCCTACAGTTAAGCCCATGCCTTGCAGATGATACTCTGTGTCTCAGACGGCTAGAGCCGACTTGAGGGGTACGAATTAATCGGTCGTCAGGTGGGCTGGTGGATGGAGAGGCGAGACACAGCGTATTGGTTTCAAAGATTATTTTACTTATGCTGCTGGTGGTCACGACGCAGGCTATGAGGTTGTTTACATAGTTACGAATAAGAGAGGTAATGCAACGAGTCGACGAGACGAGTCCACGGATGAAACGAGCATGCAAAGGAACGGGGTACGTCAGGGCCGGTCGATGACGAGGAGAAATTGGTGGTTGATCAGGCTGCCAATTCACTCTGTCACATGTCCAGAGCTCTCCAAGGTCACTCTGCAGCGTGCTCAGAGGTCTCCGACTTGGGCGGAAGCTGCACGGACTTTTGTATGTTTAGAGTAGCCAATGACAGACTGCCAGGTGGGAATAGCTAATGAGGCGGAACGTGACCAAACTTTGGAGATAGCAGCAGTTGCTTAGGGTGGTTCTATTGTGGCAGGGTTACTTAACTGACTTGGTTATGACATGCCCCCTTGGCCATGACACAATAGATTAAGAGCTCAAGTTATAGATAATTTTCGTCCAGGAACTCGTCGTTATTACAGGATTCAGGTGGCAAGCGAGTATATACATAAGCAGATAGCTTAATGAATCGCTTTTTAACAAACTGTAAAATACAACAACCCATACATACAACAATGGCGATTACAATTAATGGTAAACACAAGGTAACGAGGGGAGTTAGTAAATGCATTAACCAAGATGACATGTCCCATCCCATCCAGCCGAAAATGTCGGCTAACCATCCCTTCCCGATCCCAGCGACGTTGTTGGTGTCTGCGGCAATTTGTTTTATGCGGTCGAGTTGATCTTCTAGTGGAATAGTAACGTTAGGTATGCTAATACAACAGTGTTCCTTAGACAGGTTAAGGAATTGACACACGCCTCCCAGATGTAGTAACATCGCATCGAGGGCTAAGCGGTTTTGCATGGTCATGTGCGATGTAGCCTGTAATTGCTGGTTTAATAACCGTAGGGATGTTTCGGTACTATTGGCTAGAAGCTCAACTTGTTCAGCTAACTTGGCAATAGCGACTCTCACCTTGCCTATCCCTATTCCCCACGCAAAATAACCTTCAAGTGCCCACACAAATTTTTGGTTGAATTTCTCTTTATCTGTTAACTCGCTCCACACCGGAGCACATTGCTTATGGTGATGAAGTACGGCCGGACTACTCGGGTGAGATGTGTCAACACTTAAGGGGGGGCAGAGCATTACTGTACTCAAAAAGCATTGGACGCCCGTTAAGGCGGCTGGGAAGTTAGTGTAAAGCTGCCCATCCGAGCAAGCCCATAGCAGCCTTAAAGGGGCCGGCGTACTAATTAATGCACAGCTTTGACCTTTCCATGTGATTAAAGCTACCTCGCGAGGGAGATCGACCGTGTTGGCGGGCGTGTCGTAGCCATGGCACCACTGACTGAGTCTAGCCGCCCTTAAGATGGGGTAAAAATACGAGCACCAATCTTGGGCATCCGATACATTGATGGCTAGTGACCCGTTCCAAGAGACTAGAGATCGAGGCCTCTGAAAGACGGATGGAACCGGGCCAGACTCATCTCGTGCCCTCGTTTTGTTCAGGCCTGGGGGAAGAGCTAGGTACCATGTTGGAGTAATGGCTGTGGGGTTCCAGGTTAACGAATTATCGTCCCTGGACCACTTTACTCCTTCTGGGTTAATCCCCCACGGTATCTCTGAACACGAATGTTATAGAAGAGCAGGACGGGGGCAGGCGGAAACATAGCCTCCGATCTGCAGACAGCGCGGTTCATTTTGGGTAGGGTCAAGTTACGTGGCTAGGAATACCGGTAATAGACGGCATGTTGGCGTCGTTGGTATGTAAAACTATGTTTGGCTAATGTAATATTGGGATTCGGATCGGTGTTCCGGGCTTTAAACCACTTATCAACATTAAGAGGGTATACAAACGGGGTTAACACTGGGTCGTTAACAGAAAGGGGCAGGCGTAAGCACGCGGTGAGTCCTAACTCGCTACTATCTCCCGTGATGTTCGCCCAGAGTGATAAAAGGGACAGGACTGAGTTAGAGGTTGCGAAGTTAGTTCCATTCGCCGAGGAACCTGTCGGGAACATCAGAAGCATGATGACGATCCCGTTCACAACATGTGAGTAAGCGGCCATTGCTGTGTCGACCCGAATGTGCTACGGTGGATCTCGTGATCGAGCAGCTATAGATTGCCGCTTCGTCGCCGCTGGGCCTGTAAGGAAACAAGAAGAAGAAAAGGGAACCGTAATCAGGTTCGCTATAAGGAAACTGGGTGACCGGCGGAGCGGCGAGTCAGCCAGTTGTGGTGAACGATAACGGGGGAGCGATCGGGCTTTTCCTCCAATAGGACGGAATAGGTGTTGGGATAGTTCCAACGGATGAACTGTTCCCTTATTCATAGATTTATAGATGTTAGGGTCGGAAGGGACCTCAATAGATCATCGAGTCCGACCCCCTGCATAAGCAGGAAAGAGTCCTGGGTCTAGATGACCCCAGCTAGATGCTCATCTAACCTCCTCTTGAAGACCCCCCAGGGTAGGGGAGAGCACCACCTCCCTTGGGAGCCCGTTCCAGACCTTGGCCACTCAAACTGTGAAGAAGTTCTTCCTAATGTCCAATCTAAATCTGCTCTCTGCTAGCTTGTGGCCATTGTTTCTTGTAACCCCCGGGGGCGCCTTGGTGAATAAATACTCACCAATTCCCTTCTGTGCCCCCGTGATGAACTTAAAGGCAGCCACAAGGTCGCCTCTCAACCTTCTCTTGCGGAGGCTGAAAAGGTCCAGTTTCTCTAGTCTCTCCTCGTAGGGCTTGGTCTGCAGGCCCTTAACCATACGAGTGGCCCTTCTCTGGACCCTCTCCAGGTTATCCACATCCTTCTTGAAGTACGGCACCCAGAATTGCACGCAGTACTCCAACTGCGGTCTGACCAGCGCCCGATAGAGGGGAAGTATCACCTCCTTGGTTCTGTTCGTCATGCATCTGCTGATGCACGATAAAGTGCCATTGGCTTTTTTGATGGCTTCGTCACACTGCCGGCTCATGTTCATCTTGGAGTCCACTAGGACTCCAAGATCCCTTTCCACCTCTGTGCCACCCAGCAGGTCATTCCCTAGGCTGTAGGTGTGCTGGACATTTTTCCTCCCTGGGTGCAGCACTTTGCATTTCTCCTTGTTGAACTGCATTCTGTTGTTTTCTGCCCACTTGTCCAACCTGTCCAGGTCTGCCTGCAGCTGTTCCCTGCCCTCCGGTGTGTCCACTTCTCCCCATAGCTTTGTGTCATCTGCAAACTTGGTTACAGTACATTTCACTCCCTCGTCCAAGTCACTGATGAAGACATTAAAGAGTATCGGTCCAAGGACCGAGCCCTGCGGGACCCCACTGCCCACACCCTTCCAGGTCGAAGCCGACCCATCTACCACGACTCTCTGGGTGTGACCCTCCAGCCAATTCGCCACCCACCGGACTGTGTAGTCATCCAAGTCACAGCCTCTTAACTTGTTCACCAGTATGGGGTGGGATACCATATCGAAGGCCTTCCTGAAGTCTAAGTATACAAGATCCACCCCTCCTCCTGTGTCCAGGCGTTTCGTAACCTGGTCATAAAAAGAGACTAGATTGGTCAGGCACAATCTGCCTGCCACGAACCCGTGCTGGTTTCCCCTCAGCATAATTTGTCCTGCCGGACTTTCACAAATGTGAGCCTTGATAATTTTTTCAAAGACTTTGCCAAGGATGGAGGTGAGACTGACTGGCCTATAGTTGCCCGGGTCCTCATTATTACCCATGCCAACCCATTATTACCCATGTCAACTGGAACAGAGATGTCTACAGTATGGGCAAATGTACCTTTAAGCCAATTCAAGAAGCTCGGGGGGACCTGCTTTTCAGGAGTGCACATCCTCTATCATAACTAACTGCTACATCTGCATGATCCTGTAGCAATACATAATCAGCCAAAGCACCCTAATGTTGACTCTGGATGAAACAGTGCTCAAATTGCAGCAGTTTTACTATACCTGGATAACTACACAATCATGCAGATGTAATGGAAGCATAACAACAGCTTACATTGATATCCTTTGATGATAAGACAACTGTTACATATATACCCCTAGAGTTGGAAATTTGATCTTGTAGACTTGTGGATGAGATTGACGAGGGTGCGGTATCGAGACCCACACTAACTCATCGGGTTGGAATTTGGGTTCCCAGGGTAGAGGTTTCTTGGGATTGGCCTCGTCCCATAAGGGCTTTGTGGTGTTCAGCGAAATGAGGACGCCATGATTGTGCTTAGTCCAGTTTTTGTACGTCCCTTCCCCTCTGAGGCGAAGTTGTTCTTTGTATAAGCCGATGTGTTGCTCTACGACGCCGTTGGATTGCGTCCCCAATGGTATGGCCCAACTGGTATGGCAAATGGAGATGCCATGCAACGTTGTGAAGACGGGTGAATTTGTCCAGAACGTCAGAGTTAAACGGGGGTCCTCCGTCAGATTGAATTTCATGGGGGGGTTGCCAGGCGGCAAATGCAGCGGTCAAGGCAGAGATGACAGCAGTGGCGTTGCTTTTCCCTAGGGGAATGACCTGTAACTGGCACGTTCCCAAATCGATGATGACTAATCCCTTATTTGGTGGTTTGGACCCTGGGAGGGGCCCGAGCAGGTCTATTTGCCAGACTTTTCCCGCCTGGAATTGCGAGGGATTGAAAGCTCCGGCTTGATGTTTGGTTTGATGGCACTTCTCTTTTGCACATATCTCACAGGCTTGTGCTACCTTTTCCCAATCGCGTCGAACTCCATACGAGATGGGTTCTGTAGCAGCTTGGTGCCAGCGTCGATGGCTGGCCTGCCGTCCCGGGTGACCCCAATTCTCATGAAGCCATGCGAGGAACGGGCTTACTTTGGGATCGGGGGTAGTGGTGATGGGCAGAACTACGTCGGTCCGGAGTGGATCTTCCAAAAGCTTGTCGATGGCCGTGTGCACCGGATCGGTGTCAGGGTGGTGTGACTTGGTGTGCTTAACCAGTGGGAGCCGTGTAAATTTAGTCAAAGTTTCCCAGATGTCTTCCCAGTCATTTAAATTTTCGGTGGGGATGGCAGTGCCGGTAAGGATTTTATAGACGTATTGCGAGTCGATTGCGATGATTGGGACTGGAAGTGTATCATTGTGGTGCATCAGACAGTGTTGCAGCACCTTAAGGAATCCCAGCAGTTCGCATTTTTGAGCAGAGTTGTCGTCTGGGTGGGCCCAGAGTATTTCCGCGTCGTGGCAGGCCTTACAATAGTACCCGTAGCCTCTGCCGTGTCGGAAGGTTCCGTCCAAGGCCATCCAGGCCGGGGCGGAGGTTCCATACAGCGCTGGGGGGTTTTCCCCATCCCCCGGGCTGGGGTCGGGTGGTATGTCTTCAAATTTCCAGCAGCACCAGTTATAATGATGGGTGAGTACCAACGTGTTCCACGTCTTAGGCTCTCTTTGAAAATACGGGTCGACCTTTTCTGCATCTAGCAAAGGCAACAAAGTGGCGGCGGGAGCGCGGAGCGTTCCGTGCCCCCTTGCTAATGGCTCTACTAGCTGTCCAGCCAGAAGGATCTTTCCTACAGCCCCATACCGATGTTGTGCTGCTTGAAGAGTTTTATGAGCGGTGTATACCAGGTCATTGCGAGAGTTGTGCGCGACAGCCCACACGTGGTTAACGGTGAATCCAAGAGTCACGATTAATGGTTCACCGAGGTTGATTGCATGGAGCTGCGTACCCTTGATGGTGGCCAACAGGCGATGCAGGTTCCGCTGATCCCCTTCCGTCCAAGGCGTGGATTTTCAGGACTTGTCACGGATCTGTCGCTGTAACTTGGTGAGAAGCGTTATATGGCTACGGTTGACATAGTGCCAGTACCAATTTAAGTGACCCAGAAGCTGCTGAAAATGTCTTTTAGTTACGGGCAGGGGTTCCTTTAATAAGTCGATGTCAGGGCCATCATGTAAGATTCCGTGACGGGTGGGGCCAACGAATCGGGTGCCTAGGAATGTGATGTCAGCTATAGGATGTAGGTGCGACTTTTCCTCGTTGACCGTCCACCCCTCATCTTGAAGGTGGGCCACTAGTTTGTTGGCTATACAGGTAACAGTGGGACTGTTGTGGCCCATAATAGCGATGTCGTCAACATAACTCCAGATTTTTAATTCCTCCTCTGGTGGAAGGGCGTGTGTGGCATGAAAGTTCTTTAGGATATTGTTCATAGCACCAGTGGCTAGTGACGGGGCGTTGCAGTACCCCTGCGGGCAGACCGTCGATTTGTACACAGTGCCCTCGATGCACATATTTAACACTCCTTCAGGGTCAGTAATCGGAATTGAGAAGAACATGTTCTTTAAGTCTAGGGTGACTCCGACGCACTCGTCTCGCTGGAATTGGGCCATTTCGGACATGCATTGTGGTAGGGTGGACGGGTTGGGTTGCTAAAGTACTTGACACCTTTTGTTGGTCTCCCTGTAATCAACGACTAGCCGGGCTTTGTCGGGTTTTCCAGGTTTTGCAACTCCCCTCCCTGGTTACAGGTAGGTGCTAGCGGTTACTGGTTTGATGCAACCCTGTTGCTCGAGTCGCCGCAGGAGGTCGGTGAGGGACCCTTTAAGGGGGCCCTTGGTTGGGATTGGCTGGTATCGCCAGGTGGAGGTGTTACGGAGTGTCGGTTGGTGCCAATTCGGCTCCGGGATACAAGCGCTTCCCATTGCTAGCACCTGTTCTTTGAGGTTAAGTGCTTTGATTCCTGGAATTCCCAGGATATTGATGCTCCCTAGGACGCCATTTAGTACGTGCCCCTGGATTTGGAACTTAATCCAGGGCATCGCAGCGATGGCGTTGAGTCCTTGTACTTGGATGGTCTTAGCAGTTTTTATGTAGGGCGTGGTATTGGTGACAACATTGACCTGGGCCCCCGTGTCGAGCAGGAAAGATACTTGGCGGCGGTCGCTTGGGTCATGAGGATTACAAGCGAGGAGCTCAACATAGGGTTGGGGGTCAGCGGGGTCGGGTTTGTGAAGGCTGCCGGCATGACCAACGGCTACTACTCGTTTTTTTGCTTATCATTAAACTTGAATCCTAGCTCACTTGCCAAGTGACGTTGACCTTCGTCCCCTAGGATGCGTAGCTGTTGTTTCGAAAGTTTCGAGTGGTTTAATAGGAATCCAAACATGGCCCGCTCCTCTGGTGTTCTCTGTGGCAACGGTCGCGGTGTTCGTCAAGTCAGATTCGTAACGTCTCGTGTTCTGGGCCTCGATCGGGTATGCAATGAGTCGATGCTCTGAGTCGCTGGAGGTTGCTGTGGCCAGCTTCACAAGGGCCTGCAGCCGCGGGAGTTGGCTTAAGAGATTACCCGCGGGCTGGCCAGCCACTGGGTTGAGGAGAAGCCGGAGTGTTATAGCATCCTCCCCCCCATAGATTTCCACGCAGGCCTCCACGCTGTTGAGAGTTGCCGGAACAGTTCCAGGGTTTCACAGGTGGCAGTGGGGCCACACCCCCCGCTGCTGAGGTTGTGTCAGCCCCAGCTGAAACACCCTTGGGTTCCAAGAGCAGTATGAAACCCCTATTATAGCCAGCAGAAGTTGTTCCGCACTGGCCTTTGGTGGGCGGCCGTCGTGCCACACATGGGATTTGTGGCTAACTTGGCCTGCAACAAGCGCTGGAAGTGGGATGGGCCAGTGAATGTTACCCGCTACCACGTCCAGGTCGGTGGCGTGCCTCCCACTCCATGAGGCTTGGCGGGTTAGGAAGCTAGCCTCTTCCAAGTCCATCAAGTCCGACCCAAATTCCACGACCAAGCGTCCTAGCCATATGGCTAGCGGTTCTCCAGGTTTTATTTTTGATTCCCAGCACAATTCCTGCAGTTCTCCCCGTGTGCGGGTGCGGTATGTGGTGGTGGTGCAGGTTGCACCCTGCGCATCGATGACTTGCTTCACTAAGGCTACGGGGTGAGCGGCTGCTGAGAGAGCAGGTGTATCTGGCGGGAGGAGTGGATACAATCTTTCCCCTTCATAAGGGGGCGGGAATGTCGGAGGTGATGTCACCTTGGGGGGCGGGGCCATGGGTTGCGTAACCGCCCCTTCTTCCCCAGGACTTTTCGCGCGCTCTGAACTTTTCGCGCGCTTCTCTTTTTCCCCAGTGCCATCTTGGAATGGCAGCGGCTCGGGGTTTTCCAGCGGCTCGGGGCTTTCTTTTACCGCTGCCTCTTTGGCCGCCTGGGCGGCGGTGAGCAGTTGGGCCTCTAGATTGGCATTTTCCCACAGCAGGGTTGTGATCGTGCGGAACATTATATTTAACATTTTTCCCTTATCCCACTTTGGGCCTGCCCACCATGTTGTGGTGCAGCCCTCCGACTCCAACTTTTCTCGGAGATCCGAGAGAAGCTCGTGGCCCCTCGACCCGGGCGCCAGGGTCGGGGGATTGAACCAGTCAGTTGGTGTCAGTTCTCTGCCCTCCCGCACATATCTTATACAGTGGGCGGCGTACTCCTGGGCGAGAGTTGGGTCTGCTCTGCCCGCTGGTTTGACTTTGGCGAGGGATACTGTTGTTACTGTGTCTAGGGGTCTATAGTGAACCCGGTCACTGGCCATTACGCTTTCCACTCCTTGATGACCGCCTCTTCCCCCTTCACCGAGAAGTAGCCTCCGAGGAGGTTCTCTCCTTTTCCTCCAACTGCCTGATGGTAGGCGATATGTGCCCAGAGTTCATCTGCGTTATCCACGCGGCGCCCCCCGGTGTGCCAGGGGCAGCACTTAATTAGATTAATCTCCACCACCGTGCCCTTGGATCCTGTTCGTGATGCCATGTCTCAGACAGCTAGAGCCGACCTGAGGGGTACGAATTAATCAGTCGTCAGGCGGGCTGGTGGATGGAGAGGTGAGACACAGCGTATTGGTTTCAAAGTTTATTTTACTTACGCTGCTGGTGGTCACGATGCAGGCTATGAGGTTGTTTACGTAGTTACGGATAACAGGTAACGCAACGAGCCAACGAAACGAGTCCATGGACAAAACGAGCATGCAAAGGAATGGGGTATGTCAGGGCCGGTCAATGACGAGGAGAAATTGGTGGTTGATCAGGCTGCCAATTCACTCTGTCATGTGTCCAGAGCTCTCCGAGGTCACTCTGCAGTGTGCTCAGAGGTCTCCGACTTGGGCGGAAGCTGCACGGACTTTTGTATGTTTAGAGTAGCCAATGACAGACTGCCAGGTGGGAATAGCTAATGAGGCGGAACGTGACCAAACTTTGGAGATAGCAGCAGTTGCTTAGGGTGGTTCTATTGTGGCAGGGTCACTTAACTGACTTGGTTATGACACTCTGTATACCGTTCCATCCCTTGTAACGGCCTCCGTCCTCCTTGACTTTAGCTTCCCTTTCTTCTGGCGGCAGACCTCCAGCCAGGGCCAGACACAGGCATGGGCGAATTGGGTGGCTGCCCGGGGTCCAAACAGAAAAGGGGCCCCAAAATGGTAATTTTTGTTACCATTATCATTATTTCTGGCAAAGGGGAGCCTGATGCTAAAGGTTTGCCCAGGACCACCATGAGTCTTAAGTATGGTGCTGCCTCCAGCCCTGGTCCACTGATTGGGGCCCAGGCCTCACCCTTGTTTGGCCTCCATGTCCCTTGCTGTGGGCCAGCCCACAGCCTTTGACCCTGGGGCCAGGCTGGACACCTTTAAAGCCTTTAGCTCTCTAGCCCTTGACCCCACGCCAGGCTGCCCACCTCTCCAGCCTTTAGCCCTCTAGCCTTTGATCCTGGGCTAGACTCCCTGCCTCTCCAGCTCGTAGCCCTCCGGCCCTTGACCCCAGCTAGGCTTGCCCAATGCCAAGTGCCCTACCAGGCACCCCTTTGTGGCCTCCAGACCTCCCCCATAGTCACAATCCAGTCTTATAGTTTAAAGCCCCACAACATGAACAAAACCACCTGCTTCACAACAAAAGACTCTACCCTGCTCTGGCTCACTTCTTCACTACAGGGCCATCAGCTCCCTTTTAATTTCCTCTGGGCAGCTCCAGAAACAACATAGGTGCCTGTTACTCCATCCACTGGAGGCATCTTCAAGAGCTCCTCGCCTTTCCACATACAGGCTCTGCATCTTCTTAAAGGGGCTCTCTGCCACCATGCCCTCTCCTCCCCTTCCCTTACACCCAAGTAACAGGGTCTGGGTCCCTGCTATAGTAGCAAAAAGACCTCTCTGCCCCAAAGAGTACGACTGTAGAATAATAGGACTTTCACCTTTCAAATTCAATGGACATCTCCACACCTTCCCTTACTTCCAACCTGAGCATGTAGATAGCACTGTGGGAGGGCTTCTACTAGCTTGTATGCCTCTAGCACCATCTTGTGGCTTTATCAATATTACAATCAGGCTCCACAACATGGCATTTGCAGTTTAACAGAAGCATACTTCCCTCTGTAGGAGCGCTACCCATATTATTACCGAAAAGTTATCAGTGCAATGTGAGTAGAGATCAGCAAGCAGTAAACTAAAAACCAGAATACCAGCTAGCTCCAGGGACCAGCCCCCAAATAAACAAAGAATAATAATAACACCACAAACATCAAGGCAACTCCAAAAGGCCAGATTCCCTTATAATTTGGCATTCTTGAAATATCATGTATATATACAGGTTAAACGGCTTTACAGAGGGATTCAGTCTTGGATACTAGGAATGATTTAATTTGCTCATTCTGTATGCCCACTGCCCTAGAGGTGGGCAAAAGCAGAGATTTAAGAACACCTTGAAGGCCAATCCAAAGAAATGCGTTGTTAACAACAGTACTTGGGAAACTCAAGCACTAAATTGTCCCCAATGGCACTATGATGTATGACAAGGCACTGATCATTTTGAACCAACTCACCTCACTATGGAGGCAGATAGAGACAAAGGGTTAAGAGAGCTGCGACTTGACATCAACAAGGTCCACTCCTTCCTCCCAGAACAATTTGCCATGTCTGCAATCAAACATGCAGACCTCATATTGTCTCTTCAGTCATCTACAGGTTCATAAGTGATTTACCTAATTCACTGGAAGACTGTCATCCTCATATTGAGAGACTATTGATGACGAATGTGTCCAGGCTATTGCTCAGCCCTATGTGACAGACAACAGAGCCGTTACCTGCCTGCTTCTTACCAGATTCCACTTAGAAAGTGTGTTTGTAGCTGCGTGTTAAAAGATCCAAGTCATCCCTGTCCAGCTATCTTCCTTTATTCCCAAATATTTTGGTCCGGATTTTCATGTGGAAGGCAGGGTAGATTTGCACCTTATAGACTAACTAAAGTATATATATATATTGAGAAAAACAGACAGACAGAGAGCGTGAGCACCCATATGCCCAAATTTTTGTGAGCTAAAACTCACTGCATCAAATGCTGTAAAAGGATGCACAGAAAGCAGAGGATGTGCATGTCCTTTCACAGCATCTAATGAAGTGTTCTTCAGCTCATGAAAGCTTCTGCTCTATAACTACTTTGGTTAGTCTATAAGGTGCAAACCTACCATGCCTTCCACTTGACTTCAGACTAACACTGCTAACTACATCTTCCAGATATGCATGTGCAGCAAAGCTGAGTATAAGACTGTGTGGGTGTGAGAAGACGGCCTCAGGCTGCCTTTGCATTGCCTGTATTTGCGCACATATCTACAGTGCAAAGGGGAGGAGTAATAGCAGCATGGAGAGAGCCATGCTAGCTTTAATCTAGTTGGTGGGGAAAACAAACTTAGTTATAACAGGGCAGTGTAGACTGGCCTCCTGACTGCTACTCTGTTTACCAGCCTGAGTTGCAAACTGGGGCACAGCATCTTCATTGCCGTGGATAGCCAGGTTAGCTAGATAACAGCTCACTGTGCCCCTTTACTAGTTACATGTTCTACTACTGCCTTGGTGCAGCCCCAGCGCCTGGTTTAAGTTAAAGCAGCCTCAGGGCTGCCTTTAGTTTAGCACCAACTGCAGGACTAGACAGGGCAGAACACAGTGCGCTCTGGATCTGCTCCCTCTCCTGTCACCTGTCTCCTGTCAGGGTAGGGCTGGTCAGAGGGGGCACAGAGCTGGCACAGCCAGGCCCATCCACTCCTGCCAAGAGGAGAATCACGACTCAGCCACGCAGGGCTTGTCCCCACTGCAGCAGGCAGCAAGCAGGAGTCACTGTGCCCCACATGCTGTCCACCAAGGGACTGATTTAGCAGAACAAGAGCGGCTGGGGCAGGGCAGATATCCAACCCTCTTGATTTAAGCTGCTCCATCCCTACTGCCTTCCCATCTCACTGAGCAGTGCTTAGGGGTCATGCCACCTGCCCAGGGGGAAACTGGCAGCTCAAGCTTAAAGCAGCCTCCTTGCGGGGGAAGGTGGAGAGGGGCTGTGTTTGATTTTGTCTGTGTGTGTGTCAGCCTGGGACGGGGGGTGTATGTCAGATCTAGATATGTGTGTATGTGTGTCTCGGATTGTGAGAGAAAGAGAGACTGGGGGTATGTGTGTCAGACATGGATGTGTGTGTGTGTGTGTGTGTGTCCAGGATTGTGTGCATGTGTGTCAGACTGGGGGCGGTATATGTCAGACCTGTGTGTTTGTGTGCACCCTGGATTGTGTGTGTCAGACTGGGGGAGGGTATATGTCACACCTGTATGTGTGTTTGTGTGTGCCCTGGATTGTGTGTGTCAGACTGGGGGAGGGTATATGTCACACCTGTATGTGTGTTTGTGTGCACCCTGGATTGTGTGTGTCAGACTGGGGGAGTGTATATGTCACACCTGTATGTGTGTTTGTGTGTGCCCTGGATTGTGTGTGTCAGACTGGGGGAGGGTATATGTCACACCTGTATGTGTGTTTGTGTGCACCCTGGATTGTGTGTGTCAGACTGGGGGAGTGTATATGTCACACCTGTATGTGTGTTTGTGTGTGCCCTGGATTGTGTGTGTCAGACTGGGGGGGGTGGGGTGTATGTCAGACCTGGATATATGTGTGTGTGTGTGTGGCGGATTGTGTAGGTGTGTCAGACCTAGATGTGTGTGTGAGACGGGGGGTGGTGTATGTCAGACCCGGTGTGCATGTCCGTGTCCCGGCCCCCCAGACACACACTGCTCCACCCCTCGCCGGGCGCACAGTGCCCGGGCCGAGGGGCAGGTCCGGCCGCGCGCTCCCCGCGCCTCTGCCCGCGGCGGCCCCGCAGCCCCCTCCTCCTCCGGCCCCGCTCCCGCTCTCCGCCCCGTCATGTGACGCGCGCCGGAGATGCCCAGGGAAAGGCTCTGGCTCCGGGCTGCCTCTCCGTGGCCTGCAGGCTGGGGCGCCGGGCGGGAGGAGCGGCGCCCGGGCTCGCTGCCCGCCGGCCGGAGCACCGCCAGGAGCCGGGCAAGGGGCCGCGCCGCCCGCCGGAGGGGTCCCTTGCGGTCAGTGGCACGGGCAGGAGGGGAGAGCACGGCCGCGTGCCCTGCCCTGCCCCCGGGCTGGTGTGTGGGGGCCCCGCCGCCTCAGCCTCCGCGCCCAGGGCTCCCCCTGCCCTTCCTGGCAGCCGCCCGCGGGCAGGAGGCTGCACACAAGGGCTCTCTTCTTCCCTGCCCGGCGGAGACCAAAAGGGCAGCCAACCCCCCCGGCCAAACTTGTGAGTTCCGTGCAACCAGGGCAGCGGGGTTTGGTGCAAAGCTGCTAGGGGGCGGCGGCGAGGGACAGGCTTTGATCCTGCCTTCTTTTCTTTCTCGCCAGGGCAGTACATCCGTCGAGGTTTTTAAGCCCCCGGTAAACAAAGCCTTGGCTGGGATAGTCTAGTCGGGGATGGTGCAGCTTTGAGCAGGGGTTTGGACTTGATGTGACCTCCTGAGGTCCCTACCAGCCCTCATTTCCTCCGAGTCCGAGATTCGAAGTCAAACCAGTTCAGAAGGAACTTGGAAAAGCAGAGGGCTGGGAGTTGTGATGAGAATAAAGTTCCACAACCTTAGTGCTGTGTGGCTCCAGCCATGGCAAGGTTGCTCTCACCCTGGGGAGGCACCTAGACAATGAGTTGATCAGCAACCATTTTAAGGCATAGCTCAGAGAGGAAAACTATTTGCACGAAGCCGGTTTCTTCTCATGTTTGCTTATAGTAAGAGGGCCCTTGTATTTAGAAATTGTTTGATAGCTAATATATGCACTTAACAGCTTTCTTTTTGGCTGCCAGGTGTGTTTTCTGTTCTGTTTTGCTCTGTGATGCATTGTGTGGTTTTTCTTTTGTCCATTCAGATATTTGAGTAACAGAACTCTATTGTTTCCCTGAGCACTATTTTGATTTGATGTAGAGAACGGTCATTTGGGTAGTTTATCCATCATAGAGGAAGTCGGCCTTTATTCGTGGTTTAAAGTTATTCCCGTTCTCTCTACAGTTCGCGTGCAGTTCTTTTATCGGGTAGTTCGGGGATAGAAGTCAGTTGGTAGTATTAGTTTTCCTAATACTTCGCAAATACTCAAATACTCTGCATGCCTAATTTATAATGGAAAGGGTAGGAAATGTATGGCAAAACTTTTTCTGCTTTCCCCTCACCAGCAGTTTGATTTTTATGCAGACAGGGTCCTCCATGGGGGGTTGGTTTCTGCTTTCTTATTGTATTAGAGAGCGCTGACACTGAATACTGTGTACCTTATATAAGAATACTTTTACTAAGCCTCTTGGGTCTGACTTTCAGGTAGACGTGCATCGATACATCAGTCCCATATCAGTTCGGCAACGATATAAAGAAAATTGACAGTATCAGCAATGGGTTTTTTTGGCTGATGTGGCCAACAATGTGGCTGATAAATGCCCCGTGCGTGAGCACAGCCACAGTGCAGCACGCAGGTGGCCAGGAGCACAGCCCGGCAGCAGGGAGAGCAGCCGGGTCTGGCTGGTAAGTCTGTGAGGGAAGGGTGCTTGGGGCAGGTGACAGTGGCAGCCCTGGGAGGGGGAGTTGGGGGGGGCTATGACAAATTTTGGGGTCCCTGTAGCCCTCCTCCCAGCGTTGCTGTGTGCAGCCTGGCCTAGCCCCCCCCGCCAGGAATAGCCTGATGCCGCCCTGGCCCCAGCCTGCAGTGGCAGCCCACCCTCACCCCATTTGCAGATCCAGAGCCACATGCCCCTGCATGCCCTCCCGGGGTACATGCAGTGGCAGGAGCTGCCCCCCCTCCCCATGGCCCCCAGACAAGCTGCGGCTCTGTCCCGTGCCCTGTCCTGGCTGTGCCCTCGACCTTCCCCTCTGGCCCCTTCCCCCACAACAGAGTTACCAGCCACATGCTGCTCTCCAAGCTGCTCGACTGCATATTGGCAGCCCGATCAGTATCAGCCAATATGGCTCATTAAAAATAGGCCATTGGTATCTGCCCCCAAAAATTCTGTTGGTGCACCCCCTACATTCAGGTGGATTCAAGACTCTTTGGAGTGTTATAATACTGAAAAATGAGGTCCTCCTTATTCAGGTATAGTCTGGACCATATTTACCTGGTAGGGGAAACACCATGTATGGGTCCCTGGAGGCAGTTTTCCTTAAGCGTTCCTGGGGATAACTATTCTTTTGGTGTAGTTTAGTACCTGCTGAGGTGTTGGGGCTTAATGCTTATTTTATGGACATGAGAGGCTCCTCCCTGACTTGATCCTGCAGCCGTATGGATGAGGGCAGGCAAAACTTGGGGGCATCTGAACCCCAAGCCTCTGGGCTTGGGTCTGCATGTAGGATGGCTGCCAGAAGACATTGGAAATATCTGAAGCCCCTGGTGGGGGTGGAGGATGTTTGCTGGTTGTAGGTCCACTTATGGTTCTGGACTACTCATGGATTTGGACTTGATTTGGTTGGGAACATGAAAAAATTCTTTAAAAAAAAGGAAAAAAAAGTCAGCAATGTGTTTGGGCAGAGTGCCAAAATCTCCCACAACCTCAACTTGTAAGACGCTGGCGTGCCAGGGGTGGATAACGGGGGAGCCGTGAGGGGCCCAATCCTTATTGTGGCACTGCAGCCCTGGGCTCTTCCCCGTCAGCTACCTTGACGTGTACCCACTGCCAGCAGCAAGCCAGGCCAGGGCTCTGCAGACCCTGGTACAGCTGCTTGCAGCCTCCTGGCTGCCTGCCACAGCCAATCCAGGCTCTGGGCAGGCCCCTGCCACCTGCCATGGAGCCTGGGCCACTTGCATCAGGCAGTGGGGAGGCTGCAAGCAGCTGCACTGGGGTCTGTGGAGCCCCGGGCTTGGTTTGTTGCTGGCAGTAGGTGCATGCGTGCCTCAAGATGAACGGCAGGGAAGGGGTTGGGGCTGCACTGCCACAACAGAGGTCAGACCCCTTGCGGCTTCCCCCCCGTCCGCCTGCCTAGCAAAATGCCTTCATATGCCATGCTCTGTCATGTGTGCCGAAAGTTGCCTACCTCCGGTCTAGACTGTATGGGAGGGATGTTTCCTGTGCCTCATGAGGCAGGATGCTTCTGGTGCACCAGGGTGTGGGGAGCAGGGCACTAGCCCTGGGCACTGACTCTGAGGGGGTACCAGAATACCCCCCCTCCCATGTCTTTGCCATGGCAGGGGCAGCTCCATGCTGCTCTTGCCCAGCCATAGGAGTTGGACCAAGCAGCGCTGGGCCAAGCAGCTTATCTGGGGGTAGGGGGAAAGTGTAGCCAGCAGAATGGTGCTTCCACCTCCTCCAGGTAGCCTTTGTTGCATTAGGTGCATCCCTGTACCTATTGTGTATGTATAGGTGGGGTGGGAGCAAATAGGATATCGGGATTGGATCCCAAGGGTGTCTATACACGTGTTCCAGTGTGTTCTAATTGAGTCCGCTGTGTGTTTTAATTAGAGCAGACTCAATTAATTGAGTCTGCACCATGTCCTAATTAGAACACTCTAGCATCTCCACAGCATCATGTATATAAGCCCTCGTCGGTTTGAAAATGGCCACTGGGGTGCTTTAACTAACGCTTGTTGAATGAACTTCAGTTAAAATGTCCTGTGGCCACTTTTAAACATGTGGGGACTTAATACACGTGACGCTACGGTATTGTAATTAGAGTGGCTCTCCAGGAACCAACCACTGTAATTAAAATGTCCCCTTTCCACACCCCCATCCACTAGCATGTGTATAGGCACCCAAGGAGGCCAGCTGCAGGGCTGCTGTCTCCAGAGCAGAGCTGATGCAGCTACAGCAATTCAGAAAGGTTAGCATTTCCTTTCACTCCCCCCACTCTTCCTCCCCCCCCCCGGGTGCTCAATGACCTTACTGTGCCACTGCCTCAGGGTGCAGCCAGGCCCCAAGGACACACATAGCCCAGCTAACTCTGAGGCAGGTCTGCAGGGAGAGAGAGCTGCGAGAGGTTGGAGTCTTCACTAGCCCTTCTGTACTAGCTGGATCATGAGCTGTTTCAGACCCTTTGAAGGAACACAGTTATTCTCTGTGCTTGGAGATACTCCCCATGGCAGCGGAGAGACTATTTTGGTTTGTCTCCTATCCTACCCGCTTTCTCTCCCCATTGTTGCCCAGCCTCTGTTGTTCACTGACGGTTTCCCACCATTCAGCTGTACTGCTAAGAGTCCTCAGTGCCACAACCAGCATGTAATTACCCCACCCGTTGTTATTGCTGTGCTGCTTTGTACTCTGTCCATCTGATCCATATCATTCACTGTAGTGAACCAATGCCGGAAGAAGGGGTTGTCTTCCAGATGGGGACTGATAAAACAGGTCCTATCTAAGACAGTTTTGTGGCCACTACCATAGTACCTGAGTACCTCCCCTTTAATGTGTTAACCCTCACTGCACCTTTCTGCGGTGGATAATATTCACTGTTATCCCCATTAAATGCTCAGTGGCTAAGTGACTTGCCTGGTGTCGCACAGGCAGTCTGTGGCAGAGTAAGGAATTGAACTTAGATTTCTCAAACCTTAGATTAGTTCTCAACCTTCCCCATCCTGAGCTGTTGCCACAAGGAACAGACTATGTCTCTATCTCATAGATTTCATAGACATTAGGGCTGGAAGGGACCTCGGAAGATCATCGAGTCCAGCCCCCCGCCCAAAGGGCAGGAAGTCAGCTGGGGTCATAGGATCCCAGCAAGATAAGCATCCAGTTTCATCTTGAAGGTGTTCAATGAAGGCGCTTGAACAACTTCCGGTGGCAGGCTGTTCCAGACCTTGGGGGCTCGGACAGTAAAGAAATTCTTCCTTATGTCCAGCCTGAAATGATCTTGTAGTAGTTTGTGACCATTCGACCTCGTCATCCCTTGGGGCGCTCTGGTGAACAAACGTTCCCCCAGATACTGGTGGTCACCCCTGATAAATTTGTAGGTGGGCATCAGATCACCCCTGAGCCTGCGCTTTTCCAGGCTAAAGAGCCCCAGGGCTCTCAGCCTGTCATCGTAGGGTCTGCTTCCCTGACCTCTGATCATGCGCATGGCCCTTCTCTGGACTCTCTCAAGCTTCTCCACATCCTTTTTGAATTGTGGAGCCCAAAACTGGACTCAGTACTCCAGCTGCGGCCTCACTAAGGCCGAGTACAGGGGGAGAATGACGTCCCGGGATTTGCTTGAGAAGCATCTATGGATGCAAGCCAGCGTTTTGGTCGCTTTACTAGCCACAGCATCACATTGCAGGCTCGTGTTCATCTTGTGGTCAATGATGACCCCCAAGTCTCTTTCTTCCATAGTGCTAGCCAACATAGCACTGCTGAGCCTATAAGGATGCTGCAGGTTTTTTTTCCCAAGGTGGAGAACCTTGCATTTATCGGCGTTGAACACCATCAGATTCTCATCTGCCCACTTGCTGAGCCTGTCCAGGTCAGCCTGGATCATCCGCCTGTCTTCTGGTGTGGATGCTTTGCCCCAAAGTTTGGTGTCATCTGCGAACTTGGCCAGTCCGCTTCTGACTCCAGTGTCCACATCATTAATGAAGATGTTGAACAGTATGGGTCCAAGGACAGAGCCCTGGGGGACCCCACTGGTCACAGGACACCACGATGAGTGACTTCCATCAATTACTACCCTCTGGGTCTGACCCCGGAGCCAATTTTCCAGCCAGTGGATCGTGGAGGACCCAAGGCGACAATTGGCCAGTTTCTCCAAGAGGCGATCATGGGACACCAGATCGAAGGCTTTTTTGAAGTCAAGATATATGACATCAATCTCATCTCCCTTGTCCAGGTGATAGGTCACCTGGTCGTAGAAGGAAATTAGATTGGTCAAGCAAGACCTACCCGCAACAAACCCGTGCTGGCTATCCCTTAAGATGTTGGCGTCGGCCAGTCCATTAAGGATGGCCTCCTTAAACTTTTCTAAGATCTTCCCCGGGATAGAAGTCAGGCTGATGGGCCTATAGTTAGCCGGATCCACTTTCCTCCCTTTCTTGAAGATAGGCACCACATTGGCCTTCTTCCAGTCTTCGGGAGCTACACCAGAGCGTCAAGAGTTTTCAAAGATCCGCGCTAGAGGCTGGGCTATGATGCTCGCCAGCTCCTTGAGTACCCTGGGGTGAAGATTGTCAGGGCCGGCTGACTTGAAGGTATCCAGCTTCTCAAGATGTTCCTTCACGAAGTCAGCATTAATGGAGGGCAGGGGATCACCCTCACCTGGACTTCCCCGCCCTGTAGCGGGCATGGGCGTCCCATGGGGCTGATGAAAGACCGACGCAAAGTACCTATTTAATAGGTTGGCTTTTTCCTGGGCATCAGTTGTCAGTTGCCCCATCTGGTTCAGCAGGGGTCCAACGTTGCCCCTGCTTTTCCTCCGGCTCCCCACGTATCTGAAAAAGGACTTTTTATTGTCCTTGATGCTCAAAGCTAGCTGGAGTTCAGTTGCAGCCTTGGCTTTCCTGGTCAGCTCCCTACAGGACTGGACCAGTGCAGAATAATCCTCCTTGGAGGTGACTCCCATCCTCCATCCTTTGTAGGCCTTTCTTTTTAGCCTCAGGAGGTCTGCTAAGTCCCTGGAGAGCCAGGGGGGCTGCTGTGCCCTCTTGCTGCCTTTCCTCCGAGATGGAATAGACTTAGTTTGTGTATTGAGGATCGCTCCCTTGAGGAGCAACCACTCTTCTTAAACTCCCCTCTCCCTGTGATCACAGTCCCTTAGGGCCTCACTGACAAGCCTCCTGAGCTTGTCAAAGTCCTGAAGTCAAGGACTTGCGTGTTGCTGACTGACTTGCCAGCTTTTTGGCGGATGGTGAAGGTGATCAGCTCGTGGTCGCTGTCACCCAGCTTCCCATCGATCACTAGGTCGCCGACTAGGTCATCCCCAGTAGCCAGTACCAGGTCGAGCAGCGCCTTGCCTCTCGTTGGCCCATAGACTTCTTGAGTCAGGTAGAGGTCATCCACGCACGAGAGGAAGCTCTGCGACCGCTCAGATTTTGCTGAGTGATCCTCCCACGAGATGTCCGGGTAATTGAAGTCACCCATGACAACCATGGTCCTGGAGCAAGCTGCCTCAGCCAGTTCCCGGGCAAACTCCTGGTCAAGCTCAGGACTTTGGGTGGGAGGTCTGTAATAGACTCCCACCATTGTGTCCCCTGTGCCGTGTTCCCCACGGATTTTAACCCAGAGGGTCTCCAGCCGTCCACCCTGGTGGCCAATATCGGCTTGCAGGGACGCATAGCTTTCCTTAACATAGAGAGCTGAATATGACTTCCTATTGTCCCTGTTGTTTTTGGCCCTCCTCTCTTGTTCTTTCTACTGTGGCTCAACTTGATGGGATGTGTTTTTCTTGGACTTCATTGTTCAGGGATCAGCTTTGGGGATGAACCCTTGCCTAGGCCTACCCAGTACTCATGTCATTATTATTAATATGCATTTATATTATGGGAGCACGCAAGGCCTCCAGTCAGTATGGAGCCTTCTTGTGCTATACGTACAATTGTCAGATTCTTTTTTAATCAACCTCTGGAGGAAAAAAAACTTAAGGAGGGCAACTGTCAGTTCTTCCCACTTTCCTACTGTCTCAAATTCTGCAGTTGCTATTTTGACATGAGCATAAAATTGGCTTATCTATGAGCTCTTCGGTCTGGATTCATTGCATGTGGCACTTCTGCAGAGAGCTGCAATCATTAATCCGATTCCCTGGACAAGGCCTGCCTCACCCTCCAGTCTGCTGCTGCAAAGGTGTCAGATCTATTCAAGGAGGAAGAAAAGAGCAGAATGTAGGATAACTCTCCTGTGTCAGCGCACAAGTTCTGTGAAAGCTGTAACCTGCTTCATTGGCCTTGGGGTCACTATCTCCTGAATGGCTCTTACCTGCTCTACCTAGGGGTTGTTATTTCTCTTGTTTATCCAGGTCTGTTGCTCAGGGACTTTCCTGCAAGTGTGTTTTGTACACATTCCCTTAGGTTCATGGTCAAGGCTGCTGCTGGCTGGATCTTTTCCAGCTTGGTTTGCAGATGGCTGAGATATGCCTGTCACAGCTTGCTTTATGCATTACTGTCCAAATGCTTCTGCAACTGTTGTTACTCCCTTCCAGGGTGACATCCATGGGCATTTGGAATGTAGCTGTGGTCCTGTGCAAACCAAAAATCATTCATGGGAACAGAAAACAGCTTGTAGAGTTATGGCAGGCTTTGTACTCCTAACAGCAGAAACTGAACACACGTGCCAGCAGAGATCTCGTTCCCCTCTTGGGCAACTCATCCCACTTGGTCAGTCAGGTCTTTAGTCTTGGGCAGGGACTGCAGAGCAGCACACACAGAAAGTTTTGTCCTTGCAGAGAGTGTAGAAGCTCTTTTCCCCCTTGCCTCTGCCTGTCTGGGAAGGAATAACCATAGCCTGGACCAGTCCCTGCTGGTGCAGTGAACCCCATCTGTGCCAGTCCTTCACCTACTCCAACTGCCAGCACCATGCCTTTGGATGCTGGTGAGGTCTTGGTGTGAACTGGACATTCAGTGAGGAGATTCTCTCAGCCTCACGTGTGGTGATAGGCATGCAGTGGGCTTCCTGCCTTGTCGTGTGTTTGCCTGCATGGTTGGCTTGTGGGAGCACCCTCTTTCTCAGCGGCCAGGATTCTGGAAGTTTTCTCACCTTGGAGTTTCATGACTTTCTGTGGGTTTAATCCTCTCTGATTTATTAGGTCTTTGGCAAAATGTTCTGGCCATGCATGTGAATGAGAGGTGTATAGCTGAGGGTACATGTTGGAAGGAAGAATTGTGGTACCAACAGGTGCTTTTTGGTGAATCAAAAGAAGTGAGGGAAGAAAGGAGAGGTCAAAGCTATGGAGAAGACTGCAGTGTAGGAAGGGTATGGATGGGAGAAGAAGACCCAGATTGTGAAGGAAAGATGCACCACAGTCTGTTACAGGAAAACTAGAGACACATCAAAGGGGACAGAAGGTGAAGCCAAAGCTGAGTTGTGCACCAAGCAGACTTAGAACCCCAGCAGCCTGGGGCTGACTGCATGGCAAGCAGATGACCCAGTGAATTTTATTGATATTCCTTGAATAATTTATTCAGTTAACACTTCTGGACAGAGGGTAGCCACATTTTACCATGCTTTGGGCAGACTAACTAGCATTGCTGAGGGGCAGGGCTAATTAACCCACGCACAGCACTGCATGGAAATGTTTATGATGCTTCAGGTGTAGAAGGCAGCTCATGTAGAGCTGCGTAGCATGTTTGCCACTTCACGTAGTCAGTGGCAAAACTTGAATCTCCTGCAGTTAAGGCAAAAAAGCTAAGGGAGATGGGTACAACTCCCATAAACATCTGGAATAATTGCACATGTGCATTGGAGGGCAGATTTGTAACCCCCAAATTTGAGACTTGAATATAATGAAGATTAGCAGAAGCAGGTATTTCTATTCTACCAGCCATTGCCCAGTCATAAAGTGAATGCACGTACAACCTCCAGTGCCTGTCAACCAATTGCAAGTCACTCATGTCCCTTGTTAGGGGTGCATCATTTTCAAAGCTCTCCCTTCTTAGTCACGCTGGGTTTTGCTGACGGGTACAAATATCTGAGAGATCTTTTGGAAATGTGGGGCTAGATGGCGTCTTCTCCTGTCTCATTTCTGTAGCTTCAATTCACAGTTACGTTTAAAAAACAAAGCCTTGAAAAGTTAAACTGCCTTTAAAAAAAACAATTCTGCCCCTCTGTTTGCTTACAACAACAACAACTACAACAATAATAATAATAAGAATAATAATGAGCATAGTCCTAAGCCTGCATTCTTAGAAGAAATATCATTCAGAACTCGAAATTTTACAGGAAAAAAGCCAGATTGCTGTAATGAAGCCTTATATGTTGTCAGTACCAGAAGCCACCAGTGGCTCCCCCTCTTTTATCCCTAGCAGCCCTGAGATGCATAAGGCAGAAGTGGTCATTTTCAACTGTGTTCAGCACTCCAGGGCATCGATAATGATTAATTCAACTTAGCTGCAAGGACATCATCAACTTGAAAATTACATTTCCATATGCATGTATTAATTTTGCCTTTGAGTGGCAGCGCCGATGACTCTAGCTTAAAGAGAGCCGGGGGCGGGGGGAGAGAGGAAAGAGGGGAGTCTGTTCCTTACTTTGTTTACACAGTGACTTCCACAGTGCTACATCTGTAGCCCATTTTGCTGTTTTCCCCTGAGAAGTAAGGCTCCCGTGTTGATGTGGGAATTTCACTAAACAACTAAAATCCTTGTACACCTTCAGCAGTAAGAGCACAAAAACTGGCAGACAGACCCAGGGTGAAATTAAGGCCTGAACCTACTTTTAGCTTCATTTTTGAAGCTGAGGAGATATCACCTTGAGAGTGTCCCCTTCGGTTTAAGAAAACACAGCCCTGTTTCAGAAAAGCATGCAAGTCACCACTTGATTATTAAGCATGCACTTTCTTAAGCAGAGAGAGATTTAAGAACGCACTGTGCTGCCCCGAATCCAGGTCTGCATTTATGGCTGCGAATTGAGTTGACTGGCATGCATGGTGCTGTTTGCCCATGGCTTGACAATTCCCGGATATTTTGGGGGTAGTATAAGTATACACTGGGAGAATGACCACACAGTGGTGGGGAGCTCTTTGGGTTTAGATCCCCTTGAGTTCTGCCCTCTGCTGACTGCATGGCACAAGACAAGTGCCATTTCTACCTCTCCCCACCCCCTCCCAACCACCACTTCTGCTGCCTTCAGAAATGTTAAACCATACTATGAGGCAATTTTGACCTCGAACAGGACTGTCCAACTTCTAAGCCCCTGGGAGGGGCTGCATATGGTGCAGGCTGCACCAGTTGTCCATGGGGCCTAGTGGCCTGTAGCTCACTCTTCCCTCCCCCCACAAAATGCAGCAAGTGCCCATGCAGTCTCCCCTGTCCTCACACATGACCCTGTATTCATCCTCAGCTCCTGGTGCCACGCCACACTGCCCCATCCTCTGGGGCAGAGGCAGGAAGTGGCAGTTGGAGGAGGGGATGAGCCCAGAGGCTGGCAGCTGTCCCAGCTACAGTGATGGAAGGGAGCAATGGTAGGACAGGAGCCTAGGGGTTGCAACGTAACTCTTTACAGGCCACTTGTGGCCCACAAGCTACCAGTTGGACAGCCGTGACCCAGCATATACTGTTTAGGTAGAAAATATAAAACATGATTCTAAATATTTAATTGGAAATTTAAAAGCTGCTTCAGTGCAAACTTGGATGTGTTTGTGCGCAAATGTTCCCTTGAGGTATTCGCGGTATTGCCATAAGTCACAAGACCCAGCAAATAAGGCAGACTAGAAAGAGAAGTGAGATTTACTCAGCTTGGACAAAGGCAAATAACCCAAGTCAGAAAACAAACCTCCAGTGAAAATTCGTGAACAATAATCCTGATTTCCAGAACTGCAGCTTGGGTTGTCCTCAGTGCCATGAACTTTCAGTTGCCATGCCATCATCCCAGGCCAGACAAATTCTTCAGTCTGAGCAGAACCTGGCTTTCATATTCTGGCACGAGCTCTTTTTCCACTTGTGAACTGAGATAAATTCCTTCTGGTAGGTCACTGGAAGGGAGAGTAAATACAGAACCACTTGATATCATGGTTAGCACCACTGACATGAACCACTCAAGCTGCTTGAGACTGTGTACTCCACTGGGTCTAGGTCTTGCTCCCCACCCCATCATTGACTTGCTGATATGTCTTTGGACAGGTTGCTTATCCTTCTGTTCATGTCCATGTCCTTCTATTCATGTCAGCTTTGGGTCTAGAAGGATTTTCCTTTTCTTGTTTATGCAAAGCTCCTAACAGTGAGCCTCCATCTCAGCTGGGGTCTCCAGGTACTTCTGTCCTACTTATAACTAGTAAAACCAGCACTGCATTACTGTGGGCTAAGTGTGGGTAGATGATTCATGATGGATTCACTGGTCAACAGTAAATAACATTTATAGCCTCAGAGCTAATATTAAAGTGAGAACTTCTGTTATCCACATTCATGCTGGCTGAGAATACATGTTTGTTGTTTATGTTGGTTTTGTGAGCCTTGGAGTGATGTTGGCTTGGAGTGATGCATTTTGTTTTGCAGTGTAAGATAACAGTGCAGATTGAAATAAGGCTGGATAAACACTGGATAGTGATACTTTAAGGATAGCATTCCTGCATTCACGCAGGAGATTGGGCCAGGGGATCCCTGAGGTTTCTTCTAACTTTACCATTCTATAAAGTCCCCCCTCAAAGTCACCAGAAGCTTTGCACTGACTTCAGCAGAGCCAGGATTTGACCCCCAGGACCTGATTGTGCATTCCTTTTGCACCCAAGCCTCTCAGTGGATGCACTAAGAATGCAGGGTCAGGTCTCAGGGAGACATCATGGGTATATTTAGCAAATGTCTGTGAAGTGAAACAGTGAAATTATTTCAAATTTCCAGCCCAGACAGATTCGATGTGGAGCGCACAATACTGATAATCCTTGTCTGCTAATCTTTATAGCAGCAATCAGCTGCCCTGTTTTTACTGTGACATTTGTAGGAAGAGAAACTTTTGAATGCTTTTTTCGATCCAATCCAGATCCCACAGAAATCATTGAAAAGATTCTCATTGGTTTTTCTTGATCAGGCTCTCCATGAAGATAGGATGGTAAGATATACCTACATGGCACTATAGAAGAAATGTAATGTTTGAGTCAGAGGAGCTGAGCACATGGGGGCCTGAGGGCTCTGGCCCACCTCAGGAAGAGGCTAGGGTGACCACCCATCCCTAATTGGTTGGGACAGTCCTGAAATGGGAACATCAAGTCCCAGCCCTGGGCTGCATGACTCCAGGACAGCATTTGTCCCAGATTCCTAGTATCATACAGGGATCCGGGTTCTCTGTTCACCATGGAAAAACATGGGAAACAACAGTTTTCCCCTTGCAGGCTAGCACAATTCCAACCTGCAAGGGGCAGCTTGTCCATGGGGTGGGGGGGGACAGTTTCCTGCTGTTTTGTGCCCTCCTGGGGAGGGGGATATGGTGGGGCATGTGCCCCCCGCCCTGATTTGTGCATCTGGTGGGGATGGATGCAGGCTGTCCGCTGCAGGCTTGGGGCTCCCTGCCTTGCTGCGCTGCCCCTGGGAGCCCTGTGGTAGCTGTGCCACCATGGCAAGGCACCCCCTGCCCACCCAGCAGCAGCAGGGGGGATTCAGAGTTGTGCCTCCCACTGCTGCTGGCTTGCACAGTGGCACAACCGGCATGGGGCTCTCAGGGGAGGGCAGTAGGGCAGGGAGCCCTGAGCCTGCAGTGGGCAGCCTACCTCGAGCCCCCATGTGCTCCACTTGGCTCTGTTCCAGCCATGCTATATGGGGTGAGGGGAGAGAAAGGAAGGCCCTCACCCACCCTGGGCAAAAATAAAAGTGGGTGCCTATGGTTTGAGTGAGTGTCATACGGCTGCCTCTACCTGGATAGAGAAACTTCAGTTATAGCTTGAATAAGAATGTACCCCAAGACATGTTCCTCAGAGTTCCTACTGGCTGATCCCTTATTCCTTGGTCTGGATAAGAATGGATCATAACATTTAGAAGTGTCTGTTTTACAGGATTGTTTTGTTAATTAGAGTCTGTTTCAGCCCAGAGGCAGAGCGCTTCAGGTTGTCCTTCCTCAGATCATAGAATCCAAAACAATGGAATAATGGCTTGGTTTCCAACTGTGAGGCATGGTTGAGAGGAACATCCATGCCTAGAACACAAAATCTGAGCTGGATACACTGAGCCTCTGGAGAGTCTCCCCTTCCTTTGTCCCAAATAAGAGAACTAAAGACAGACACTTGGGACTTGGTCAACCACTTTCAGCCCTGTTTCTTCTGTGTATACTCAGTAGGAGTTGCCTCTGTTCCATGGGAATGCTAGCTGGGCATGTAACTGTGCAAGTGTATTGACAGCCTTTACGGAGGGGTGCCCAGATGTAAAGCTTCTCCACATTCAAAAGCCCGCTATAGGTGTTCCTGCATAGGTGACCTAGCCTCTGAAAGGAAGCTTCAGTCTCCTTTCTTCAAGCCCCCCTCCCCCCCCCCCCCCGACCTTCATTTAATACAGTTTCCCTGCTTTAGCCAATTCATGTAAGTGGGCAGTCCTGCAGTGTGATGTGTCTGTGTTCTGAAGGAAGCAACTTAAGAAAGCAAGCAACCAAGCACCGTGAAGCTGCACATGTCTTTTTCCTCAATAGTTTTGTATACAAAGGTGTTTCTGCATATTAACCTTGCAACCTTATCTTGTGTTCTTCAGGTTATGTCCATTTTGTCTTATGCCTGCCAGTAATAAAGGCCTTTGTTAACAACCAAACTTTACCACGGTCATACACAAACCACTTCTATTGTCTTGCTTTTAATGATATTTCTGCAGCTTTGTTACTGCCAGTGTGTTTGCACCCAGACACTGATTGGAACTTGCAACCAGAGCCTATTCCACTTATTATATGTCTAAGAAAAGGCATTAATGCACCTACTTCTGTAATACACCATAACCATAAGCTTAACAGTAAGTCACAAAAAGCATCAAGGAGGAAGGGGACCCACCCATCTTTTGTATTGACAGTTTCTCAGGGACTCAAGTAGGGTAGAATAAGATTGCATTTAGGCACCTAAGTCTACTTAGAGATCTAATAGGTGGAATAGAATCTGGCTTGGAGTGAACAAGTTGGTTGTCAATGCAGGAGAGAGAATGGATATCATCTTAGTCCCTCAGTTTCACTGCTTCCTGTGAGACTCAGAAGTTATCAAAAGCTTAATTTCATCACTCAAATAAGCAGACTTGGCCTCAAGACTGGTTCTCGGTAACAAGGTACTATTTTGCATCATTGCTTTCCAGAGGAGAATCTCAGGTTAAACGTAACTAATTTTCTCTCTCCTAGTGAATACATCCCTGGGAAGCCCTGGTCTTTATTTGTCCCTTTGCAGTTTTCTGCTGTGACTTTCTGAAGGCAGATATTCTTTGTTGTTGGTAATACCAAACTGCTTCCCTGTCTCTGGATATGAAGTTGAATGCTCTTCCTTCTCTTGTTTGATTTATTCTACATCATGGGAAATTATGATGTTAGTGGAAAATTATATGTTATTATATTTCCTTTTCCGTTTTTTCCCCCGTGTCACAGTACTGGAAAGAAAAGGGATACTTTTTACCTAGGGAGTTCTGTAGGTGCCAAGATGCATCTGAAGAATCTAATGAGTGTTAAAGGCTACCAGGCTGAAAATCAGAGCTGTTTATACCAAGGTTTTTAGACCTGCCTGCATGTCACAGGCATTGCTTACATTATACAAAATCTCAAGAGCCTTCAAGCCACAGGGTTAAATAACAAGTCTTTAATCACCCTGCAAAGTCTCTGCACCACAGAGATAACAAAGACTTGTTCTCTGCTTTTGGAACCCACAGGTGTCCCAAGGTAGCCAGGTAAAAAGAGGCATGTGGGAGTTGTTGTAATGCTGCAAAGATTCAACCCAAACATTGGGGGCATTCTGTTTTTTTAAGCTCTGGGAGCATTAAGCAGACAGCACTGTAAGGATCTCCCACACAGCAGGATGCAGACCAGCTCTAGTCTGTCCTCAAGCCTGAGAGCTGAGGGCTATGGGGAAGACCCCTCTGCTGCTCTAGGGAATGTCAGTCCAGCCCTTTGGCAGCCTGACCTGATCAGCCTTCTCCATGAGAAGTGTGTGTTTGCTGTCTGTCAGCTCAATGTGGTAGAAAGGTCACCAGTTAGCAGTAAGAGGTAGGTAGTGCAGCCAAGTCCTACAGAGATGCTGAGCTTCCTTTAGACCCCCTACAATGAGATTTGCCACAGGGACTGAGCTGGTATGCTGTGCCTTCACATACTCAGGGGCTCTTGGGGGTGGTTGTCCTCACACCTCTTGCTTTAAAGAGCCTTCATGGGGGTTGCAGCCATAGGGGGTCACTGTACCCAGTCTGCTTATGTGCTGGAGACCAGCTATAACAGTGCTACCCAGTACTGGGGGACATGGCAGAAAGGGCAACACTGAATGTGACCCATCCCAAGGGCCTAGCTGCCTGTATTTTTTTCTTCAAGAGAAAAATAGAAGACATAAAGGCGTCCAGTTTTATATCAATACAGGACAGAGGACAACAGGACTGTCCTCTATGATGGCCACCCTAGCCCCCACTGCTTCTCCGAGGCCAGAGCCTGGGCTGCCACCACTGACTGTCCCAGAGCTAGAGCCAGGCTGCCAGAAGGTAGGCAGTGGGAGGACTGGAGGTGCTGGGATAGGCAGCTGGGAGGCAGGCTTAAGCACAAGGGCAGGGGGCAAGTGGGGGGGCAGGCTCTGAGGGGGATTCAAGTGGCATGGGGGGATAAGTGGTAGGGAGCAGGCACAAGCATGGGGAGGCAAAAGGGGGAAATAGGGAAGGAGGGCAATGAGCAGGGTTCTGGTCTCTTGCCACCTGCTGCTTCTTTTCTCCACATTGCCCACCATAGTGGTGGGGGAACAGATTTAAGACAAGCCTTCAAAAATTAGCTTCTAGTCATGGAAAATTATACCAAGACTTACAATTTTTCATGTCTAGAGTCTAATTATTGGGAGATCATCTTACATTTAAAGGGGTTTTAGATTTGGGTAAATATGGTATTATGATCATTTACAGCAGTTCAGAGAGGGTGTAAAAGGTCACCATTCCAAACTGGTTATATTGCTTTTGCATTTTACACTGGTATAATCAGACATAGGGGGTCACCCCACCCCAGTTTGCTCTACTGTGCTGGAGACCAGCTGTGTTAGTGCCACCCAGCACAGGGATGTAGTAGAAAAGGCAGTTCTGAAGGGGCTTGCAAGAGAAAGCAATGTCCCTTTGTGCAAGTCGCAAGGGATTTTGAAACTTCAGCTCTCCCTCAGAGTTTCTGCCCTGTTCCACAAGCCAGGCAAGTAGGGTTCAGTTTCCAGAAAAAAAGAGGGTTTTTTTTTTGGGGGGGGGGGAGCATGGCCTGGGAGAATTGCAGAGTCAACACTGTCAGCCTGTGGGATGGGGGCAGAGCAAATAAGAACAGAATGTGCCATCTCCGTCTAGCTTGGCAGAAAGGGAGATGGACACAGGTAAGTGCCCTGCAGAACCATCACAAACTTAGGACAATGATGCCTGCCTGTTTAACCCCCCTCTTTGTGTCCCACCATCACTAGGTGACAATGGACATCAGTGGTCTCCCAGTGGAGCTGTGGCGTCTGATTTTGTCCTACCTGCATCTTCCTGACCTGGGCCGCTGCAGCATGGTGTGCAGGGCATGGTATGAACTCATTCTTAGCTTAGACAACACACGATGGCGACAGCTGTGTCTGGGCTGCATTGAGTGCAGGCACCCAAACTGGCCCAACCAGCCTGACGTGGAGCCCCAGTCTTGGAGAGAAGCCTTCAAACAGCACTACCTAGCCTCAAAAACCTGGTCTAAGAACACCCAAGACCTTGAATCTTCCAACTGTTTCTACTTATTCCGACGGAAGAAGGATCGCCGTGTCCTCTGTGTAGGGCCTGGGTATGAGTTTGAAAGCCTCCGAGTTGCCTTGGCCGCTGCCAACCCCTATGATCGGATTGTGCTGCTGCCTGGGGTGTATGAAGAGCAAAGTGAAATTGTCCTGAAGGTGCCAGTGGAAATCGTGGGGCAGGGGAAGCTGGGGGACGTTGCCCTGCTAGTCAGCATCGACCAGCACTGCCAAACCACTCGCCTGTGTAATGTAGTGTTTATGCCTGCCTGGTTCACCCCGGTGGTCTACAAGGTGAGTCCAAATGTATTTTGAGGGACTGAAATGCCAGCCCTCCTGGGCAGGGGAGTGGGGGCATGTGGTGTAATGTAGGCCCTGTTAGCACACTGCTGTCTGGACTTTGGGAAGGAACCCGAGGAGTCAGAACGCTCAGGTTTCCTTTCTGGTTCTGACCTGACTTACTGTTTGACTTTGCATAAGTTGCTGTGGGCCTGATCCCCAAACCCGTGCATAGGCTGAATATTAATTTCCTCTGTGAACCTAGTGGAGCTATTTGAAGAGGGTAAGAAACTGCTTCTTATAGGAAAATCTATGAGAATCTGACCCACAGCCATTTTAAGACTCGGTTTACCTACCGATGAAATAGAAACTTCCCTTCCAGGAGTTATGGGATGTAGTTATTTTTTCAAATTAGTTAATTATATAACTTAACTGTAAAGTTCTAAGAAGGAAACTACCATGTATATTTTAACAGGAAAACCAGTGGAGTGAAAAATAGTAATTAAAAGAAAGAAAGAAAAGCTTCCTGACCAGCTTTTGTTTAAAAACAAGCAAAGGGAGGTTTAACTTTCTCATCACTGCTTCATGATGGCCAGTGCCTTTTGAGCTTTCTCTCAGTGTGGCCAGTGGAGGCAGATCCATTTCACTTGAGTTGATGGTTAATTTTACTTTCTGGCTCTTACCCAGAAGCAGGATGCTACAGCATTTGCGTGGCAGGCAGTGAATAAAGTTTCCTTCCAAACAGAATTGCTTCTGACTGATGTGAAAGCTTCCTAGCAGTATATATTTGATTTTAAGTCTTACAAAAGCTTTTGCTGAACAACTTCCTTTGTCAGAAATGGACTTGATGGGGTCTCATATAATTAGTCTTTTCCATAAAGGAAAGAAAGAAGCAATAAGTATGTAGGGCTTGATTCAGCCATCCCATGCTCAAATACTGTAGTGCCCTTGGGGCTTGTCTACACCATGAAGGTGTGTTCCAGTCAAGCCATTTCTGAGCACACTTGGCCCACCCACTCCCGCATACATTCTTTGAACCCAGTGCTGAACCAGTGAAGACCTTTGGGTGCATCTCTCCATCACTGCTGGTGTCATGTCAGTCTCTGGCATGCTTGGGAGAGGCTGCTGGGAATGCTGCCAGAGTGGTTCGTATGTACTCTTCTGGGTTTGGGGCATGTAAGTGGACAGGGTGCAGTCTGGGCCGTGCCAGGACATGCCACTCTCATGGCGTAGATGAGTTCTCTATTTGTTGATCTTGGCCGTCACGCATGTCAGAAAGCCCGCTTCCAATGCGTGTGGTTCCCGTGCCTCAGAATGTGGAAATATTAAAATAAATGTGTTGCTGTAAATCATGGCAGTTGATGCAAAACAATTCCCATGACTTCAGAGCATCTGTCCCCAGGCCCTGATTTGCCTCCTTTAAGCACTTGCCTCCTTTAACTGACTGTTAGGAGCATACCTCTGGGAATCGAGGGATAATCAAGGAAGAGAAACAAAATAATGACTAAGAAGATTTCCTTTCAAATTAGGTATCAGGCAAGATTCCAGGCAAACTTAAGCTTTTCTTAATAGGCCCCTCTGAGTTCTGGTTCACTTCATTGACAGGGCAGGGCAGGGAAACTTGTGCTGGTCTTGTAGCTATTCTGGGTACAAGCAGAGAGCTTTGTCATGCCTCTTGTGGTAGAGAAAAACTCTTCTGCTAGTGATATCTGTGGTGCTGAGGCTCTCAATAAAACATGGTCTGTGTGGGCTACTGTTAAAATATCTCTTAAGCAGTGGAAAGAACAGCTGCAGAGTGGAAAAAACTGGGATAATTTTGCGTAGAGAAAACTGGGGCAGGGTGGGGTTTGATAAGTCTTCAGCTACAAAAGCAGCTGTTAGAAAGAGACTAGTGATCGAATGTTCTGCATGTCCTTGTGCTGAAATTACAGAAAAGGAAATTTAGGTTGGATATTCAAAGGAACTTCTTAACTGTGAAGGGGGTCAGCACTGGAACAGATCACCTTAGAGAGGCCAAGAAGTCTTTGTTCCTGGAAGTTTTTATGTGCAGGTTGGACAAGCTCCTGTGTGGGACAGTTTAAACAGGGAAGATCCTGCATAGGTTACTGAGATCCCCTCCTGTCCAGTAATTTTATGACTACGTTACAGACATTAGTGACCCAACACTGCATTCACATGGCACTTGCTGTAAGGGGAATAAAACAGAAATGACATTTGTAAGCTGCAGTGCTGAAGCAGATAGGGAGGGAGCAACATCTGATGCTCTTGCAAAATGTTTGGGCCCTACTGCATGGGTGGATGGCATGTGTTATGCCTGTGAGCATGTACAGCAGATGCCCCTGGGATATTCTTAAAGACTTAAAGACCAGAAGGACCATTAGATCATTCTACTCTGATCTTCTGAATATTACAGGCCATTAAGGTTTACCAAGCTGCCTTATGTGTACAACTCATTACCTTACATTTGCAGACAGGTAGATGACTAATGTGCACATCAATAGTTTTGAAAGGGCTCAGAAGAGCAGCACAGGTGTTGCTTAGGTCCAGTGATTACAGCATGTCACCTAGGGAATCTGGTGACTGACTGTGACAGATGGAGCATGCCATGTTAGTTAAAGGTACAAAGCTAACTGATCTCTAGGCTGAGGGTAGAAGCCAACTGGGGTAAATTTGTGTGGGCTTTGTAATTTGTAATCCATGATCTACTACATGTAAAGAGGTAGGACATTTCTGTGGAAAGAGTAGAGGAACCTGCAAGTCTCTCCAAAAATGGCCATTGCTCTGGGTATTTACTTTGTGTTGTTATCACTATTCTCCAGACAACCTCTGGCCACGTCCAGTTTGACAACTGCAACTTCGAGAATGGGCAGTTACAGATCCATGCGCCAGGCACGTGCCAGGTGAAGTTCTGCACCTTCAATCAATGTAGCATCAATTTCCACAGCGTGGCCCTCTGCGTCCTTGAGAACTGTGAGTTCATTGGCAGTGAAAATGCCTCTGTGACTGTGGAGGGCTCCCCGACCTCTGATCGGAACTGGGCCTGCAAGCACCTGACCATGCTGGCCAAGTCCCGCTCTGTTCTGTTACAGGCCCCAGATTCCTCATCTTGCAGCAGGTCAAAACATGAAGACTGGGGGGACTCTCCAGTGGGGAATATAAGGACCTGTGAGATTGTGGTAGGTGGGGACCACAGTAACTTACCTCCTGCCTTAAGGACTCCACCAGCGCTTGAGCAGACTTGCGAGAAGGAGGCTGAGCTCAATGGGAACCTTTATACAGCCAAGGAGGGGGAAGCCATGACCCTTGACACAGACTCTAGTGATAGCGAGTTGAGCACCGGCAGTGAGAATGAGGGAGACGACCAATCGATGTACAAGCTGTCCTATCAGGCCCATAGCCTGAGTCACATGCTGACCAAAGTTATCTACAGCCGGCCACAAACCAATGGGTTGAATGCCCTCCAGAATGACTTTGAGCTCAAAAGTCTGGAACAGGAGCTGCAAAGAGACAAGGAGGCCCAGTCTCTTGCCAACTCTCTGCAAGGATGCCTCATCCGGCGGTGCCTTTTCAGGGATGGGAAGGGTGGAATCTTTGTCTGCTCACAAGGGCAAGCCAAAATGGAAGGGAGCATCTTCAGGGACCTGACCTATGCAGTGCGATGCATACAAAGCAGCAAGGTGCTGTACAGGCTGGTAAAGAGCCCTGTCTTCCCCCACTCCAGCTCCACAAATTTGGCTTTCCTTGGATTTCAATAGGCAGCTGGTTTACCCAGCTGAGCTTAACTAGCACCCCACTTGGTGCCTGTAGGAAAATTGTGGGTGCAAGTGGAGGCATTGAGACATCTATCTGGCCTCACCCTTTGGTCAGGTAGTTGGATATCTGAATGCCCCCATTTTTGAAGGAACTTGACTCTGTTTGTGGCCCTGTGGTCAAAAAGCTGCTCAAGCCTGCTGGCTTATCGGGCTTGTGTAGTAAAGTTAGATCAAGGGCATATAGAGGCATGATTTAGCCAGCATCCATTTTGGCTGCCTTTGCCCTAGCCTAAATGACCACATGGGCAGTGATAGGCTAACCTGCTCAGACAGAGTTCCTGCTTGGTCTCCAGTGATTAGAAGCTGAAGCCTATAGGTTGATATCTCTTTAGCAGCTATGATGTGGAAAAGTGGCCCTATATTCCATGACTGTTAGAGTTCAGAGTGTCTGAGTCGTATCTCTTCAGAAAAGGCCTAGGGCAGTGATGCTTCATCCTCTGGCACTGTGAGCCAGACAAGTGGTGCAGGGTCAGTCCATGGGCCAGATATCATGGGCAGGATCAGTTCATGGATCTGATCTAGTGTGGAGTCAGCATATGGATTCAGTCCGCGGATGCAATCTGGTATGCTGACCAAGTCCCTCACACTGGATCTGGCTGTGGAGTGACCTGCTTGCTGGCCCACCCCTGAGCATCTGAACTGGCTGTGGAGCAGCCCTGCAGGGCTGTCACCTGGCCTGCAGGGCTCTTCCTAAGGTCTGGAAATTTGGCACGGGGGACAATGGTTGCAGCATTAGTTGCTGTCATTCTGGAAGTTGCAGCAATTAATGTTGTCCCTGCTCCCCTGCCACCAAATTTATGGATCCACGGTGCTTCCCAATATTGGGCCCGTGAGGCAGAGGTTGAGCACCACTGGCTTAGGGAATGAAACTGGGGAAAAGGACATCTCAGGCTATCAGGAAAAACATCCTGACAGTGATATCTCTCTAGTGGAGTGGCACTGGCATCAAGGAGAGGGGAATGAAGTCCAGCATCTCTGTTGCAGACCAGATGTGTAAGATTTATGGTACCCTTAATTATTCATGTCCTTGCTTTCAAGCTGTTGGTTCTGTCACTGTTATGCTACGTAAGTACACTGCTTGCTTAGCAACAGACTGTTTGTTTTTTTCCAAATGAAATATTTGGTTTTGGAATTTGCTCTGGTAGTTGTGAGTTACTGGATGGCTCAATTGTTCAACTCAAAGTTGGCCCAGAGTTAGATTCAAAATGTCATGGACTTGAGCACAATAGAAACCCTCTGAAACAGAAGCAGTGCTTATCTCTACAGCAGGGTGCAAGAAAGGTGAATGTCAGAGAGGGTTCACAGTTTCTGTAATAAAGATGAGGGCTTTGCAGACATTGGGCTGGAGGCAGAAGTTACATTGCCCATACCATGTTCTGTGAAACATTTTCTTTGGCATAAGGATGTGGAAAGGGCACATGAGCTTAGTTGTTGCATGCTGATTGGCTCTGCTAGCGAGCAAGATGCAAGGTGGGAGTTTATTTATCATTTGTTGTGTAGTTATTCTTCCCAGATGGAATGATTTGCAACTGCATCCTGCAGTGCTGCCCTCCTCCTCCTATTCAAGGTTGATAATCCATCCATCCTCATTGTTGCTTCCAAGAGGAGTAGAAAAAGGAATGGGGAAAGCAATTGTTAGCTGGCTTTGAAGGAAAAAGCTAATTATGGTGCCTGCAATAATTTATTATCACTTATTTATTGAACTACTATGATATCTGGAATCCTCAGGGATAAGCCAGGGCCCCAATACACTAAACACTGTGCAAACAAGGAATCAAAAAGGCATCCTAATCAGGACAAAGTAATCACACCAATTACAAATGGCAAGAATTTTAATGTCACAGAAAGACCTAGCATTTGTCCTGGGATAAACAATTTTATCCTGGGTCAAAGTGCAGTTGTTCAGACATCTGTGTCCATTGTCCCAGGATAAATCCTAAAAAGTTTCACAGGGTAAGAAGTACTAACAGTTTATCCCAGGACATCTCAAAGTGTGTCTGAACCGTTATTGAAGAATCTCATTGTTGAATCAATAGCAGAAGAGTGTCAGTGCATTCAGCTGCTTGCTAAACCTTGATTAGGGGGGCAATGTGTGCACATGCTAATCCTGGAATATTTCTGTTCCTGGACAAACACAGGTAGAATTTGTCCAGGAACAAATGCAGCGTCTGTTCCTACCCTTAGGCCTTCCGCAGCCAGGACAGGAATATCCTCTGCCCTATCCTGTTTTAATATTGTACACATTAATGCTCCCATTACTTGATGCTTGCTATAACAGTGCTAAAATATGGGAGAGTTTTTCTTATCAAAAACAAGCTTTCTGTACCTGCAGAGAATGTGCTTTCAGAGCCTTGTCCAAAGCCCATCAAAGCTAAGGAAGACTTTCCATTGATTTCGGCAGCCTTTGGCCCAGATTCATAGTTTCATAGTAGCTAGGGTCAGGAGGGACCTGAACAGATCATCTAGCCTGACCCCCTGCCACAGGCAGGAATGAATGCTGGGTTCACAAGACCCCAGACAGGTGATCATCCAACCTCCTCTTGAATTTGCCCAAGGTAGGGGTGAGGACCACTTCCCTAGGAAGCTGGTTCCAGATTCTGGCCACCCTAACTGTAAAATATTGCCTCCTGATCTCTAACCTAAACCTATTTTCCATCAGCTTATTACCATTGATCCTCATCACCCCAGGTGGTGCTGGGGAGAAAAGGGCTCTTCCTGTTTGCTGATGATCTCCCCTGATGAGATTGTAGGCAGCCACCAGGTCCCCCCTCAGCCTCCTCTTGCTGAGGCTGAACAGGTTCATGTCCCTCAGTCTCTCCTGATAGGGCCTGTCCTGCTGCCCTCTCACCAAATGGGTGGCCCTCCTCTGAACTCTCTCCAGGCTGGCCACATCCTTTTTAAAGTGCAGTGCCCAGTACTGGATGCAGTACTCCAACTGCAGCCTGACCAATGTCGCATAGAGGGGGTGCATCACCACTCTGGACTGGCTTGAGATGCATCTTTGGATGCATGACAAGGTATAGCTGGCCTTGCTGGCTGCGGTCTGGCATTGGCACCTCATGTTCATCTTGGAGTCAATAATGACTCCAAGATCCCTTTCCGCCTCTGTGCTCTGTGGATTCCTTCTCCCAAGGTGCAGCACCCTGCATTTGTCTACCATCCTATTCTCATCTGCCCACTTTTGTAGTCTGTCTAAATCTAGTTGCAGCCTCTCTCTCCCTTCAAGTGTGCCCACCTCGCCCCATATCTTAGTGTCATCAACAAACTTGGACAATGTGCTTTCAACCCCCTCGTCCAAGTCGCTGATGAAGATGTTAAACAGTGCAGGCCCGAGGACTGAGCCCTGGGGGACCCCATTGCTCACATCTCGCCAGGTTGAGTACGACCCATCCACCACTACTCTCTGGGTGCGCCCCATCAGCCAGTTTTTTACCCATCCAACTGTGTAGGCATCAATGCCACAGTCGCTTAATTTATTAATGAGAATGGGGTGAGAGACAGTGTCAAAGGCCTTCTTAAAGTCTAGAAAGACTACATCCATGGCGACACCAGCATCCAAGGATTTAGTTACTTGGTCATAAAAGGTAATCAGGTTGGTCAGGCAGGACCTGCCTTTGATGAACCCATGCTGGTTGCCCCTGAGCATGATCTACCCTGCTGGCCCCCCACAGATATGCTCCTTGATGATTTTCTCCAAGATCTTCCAAAGGACTGAGGTGAGGCTTATGGGCCTATAGTTACTTGGGTCCTCCTTCCTCCCCTTCTTAAAAATGGGGACCACATTAGCTAGTTTCCAATCCCCTGGCACCTGGCCAGATGACCACGAATGCTCATACAGCTGGGCCAAGGGCTCCGCAATGACCCCTAGTCTAAGTTTCATCTCTGCCTCAGCCTTCCTAATAGCCCTCCTATACTCCCAGGCAAAGGAGGAGTACTCCTCCTTGATGATAGCCCCACCCTTCCACTGGTTGTACGCCACCCTTTTAGTCCTCAGGCATTGCTGAATGCTCTTGCTGAGCCATGGGGGTGTCTGAGCACTCTTACCCCTCTTGCTTTTCTCAGGGACTGTTATCCTTTGGGCCTGGAGGATCGCCCCCTTAAAGTACGACCATCCCTCATGGACTCCCATCTCCTATACCTTCTAGGCCCTCAGTGCTTCCCTCACTAATCTCTGAAGCTCATTGAAGTTGGCCCTTCTGAAGTCAAGGGCTTTAGTTCAACTAGAGGTGCACCGATATATTAGTTGCATGTCGATTGGCACCAATAAAAGGAAAATTAACATTATTGGCTATTGGCTTTTTTGACCAGTGTAGCCAAGAATGTTACCAATAAAAACAATGTCTTCTGGCCGTTGCCCCTGGATGCCACATGCATGCATACAGCCACACACAGAAATGCATCCCAGTAGTGTGGAGAGCAGTGCCCTGCAGGTAATTCTGTGGAGGGGAAGGGGCATGGGGAGGGGCAGATCGAGGCCCCCACAGCAAGGGAGGGAGTGGGGCAGGGGCTGGGGGCACTGCCTTGCCAGGGCAGAGAGTGGGACCCAGGGCTGGGGCAGGGAGCAGGATGGAGCCATGGGCAGCTCATCCAGGGGCCGCAGGGGGGAGGAGGGTGGCTTTCTGCTGTTGCACAGAACTCCTCTGTGGGAAGCATGGGGGGGGGGGGCATGTGTCCCCCCAGATTTGTGTCCAGGGTGGATGAGTGCTGTCTGCTGTGTGCTTGGGGCTCTCTGCTCTGCTGCCTTTCCCTTGGGAGCCCCATGCTGACTGTGTGTCTCCTGCCCATCCGGCAGCGGTGGGGGTGGTGAGTTATGCCTCCCGCTTTTGGGCGGGCAGAGGATGCACAGCCACCATGGGGCTCCCAAGGGAAAGGCAGCAGGGCGAAGAGCCCCAAGCCCATAGCAGGCAGCCCACATCTGCCCTCGCCCCCTCAGTGCTTGAACTAAGGCTCACTTGACAAGCTTTAGTTCAGGTGTTGCCACCATCATTTTTAAGTACAGGGACACTGATCCCCTGGATGAGCTGTCTGCAGCTCTGTCCCCCAGCCCAGCCCCAGGTCCCATTCACCACTGGCTGGGCAGTGCCCCCAGCCCCTGCCCCACTCCCTCCCACACCATGGGGGCCTTGATCTGCACCCCCATTCCCCTTCCTTCCTCCACACTCCTTCCACTCCACAGACTTACCTGCAGGGAGCTGCTCTTCATGCTGCCCAACTGCATTCCTGTAAATTGGTTATCAGATCAGTATTGGCCGATTCGTCTGGTTAATAATTGGCTATTGATATCGGCTAAAAAAAAATCTTTATTGGTGCACCCCTAGTTCCAACACAGTGACTAGGATTGTGGTCAAGCAGATGCTTTACACAGCCCATAACACTACTAACATCAGGAGCCCCATGTACTTTAAATGCTGTTGGGGCCAGGAACAGGGAGAATGTAATGACCTGGGCTGGAATTTAGCCTGGTCATTTGAAAAGGGGCTAAGTCTGGCCTCACGGTTAACCACCCCACTCTGAGCAGAAGTCCCACGGCATCAGAGCATGTGAGGATTGTGTTGCCTCCCATGGAGATGGCACATTTGTCAGAACTAGGGCTGATCAAAAATGTTCTATTCAAGCCATTTTTCAATAGAAGATTGGGTTTTCTATGAAACAAACCTTCTCACACATACAAAAAATCTACTTTCTATGGAAAACATTAACTTTCTGTTGCCAATCTGAATACCTAAAACAACAAATATAATTTTCTGGCCCTCCAGAAATTAAAATATGCTGATACTGAAGTGCTGCTGTGGCACCTCATGTGAGCTGCAGTCCAGTTGCCTCATTCCCCTGTATTTTCTAACCAGCTCTAAACATAGTAGCATGTCCAGTCATGAAAGTGCAGTCCCCAGGGAAGGAGCACAAATCATTTGATTTTGGAGGGCGTCCCTCTTCTTTTTCCCTCCCCACCTGTTCCTTTGTTTCCTAAGAGTGGAAAGTAGAGGCTCTTTTTTCAACAGGTATTTCAGATGTGCATGGCAGTTTATTTCCTCTGAGTTCCAGTTTAAGTTGTTCAGTTCTTCAAACTAGTTCCAATAAATCCTTTGTAATCCAAGAACTGGGAGGACCAAACCCAGATGGAAAAGAATGATGGACACCTCCAGAAAGAGACCAGGAAATCATGTTGAGAACTCATGGAAGGGAAGATGACCCGCCAGGAGCAATGTGTAGTTGCTGAGCTGCAAAATACTTCCTGGGGCTGGGGTTTTGGCTTGACACTCACAAATCTCCTTCCCTCTGTCCTCTTACAGTGAGAAGGAGGGAATTCTTCTGCAGTCTCTTGACATATTTCCTTTTGAGTCTGAGCTACTTGAATACCTTTCTGCATAGGACTAATGCTAATATTGAGTGCACTTCATTTGATCCTGTTATTTTTTTTTCCCTTGATCTGCCATAAGAGACTGTTCCTTACCACTTCATTTTCTACTTCACTAGCTTGATTTTAATTGATAACAAATTGAATGGAGATTAGCTGCTATGTCTTGGAAAGAATTTGTGAAGCTGGAAATTAGCCTGGATATTTCCATAGGGGACTCACTGAAGCAGGTGGAATCTTTTAGCTTTAGAACTTGGAAGCTTCATAATCAAGTCCCTGCCTATTTCCTCTTTTATGAAAGAACTATGTGACATGATTCTTGGCTGAAGCAGCTTCCTTCTTATCCCACTGGAGGCAGCTGTGCCTTTTGGTTTGCAGCTGAAAGCCTTGCATCCAAGCTTCAGTGTCCAGAGACCCTGAATAGATCTCCAAGATGATACTCAGATGCACACAGAGAAAATGAGCTATAAGTCATATGGCAGGAGTCATGCAGGGTTCAGACTAAAGATCCTGGTTAAGGATGTGTGCTCTGTTCAGGCCACTGAAGAGCTTGGGCAGGACGTGGACTGAGGATTGGGGGAGGGGTGTCAATGGAGCCTGGCTTTGGCTCTCAGGGTGCTGGTCACTGTCAACTGGGAAACTGCATGGTTGGTTCAGTGCACCTTCTCTCCCACACCCTCTGGATTCTGGCCTGGCCACCAGTGGGCTAGCCCCTCTTCCAGAACAAATGTGTGTAGCTTCATAGCCTCTAGTGCTATTTTCCCCCATTTAGAGTATCGGGGAACCTACCTATTGGATCAAGCCCCAGTGCAACAGGAGACCTGGCTGTTCTCATGCCAGACCTGTCTGTTTCAGAGGGTGTATCTGGAAGGAAGGGGCTTATCCTTGGCAAGAGGGAGATGGGGTGGGAGGGAGGCGTAAATCTGTGCCAATTTCTCACCTGCAGCTTTGTTGCTTGAAACAGCAGCTGCAGAAAGTCAGAGCGGCCTCCAGAGGACTACATTGGTAGCCAGCTGCCCCAGAGTGGTGGGTACAGGTCTGAGCCTTGGCAAGGCTGTGGTTGGAGATTTTGCTACAAGAAAAGCAGCCCAGAAGCATTTCTGTAGAAGCATTTCTTGCATTTTCCAATGCGTAGTATTGCAGGTAATACCAGGGGCTAGGGACGAGGTGCAAACTGAAGTGTTCTCTCTCCCTTGGAATAGTCCAGTTCTTTGTGAGACTAATGATCATGACTCAGATGCCAGTCACCATTGTATTTAGGCACCAAGTGCCACAAAAGTAATTGGGATCATCCCTATTGTCTGTACTTTGAACATGGAAAGTAGCAGAGTAAGGTCCCTGAACTTCAGAAAAGCAGACTTTGAATCACTCAGGGAACTCATGGGCAGGATCCCCTGGGAAGCCAGTCTGAGGGGTAGAGGAGTCCAGGAGAGCTAGTTGTACTTTAAAGAAGCCTTACTGAGAATGCAGGAACAAACCATCCTGATGGCACAGGAAGACTAGCGAGTATGGCAGAAAACCAGCTTGGCTTAGCAGGGAACTCTTCAGTAAACTAAGTCACAAAAAGGAAGCTTAGAAGAAGTGGAAGCTTGGACAAATAACTAGGAAAGAATATAAGAGCACTGCTTGGGCATGCCGGGATGAAATCAGGAAGGCCAAAGCGCAATGAAGTTGCAGCTAGCAAGTGGTGTGAAGGATAACAAGAAGGGTTTCTACAAGTATGTCGGTAGCACAAGGAGGATCAAGGAAAGTGTTAGTCTCTTACTAAATGAGGGAGGCAACCTTGTGACAGAAGGTACAGAAAAGGCTGAAGTGCTCGATGCCTTTTTTGCCTCGGTCTTCACAGGCAAGGTCAGCTCCCAGACTACTGCACCAGGCCGCACAGTTTGGGGAGGAGGTGAACAGCCCTTGCCTCTTTCAGTGGTGAAAGAACTGGTTAAGGACAATTTTTAGAAAAGCTGCACGTGTACAAGTCCTTGGAGATGGATGGGATGCACTCGAGAGTGCTGAGGGAGTTGGCTGATGTGATTGCAGAGCCGCTGGCAATCATCTTTGAAAGCTCATGGTGATCAGGAGAGGTCCCGGATGATTGGATTGGAAAAGGGCAAACATAGTGCCCATATTTAAGAAAGGGAAAAGGGAGGTTTTAGGGAACTACAGACCAGTCAGCCTCATATCAGTCCCTGGAAAAATCATGGAGGAGTAGTAGATACGCTGGAGGGTAGGGCTAGGATTTGGAGTGACCTAGACAAATTGGAGAATTGGGCCAAAAGAAACCTCATGAGGTTCAGCAAGGACAAGCGCAAAGTCCTGCACTTAGGACAGAACAATCCCAGGTACCAGTACAGGCTGGGAGCAGACTGGCTGGGCAGCAGCTCTGCAGAAAAGGACCTGGGGGTTACAGTGGACAATAAGCTGAATATGAGCCAGCAGTGTGCCCTTGTTGCCATTGGTGACATGTAGGACGTGCATGCAGGTGCATATGCACCCCTTGAGATTGGCAATGCACCCCCTGCAATTGGCCTCCACTGCCAGCGGTGCCTGTGGGTGGTCACCACTTGCACCCCCCCACCTCCCCACACTGGCAACACCACCGGTGGCATCTGCAGGTGGTCGCCGATCGCCAGTGGTGCTCGCCCCCCCTCCCCCACCTGCTGCCGATACTGCTGTGGCTGCCTGCGGGAGCTTGCTGCCCACCACTGCTCACCACTGCCTCCTGCAGGTGATTGCTGTGCCTTCAGGGGTATGCGTTGTTCATGCTTGTTGCCAAGAAGGCTAACAGCATACTGAGTTGCATTGGTAGGTGTGTTGCCAGTAGGTCAAGGGAAGTGATTATTTTCCTCTCTTCAGTGGTGGTGAACTCACATCTGGAGAACTGTTCAGTTTTTGGGCACCCCACTACAGAAAGTATATGGACAAATTGGAAAGAGTCCAGTGGAGGGCAACAAAAAATGGTAAGGTGGCTGGGGGACATGATTGATGAGGAGAGGCTGAGGGAACTGGGCTTATTTCATAGATTGTGAGGCTGGAAGGAACCTTAGATGATCATTGGGTCCAGCTCCCTGCACCTACCAGGAAAGACAACTGGGGTCAAGTGACCCCAGCAAGGTGACCATCCAGTCTCCTCTTGAAGATTTCCAGGGTATGTGATTGCACCACCTATGGAGGGAGCTTATAGTCTAAAGAAAAGAAGACTGAGGGGGGATTTAAAAGCAGCCTTCAACTACTGGAAGCAGCTTTCAAAAGAGGATGGAGCTAGACTATTCTCAGTGATGGCAGATGACAGAACATGGGGCAACAGTCTCAAGTTGCAGCAAGGGAAGTTTAGGTTAGATATTAGTTAGAATTTTCTTACTAGGAGGGTAGTAAAGCACTGGAACAGGCTACCTAGAGAGGTGGTGGAATCTCCAACCTTGGAGGTTTTCAGGACGCAGATAGACAAAGCTTTGGCTGGGATGATCTAATTGGGGATGGTCCTGCTTTGAGCAGGGGTTGGACTAGATGACCTCCTGAGGTCCCTTCCAACCCTAATTATCTATGATTCTATGCAGGTAGCCCAAGGTATGGGGTCCTGGCTAAATCAGCCCATGAGTTACCACTGTAACATGACATAAGGCTCTGCTCTCCAACATGAGTTTATCCTCCATGCTGAGGCAGTGGGGAGCGACTAATGGGAAAAGACTGCAGCCTGTCTAACCAAGCTCCACATCTAATTAACAGATTCAGTGAGCACCTTTTTGGAATGAGCAAATAAAAGAAGTATAGTTTAATTACCTCCTTGCTCATTAAAGTGGAAGTATGCAAAAGCAATTTGTAAGTTATTTCTCTGTGCTAATCAGACATGGGTTTAAGGAGATTTGACTGGGGAAAATTAAATGCATGAATATTTAACTACTTGTATGCCTAAATAAACTGGTGTAGTGATTAGATCACCAGTCTTAACTTCATCAGCTGGGACAATTCCACATCCAGAAGCCACCTTGGCTCATGATTACCTTATGGGTTTTGCAACCCCGTTCAATGCACTAATGCTTTCCTGTTCTGAAGAGAGGGAGAGGTTGCCTGGCATGCCACTTGCTCAGCATCCTTCTTGCAGCTCCACCTCCTAAGTAATATTTGTAGAGCTCTACTTGTCTCAGCCATGCCTGACAGACCCAGGTCTTGGAGACTGCATGAAAGCCACCTGTGTGCCCTTTTACCATGTTGCTGGGTTTGGGGATGGGATTTTGTCCATCCACCCCAATCCATGTGTCCGTATCCAGGGAGCAGTCCTTTTACTCAGGCATTGCAAAAGACAGACCGTCAAGAAGCAGCAGCACAGGCCATATGCAAAGACCTAGGATGACATAATGTGGTGAAAAATGTAATAGCCAGATCTTACAGCTTTCTTGCACCTTATGCCTAGGGACCAGAGAGCATTCCACCAATGGATGCCCTCTCCCACTGCCTTAGGTAGGTATGTATATGTTCTTAGTCTCATTTCATAAGTAGGTTGCCTACAGTGCCATGACAGCAGGAGGACCTTGCCTTGGGTCACCCACCACCACAATGTAGAGACAGGAACAATTAAGAAGTGACTAATTCATGAAACATGAGTAGATGTTCATGAACTCAGAATAGGCAGCCCCCTGAAGCAAGAAGGTGGCAAGACTCCAGAAGGGGCTGGATGTTGATGTAGATAGGGGAGCCAATGTCATCCTGATTAGTGAAGGCAAAAATTGCAAGAAAGGGTATTAAATTTTGAGCTTTAGGGTTTAGGCCAGTGTAACAAGATGGGTGCTCACAACAGTCTTTCTTTTACTTCCTGTAGTGTTCTCTCACCTTCCATGGAAGGAGCTGTTTGCTGTTGAGGACAGAGGTAGATAGATTATAGGTCTGGTTCAGCTGGCAGTTTCCCTATGGGCTTAAGAGTAGTTGATGGAAAGGAGAGAGACATCAATGGGCAAAGAGAAGTTCGTATGTTAAGAACATGTAAGTCTTGGTCAGGTAGGAAAGGTACTGTAATAACGCAAATCCAAGAAGAGGTTTTTCCCCCCCATTCAACATGGTGGGGGCAGGGGAAGTGGAGCAGCACAGAAAGAGCACTTGTCTTGGATTCATGGAATCAGAATCACAGAGAAGTAGGGCTAGGAAGGACCTCCAGAGGTCATCTAGTCCAATCCCCTGCCCCTTATACATACTATCCTATACAAACCCATTGTTTTACCTATGAGCAAAACTACAGGGTCAACCCTGACACAACCACAAGGCATAACACCCTAGTCTGCTACAGGTAAAACAGGGGAATCATGGTGGCCACTGTTCTGCTGCTGCAAAGGTTATTAAAAATGCTCAAGAGATCCAAGGAAGAGGGCCACAACCCCCGCTACAGAGGAAGGCAAAACCTCACACAGTCCATACCATTCTGATCATGGGGCAGAATTCCTTCCCCACCCCAGATATGGTGATCAATCAGACACAAAGAAGAGGGGCAAGACCCTCTAGCCAGGAACCCTCCTGCTAAAAGCCCCACCGAGAGCACTGGCCCACCTCAGTCAAAATCCCCCAGCCTTGGCTGCAGCCAATACCCAGTGTTTTTGAGGAAGGCTCAACGCCCCCCCCCTCCCCCCCTCCACACACACACGTAGCAAAAGAAGGGGAAAAAAATCTCTCTTGGTCCACTGTGGAAACCAGCAAAGCCCAGAAACATGGGAAATACTCATAGTAGAATATAGGTATAGCTACGCTAGATTATCCCTGACCAGTGCCTGTCCAGCCTCTTCTTGAACACCTCCAATGATGGAGAGCCTACAACTTCCCTAGGCCACTGCTTTACTGTGTCAACAGTGAAGAAGTTTTTCCCAATACCCAGTCTAAACCTTGGTTCAACTTCAAGTCATTGGTACATGTCCCACCCTTTTCAGCAGGAGGGAAAAGCTGCTTTCCCTTTTCTTCGTGGGAACCCATCAGGTATTTGAAAATTGCTATCATGCTCTGAAGCATCTTTTCTGCAATCTGAGCATGCCTATTGCCTTTAACCCCTTGTATGACTCATCTTCCAAGTTCTTTATCATTTGTTATCAGCCTCTGGACCCTCTCTAACTTTTCCATGTCCTTTTTGAAATGTGGAACCCAAAACAGCATACAGTACTCTACATGAGACCTAGCCAGTGCCAACTAGAGAGGCATTATCACGTCCCGTGTTTTGCACCTAGTGCTTCTATTGATGCATCCCAAAACCGCATCTGGGCAGCTACATCACACTGCAGACTTGCATTGAGTCTGTGATCTACCAAAGACTTCTTTGAAGTGCTGCCATCCAGCCATGTCACCCATTTGTATTTGTGTTTATGATTATTCATCCTGAGGTATAGCACCTTGCATTTGTCAGCATTAAACATCATCCTGTTAGCACCAGTCCAGCTTTCTAATCTGTCAAAGTCCTTCTGAATTGCACTCCTATCCTCCAGTATCTTTGCAGTCCTTCTCAGTTTCGTGTCGTCTGCAGACTTTTCATAGATTTCATAGACATTAGGGCTGGAAGGGACCTCAGAAGATCATCGAGTCCAGCCCCCTGCCCAAAGGGCAGGAAGTCAGCTGGGTTCATAGGATCCCAGCAAGATAAGCATCCAGTTTGCTCTTGAAGGTGTTCAATGTAAACTTGCCCAAGAAGCTCTCAATTCCAACATCCACATCATTAATAAACGTGTTGAACAGCACTGACCCAGAACAGACCCTTGTGGGACTTCACTCAAGGCCTCATGTCTTTCTGATGTGGAGCCATTAATAATTGCCCTTTGCTTGTGGCTATTGAGCCAGTTGTCTATCCACCGTTAAGTAGTTTTGTCCAGCCTGCATTTCTCCAGTTTGTTTATGACTTGAGAAGATCCTGTGGAACCTTGTCAGAAGGGTTGCTGAAATCCAGATACAGTGTTTCCTTCATCCACCTAAGTAGCTCTTTTGTCAAAGAAGGAGTTCAAGTTAGATTGACATGATTTGTTTTTCATAAATCCATCCTGGCTGCTTTTGATCAGCCGCTCCTCCTCCAGATGCTTGCAAATGGACTTCCTTATGATATGTTCCAGTAAATTCCCAGGTATTAAGGTGAGGCTAAACACTCTAGTTCTCCAGAGCCTCCTTTATGCCTTTTTAGAGGGGCACTATATTGGCAATGGTGGTGGCAGCTATGGCTTTGACTCTGATCTGGTCATGGGCTGGAGCTGGAGCTAGAGCTATGGGCCAGAGCTGTCACCACCTCAACTACTGCAGGGCCAGAGCTAAAGCTGATCGGCAGGAGCAGCGGGGGGGGGGACCAAGCGGGACGGTGCAGGCACCTGTGGGAGCAGGCAGCAGGGGGATGTACCAGAGGGGACAGGCATTGGGGGGGAGGGGGGGAGGCAAATGTGGCAAGGTACACAAGCACTGTGAGGGAGTGCAGGTGACAGGGGAGACACGTGGTTGAGGGTATAAGGAGTATAGTGGGCAAGAGGTAGGGGAGCAAGGGATGGGGCTTACACTGTCTGCCTCCCTGTCACCTGTCCACTTGTTGCTGTTTGCCTCCCTGCCTTTGCTTTCCCTGCTGCAGCAGTGGGGCAGGTGAAATGAAACAACCCAACAATAATTAGCTCTATACATGGCAAATTAGCACAACATAATTTTTCCATGTATAGATCTCATTAGCGGGGGCTAGCCTTAAATTCAAAGTTGTCTTAGATTTGGGAAAATATAACATTTCCCAGGGCTACTAGCTTTGGGTTAGGAGCCTGCTCTCTCCACTGAGAACAGATATTTGACATTACTCAAGGTGCTAAAATCCTACTGAAGGCCAAGGTGTTGTTGCCAGGTTTTAAAATTTCATGGTATTTGATGATTGTTTTTTTGTTTTGTTTTTTTCTCATACAGCTCCAGCTCCTGGAATCATGTGATTATAAGACTCCATTTTCTTTTTCTTTTTAAAGTATATTTTTAGCCATCATGGTGACAGAAGGAAGCTTAAAAATTTGACTGCCTAAAGGCTTAGAAGGCTGAGAAAAAAGACTTAGATATATCCTATTCAAACCAGTCTCATGATTTTTGAACACCTGGGTTTGCGTACTGCCAATGGGTAGGAAGGACTTGGTCTCCTTTACAAATCGCAGCTGCAGGTTCAATGCCAGTTAAAGCTTTCCAAGAAGTATCTTGCTTGGTTATTCAATTTAGACAATAACTTCCCTATTATTGGTCCTTCCTTTTTGTTCTCTGTTAAAATATCAACATTGAAGATATCAGTCTTTAGCATGTTTATAAGAAAATTATGGATATTCAGCTTCTGGTACATTTCAAGTTGGCACAGCCCTTTTAAAGAAATCTTTGAAAGACCACCTATGCTCTTGGAATGGAGAGATGGCTTTCCAGTTACTAATGCCATTAAGATGCTAAGGGTAACGTTTGTAGGACCTTTGAAAATTTCTTCAGCCAACTCTTTCCATACCTGCTGTCCTAGGCCTGATCTGTATTATGCAGTTTTGTTGGCAGAACTCTGATTCCAGCCTTCAAAATTTGTGAGTGCCTCCTCCCAGTTCCCTTGTGGCAGCAGAAGCCCTTTGATCTGCTGATAGACCAACAGCATCTTTCTGACTGCTAGCTTCTGCCACCACTTGACAGCCAGCAGAAGGTGTGTGCAGATGCTTTTGTTTCTGCTAACTTCTGTGGCCCTTGCTGGTGTGTATACATGCTCTCATGGCTTCCCTATAAACAGACCTTCTGGCATTAGAAGCAGCCTAGCACAGACTAACCCAAGTCATTGATTGAATGAAAGGAGTGTCCTTGTTGGGTGAGATGCTGCCCAAGAATGTAGTGAAGCTGCCTATGACCCAAAAGGCTCATCATTGCTCGTCAACAGGCTTTGGAAAAACAAATTCTCAGCTGGTTAAGCAAGGGATGGTGTAAGAGGGCAGCAGTGTTATACCAGTGGAAGGGTGGGATATAAACCCTACAGAGGCTGTGCAGCCAGTCTAGAATTCTTCTGTGTCCTCAATCTATGTTTAGGTCCTGCTCCTCCTCTATTTGGGTGGGCCTTATATGTATGTACAGCACTGCTGCAGCAGCTGCCACTAGGCTGTCAAGAGGGACTCATTTGGAAGCCCCTAGCTCAGGGGTGGGCAAAATGCAGCCCAGGGGCCCCTAAAACCTGTGGGGCCCCTAAAAAATTTAGAAAAATTAATATTTATCTGCCCCTGGCTGCCTATCATGCAGCCCTTGATGGCTTGCCAAAACTCAGTAAGTGGCCTTCTGCCCAAAATAATTGCCCACCCCTGCTAGCTGCTACTGATGAGCCACTATTCCTATTGACTTCAGTGGGGAGACTGGTGCTGTAACTTTCTGGCTCGATCATCATTGTCACCGTGCCTGTTACTCAGTCCTGTAACTTGGGTATGGACCTTTCTCCAGAGCCTCCTATCTAGTCAATATCTATATTTTGCAGGTTTGGGACACCTCTCAGACAGGGTCTCTCTGCTCTGGCCTACAGCTGGGATTCTTTTCCAGGCTTTTGTCATCTACCTCATGATCAGAGATCTGGGTTTTCTGTTTCCCACGGGAAAACAAAGGAAACCACAGATTTTCCCCTTTATAGGAGGAAAACACAGATTTCTCATTTTACCAAAGAAACCTGTCGGTTTTGCAGTCTTGCAAAGAGCTCTCTGCAGGTGGGCAGAGGTCTAGCCTGCAGGCGGCTGGGAGGGAGTGGGAAGAGGGCAGTCAGGCAGGGGACGCACATGGCCCCAGGCAGCTTGGAAAGCAGCTCCTGCAGGTAAGGAGGCGGTGTGGGACTGAGGACCCCATAGGGAGGGAGGGAGAGAGTTGGGTAGGGCTGGGGCTGTTGCCTAGTTGGGTGGTTCATGTGGCTTGGGGCCTGGGGCCACAATGCATGGCCGTAGGGCCTCAGTGGGGAGTGCATGGGTGGTTCGTCCGGGGGTGGGGGGGTGGAGGGGCTGGCTCCCTGCTGCGCACTCCCTGGGGCAGGGAGGACCTATACCTCACCTCCCAGATTTGTGTGCAAGGCTGGGTGAGGGTGAGCTGCCTGCTGTGGGCTTGGGTTCCTGCCTTGCTGCCCTCCCTTGGGGCCTCCTCAGCCCAGTGGGTGTGATTCGGCACTGCAGAGCACAGCAGGACTGTGCAGAGAATCTAATTGCGGCTGCGAGCACCACACTGCTGTGGCGAGGCATCCCCTGTGCATGCGGCAGCAGCAGGTGTGGCAGCACAGGGTTGTACCTCACCAGGGCAACAGGAAGCTCGCAGCAGCAAGCAGCTTCCCCACATGGCCCCACTGAGCCATGCAGTGCTGGGTCGCACCCACTGGGCTATGGAGGGCTCTGGGGGAGGGCAACAGGGTGGGAGCTTGAGCCCACAGCAGGCAGCCTGCACCCGCCCCCACCCTGCACACAGATCTGGCCTGGGGGACACAGGTCTGACCCCATAGCCCTGGCAGCTGGGGGCCCCCTCCAGCAGGGTTGGGGGGGTGCAGGGGGCTGTGGGTGGGGGGCAGGGGCACCAGCAGGGCCAGGGGACTGTGGAGGGAGGAGTGAGGGGCACCTGTAGGGTGAGGGGGGTGGGGTTTGAGGGGCACCAATAGAGCCAGGGGGCAGTACGCGCGCGGGGGGAGGGGGAGGAGGGAGGAGCCAGGCCCTGTCCCACTATTTATCCAGTAGGCAGCTACAAAGATTACTGTCCAAGCTCATCCCTTTGACCATATTGCCCTGTTTATCCCTCCTTTCTCTGGCTTATCACACAGAAGTTCCTTGTCTTTGTTCTCTGGTATCTATCCAAGCCTGACCTATTCTTTTCCATTTGGCATTGAAAAGTTACTTTTTGCCTCTTAGTCTGTGATGCTAGTATCCCTTGCCCACCTGTTATACTATCAACCAAGCACCTTCATGCTTTCTCCTGTGCTACTTTTCATAGTCCTCAATAAGCATCAGAAAAAGAAATCTTTTTTAGAACCCTCTGTAAAACCCTGGGCATAATGTGATGCCTGGAAAAAGACTACAGGCCAGTCCCTGATGCACCAAGACCATGGCCAATTATGCTGACCTGTATCGCCTTATTGTTCACTGGTGTCTCCTTTCCCACAGCTTATCTGTGTCCATCAGTTGTTGTTATACTAAGATGGCAAGTCACTGGGGAAAGGCATTGTTCTCTTGTTCTGTTACAGTTACAGATAAATGACATAGGAACTTACCGCTCACCTCTTTGAACAAAGAGACCATAGTCTGACCCTGCCTTGAAAACAGCTCATGAATTTCTAGGCACAATGATGTAATAGATGAAGCTGATGATGATCCCCAACAATGTGCATTCCACATGTGTGGGGGGGGTTCCAAGGTAGGGTATGCCAGGCGGCAGAGTGAACAAAACTAGATTTCTAATCAGATTTTTTTTCTTTCAAACCCCATAATTACAAGAAAAAATGCCTTTCCTCTCCCCTGCAGGTCATCATGCTGAAGAATGACATCCACCACTGTAAAGCCTCGGGGATATTTCTCCGCCTGTCAGCGGGAGGTCTGATTGCAGACAATAACATCCACTCTAATTGTGAGGCTGGGGTGGACATCCGGAAAGGAGCCAGCCCTCTGATACTGGTATGTGTGTGTCCTTGGTTCAGCTCTGCTTGGTGCCAAACACTCCCACTACATTCCTGTCCAAATTGCACTAGAGATTTACCCTCGCTTTAGTGCAGCTTATTGTCCTCAGGGTAGCCCTTCTGGATTTATAATGAACTTAACCTCAAAATAATTTGTTTCAGAGACCTCCTGATGGCAAATCAGGTTTCATTAAACACTGAAATTACTTCTAGAGACAAATGTGCTATTGGTCTGTTTAAATGATCCCCAAATGATCCCCGACCTTAGAACTGCATGATAGGTAAGGAGCAACATGCCAGGTGTGGGAAGATGATCTTTCTAGATGTATATTAAACAAGCAGCCAAACATTTCAAATGAGTGCATCTGCGCTGAAATGATAAATTCTTGATAAACGATAAATCTGTGATGAAATGATAAATCATAGGCAGGCAATAACTTGTGTTGATTATGAAACTCTGATCAGGTTGCCTGCTCTAAACCCACCTGTCCCTCTGTGCTGGGGCTCAGTTTAACATTTCAAGTTTCCACGGAGCCACCACTAAAAAAAAGCGACTTAGCAGCCTGCCACACAATAAAGTATCCCACAAATACAAACTTTCCTACCTAAGACTGCAGTTGCTCTAGTCCCAGGACAGGCAGTATGTTATTGTGTTATTATATCCTGTTATTACAGTAGTACTCAAAGAATTAACTCAAGAGATGGGATCTCAGTAGACTTGGAGGTGTACAAACCAAGATCATATAGTTACAGCCTAAATGAAACTCTCCCAGGTGACCCTGGCCCACATTGCAGGTTGGGAAATAGCCTTGTACCAGTTTCAAGCCCAATTATTTGCAGCTGAAAGCAGGAACACTGTCCAGACAGGAAGAGCTTAGTCGCCAGCAGCTCTCATGGATCTTATCCGGGGAGAGAGGAAACCTCTATTGTTCCCACTAGGAGCTGACAGGTGCCCAAGCAGTTTTGAAAATCCTTTACCCTGTCTGCCTGAGGTCCATCACAGACCTGACTCTTAATGCTTCTTGTGCTGTAACCAGTCCTTCAGTACAGAGGAGGAAGGGGAAAGAGGAGGTGGCTGGGACCAGAAGATCAGGGGCAGCCAAAGGAAACAAGGAGCTCCATGTGAGCTCATGGAAGCATGAGCAGATCAGGATGATCTGTGCAGCATTCTTAAGGCCATGGAGAAGCTCAATGTTACTTCAAGGCAATTAGGCAGCTAAAGGGGATGCTTGGGTGGTGTTTCCTATCAGAATGATTCTGTCTTGCATTTTGCTTTATTCCAACACAGGCCTGATGTGTCCTGTGTTATTTTATGATTTTTCAGTTTGAGGAGCCCTGAACAGGTTTTATATGGAGCAAGCTGGAAGACTGATTCTGCCATATGGGCCTTTTTTGTTCTGCTTCCCCAGTTCCTCTGAGTTCTTCCTCCTGCCTCTACCACTGAGAAATTCTGGCCCTGTTCTGCTGAAGGCAGAGTGGAGCCATGATTGCCTAAATAGCAGCAACTCTGCACGCCCGGGCAGTGACAGTCCCATAGAGATATGGGAGGAGTGTAGAAGTATGCATAGGGTCTCCTTGAACCAAACAAAATCACTTTGATTTAGCTTTGTGGGACTTGAGGGAGGGACTCCAGCCTGGGTTAGGGAATACCGAGTGGTCACCACTCTTGTTCCTATCAGGAGTGACCAGCATTCTTTTTTGTCTCTGGCTGTTGGGCAAGCTGCAGCCTGCACACAGTTGACACTTCAAAGAGTGACTACAGGGCATAGGAGCCTACTTGTGAGTCTCAAAAAGCAGGTCATGGGTAGACATGGAGACTGTGAGACAGTCTCATCTCAGGCCTCCTAGGGACAGTAAGGCAGGTGCCTCTTCAGTATTGCTGTAGGAGTTCTAGAGATGGGGCTGAGATGGCAGTCATACCCTGTATCTTTCAACAGGCACTAACATCACCAGGGAAGTTGAGTTGAACACAAATGTGATCCATTAAAGGTGTTTGTGTTTTTGTAACCTCCTGGTAACTGGATTGATTGTCTGTCTCTTTCTCTTTGCCGTGTCTGTGGAAGCTGTACAGCTCCAGGCTGCTGCTTACTCTTGTTGACTTGTCTGAGTGATTTCTCTCTCTCTCTCTCTCTCCTGTTTTACCTTTATTCTCCATATGTGCATACATAAAACTGCAGTGTAATAAGATACACAGTGGCCTTCGCTCAGGCATCGTTGTCCTTGGCAACGGAAAAGGCATCATCCGTAGCAATCAGATCTATGGGAATAAAGAAGCCGGCATTTATATCCTGTATAATGGAAACCCCATAGTGAGGTATGTTAGTAAGCAATGATATCTCTCTCTCTCTCTCCCCTCTTCTCCCCATTTTAAATTTTCCCTCCCATCTTCTGTTTTGCATATGTGAACCTTTTTTCATGCATTAAGGAGCAGAAGTCTGACTACCAGGTGCATGGGGACCCTTCTGTTGCTCCAGTGCCAGCATTTAATTCATTTCCAGGGGAAAAGGAACTCTATCAAGGCTGCACTATTCATCCTGTGTGCAATGGACACAGCATTTGCTGGTGGGCATAGAGTATATGATGCCCATTCTAGTTTGTCTCTGCTTTAATGTATGGACAGCAAGCAGTTTCTTTTTTGTTCTTTTGATCTGTCCTTCTGCCTTGGAGATATCATTTTAAGTATATCAGTTGCTGTCAGGATTCCTTCACACTAACAAAACTTCCCTGGGCTGAATATGTTCCTTGTCTAAGGAAGGGTTTCAGATGAATGAATGTGCCCAGCCTAGCATCCTGCATGTGCTGCCTTCTGGGGAGTGTCTCTGACAAAAAGAACAAATTAGTTCCTTGGGGGCATTGGCAACGTGTAGGGGGTGCACGCAGGTGCACATCAACAGTCGCCCCCCCCCCCGCCGATGCTGCTGATCACCCCAAAAATCCATCACTTGTGTCCCACAGGACCTATCTTTTCAGTTCCTTTTGGCTGTCTCTTACGCCCAGGAACATAACCATGGCAAAAGTGGGTTTTATTAGTAATGGAAGCTGGAGAGACACCATTCCTCCTCCCTTCCCTCCCTTGACAAAAGCAGTCTTTTACTCTGTGATAGGAATGTCCCTCTTCTTTGGGGCTTGTTAGTTATGTCCTTGGGGTCGCATATGTGATGCTCAGCCAGTACCTAGATCTCTCTTGTACATGGGAAGTAAGATAGATGGAGGCTGGAGGTAGTGTCTGGTCCCTTTATATCACCCAATGTGGGTGGTCCCCTTGGCAGGGGAGTGGGAAGGGTTGCTGCCCTCTCTTTGGCTAATGTGGGTCTCTCTTATCAAGAACTATATATGAGGGCAACACCCTTTCCCCCTCCCCTGTCAAAATACCCTTTCCCCCTCCCCTGGCAAAGGGACTATCCACATTGGGTGATATGAAGAGACCAGGCACTACTGTCATCATCCATCAATCCTGCTTCTCATGTAAACAGATCATAAGTCATCCACATGAGCTGAAGAGACTGGCCCAGGGGCTTAAATCTGACCTTGTTGTTCTCCTTGGTTGCAAGAGGATGTGGGCCTGATACATTCCTGGGGTAGGTGGGGGATGGATCCAGATGGCATTTGGGAAAGTTAGTGGCAGCATGCATCTATAGGAGACCAGTACCTGTGACACACCAGTTCCAGCACAAGGTGCCCCCTCCACCCCTTCCTTCAGCCCTTGGGTAAAGGAGGACTGGGCACTTTTAGGTGTGGGGCTCCAGTGCTGCTGGAATGAGGAGTGCAGTCCACCACATTTTAAGGCATGAAATATGTGGAGGAAACAGAGGGCTCAGAGGGTCCATCCCATCCAAATTGTATTTCTCTCTGACCAAGTCACTTTGAACCTTCATTTTCCGGAGAATAAATTGAAAGCCACCCAGCTCACCACATGAGCCCTCTTTTGAGATTTTATTGCAGAGTTTCACCCTGATGTCCTCAGTTAGAAATGTTCCTACCTCAGGCTGTTGTGGTGGTTGGTTGATGTCTTTGCACCTAGATATGACTGCATTTATTTTATCTGTATTTCTGTAAGACCTAAGGGCCAGCTGAGCCAGCTAAGATGAGAGCCCCATTGTGCCACCCACCCACATGCCCACACACGCATACTTAAGGAGTAAAGGTCCTACTTGTGAAGAGCTCCCACTGTGTATAAATGCAGAAAGAATTAAGGTTCCCATTTTATGGACCAGGAAGAGAGAAACAGATTTGTACAGAGGGATGGGCTGGGGACTTGAACTCTTGTCACTTAAATGGCAGTCTTGTCTTAACTGCAAAGCCATCCTTTGTCGTGTCTCATTGATACACAAGGGCCATCATTTGTAAAGTGTTTCAAGATGAACATGGGCTGTACAAATGCAAAATGTTAGTATAGTTATCTTTGCTGAATAAGTGGCTGCAGCTCTTTTATTTGCCTTCTCTTTCATTTTAATGATGTCAAACTACCTTTTAGTGATTTGTTTTTCTTACTAAATGGAAGTGATAATACTTTACATTAATATAAGGTACTTTTCCATTGAAAGGAACCCAAATTGCATTATAGGGTATAGGTAGATAGATATAACAGTTGCATCAACCTCAAAGAATATGAGTATAAGCTGTTATAATGTACTTTGTCATGTCAGCCAGCTCCTGTAATGATGCAAGTGTGGCAGAGCCATTGCAACTTTAACCATTTCACTCGCAGTTAGTTACAGTGATTTAGCTCACTCCTTTTTTTAAATCAATTAAAAGTTATGTTAGTTCATAGCTCCAAACTTTCTTTATCTGCTGCTGAAATGCAGCTGCTTCTGGGGTAGAATGAAGCAATAACTCAGTGATGTTACACAACAACTTAAGGCAGAGGCGTAACTAGCTGATTTCACACTCTTGGCAAAACCCTGCCCAAGAGAGAGAGCTGAGATCTGGGCAAAATATATGGGGGTGGGGAAGTGGAAGGGGAAGGGTGTCACTTGTACCTGAGTACTGAAAGGCTCAGACAGCTGCTGGTGTAGAGTAGTCTGCCTGTCCCTGGCACCTTTTTCACCTGCACCAAATTATGCCACCGGTTTAAGGTATGAGAGAGAAGATTTTGTTTAGAATTGTAACTGCACAGAACATGTTGTAGATCAAAAGGGATTGCCCACACTAAAAATAATGCATAATTATTAGTACTTTAAGCCCAAATGCTGCAGGCCCTTATTTAAGTGACTTCTCATTAGTGCATAGTTTATGCCAAGTGCTGGATTCTAAGTGTTCTTAAAAGCCTCTTATGTCAGTGCTTAAGTATTGGTTTCAGACCACTTGTTCCAAGATCAGAGCTAGAGATGATAAATCTGAAACAGATTTGCCAGGGTCAAGAGGAGGTTTCTTTATTAAGGGATAACAAAATTGCTCCATCAGACAAGGAACAGTTTCTAAGACAGAGCTGTCTTCTATATGATATATAACTAACAAGTCTGGAAAAAGACAATGGAGAGTAGATGATTCATTGTACAGCTTCCATTCTGACCTTGGTCACAATGTCAGTAGTAGCCTTCCAAAACACCATACTGATACCTTGTAATCAAGAGCTATCAAGATCAGTTGACATTGCAAAATAGGAAAGGTGGAATGAACAGGCAGGGATAATTTACTGTGGGGTTCCATTAGGGGAAGGAAATGTTTTATGTATAAGGTATCATTGTTTTCCTAATCACTGCTGATCAGCATATTTGAATGTAAAAGTATTCCCCATTTTGTCCCCACCAGTTCATCAGCACTCGTGCGAGTCCAGGCTTTGGATGCACTCCCATGATTACTAGCCCTGTCACTCTCTGCTACCCTAGCTATGCCTTAGCACAGCACTGTCATTCATGGTTCTTGTCACCTAACTCACTAACCCAGCCCTGTCCCCATGGAGATACAGATATATCAAGAACAATCTGAGTGGTTTGGTAATTGGCTGAGGGAGATACACAAACGTATATTGCAAATCCATGGACTGCCATACTGGCTGTGTCCAAACTTCCAGATACTGAACACCCCTATCATGTGTCTAAGCACCTGCAGGTAGACATGGATAAAAATAGACAGTGGTTTGTACGTAAAGTACCTTCTTTCCCCATTCCCTGGTAACACCTTCCCCCATTTGATGAAAGACATTTTTGCCCTTTTCTGAGGCCCACAAACCCAGATGCCCAGTGGTCCTATCAGCCATATTTTGCACCAGGGCCAGTGGGCTGAAGTTTACTGTTAAGTCCCTGGTAAGGTCTGAGCTACATTTTTCAAAAGTACATAAGTCACTTAGGAGCTGAAGTCTTATTTTCAAAGTGATTTAGGCACTTAGGGCCGTAGTTTCACTGGAAGGCTCTTAAGGGTTACATCACTTTTGAAACAAGATTTTGGTTCCTAAATCAGCTAGGCAGAGGTTGTTAACTGTATTTATGCGTAACTTAACTCAACTTTGTAAAGCCTAAACTCCATTTTCATGACTTAAGCTCCAGATTAACTGAGGCACTTTTGATAATGGGATTTAGTTCCTAAACCACTTATGATGATGCTTATCCCAGTTGGTGAACTCAGCTGCTCTTAAACGCTATGGACCTTGAAAACAGGACATAAGTGATTCAGTGCCACCAGACTGCACCACAGTCTTCACTTTTGATTCACTCATCAACAGAAAACTGTCCAACAGGATATACCTTCTGGGACAGTCAGCATTAGATGCTAGGAGGGTAGGGGGTGGGGTTGTTTGAACACCAGAAGTGCCATTTAGACATATCTCCCAGGCATTGAGCTTTGGAACAGTGCCCCCCCCCCCCCCCCCCCCCCCCCCAATGGACCTGTGAATATACAGAGAGCACGGTGCAACAGAAGTCTGTAGGATTTTAATTGTGGAGCCCTGTATTAATGTTATCAGCTTTCAGAATGTTCCTCACTGTGCTCCTATTGTGCTTATAGAACAATGCTGGTTTCCTCTGGCTGTCAAAATGAGCAATCCAACTAAGCATTAAGGTGTAATTGAGCACTGAAAATATGCCTTAAATTCAGGCAGTACAGTTGCAAGCAATAAAAGATCCATCTCCATTTAATGGAAAACAGCATATCAACCAGAGATAAACTACTAGGGAAATGTTTGCTTGTGGGCTGGATTTTCACACTAGGGTAAGCTCTTTAATGAATCTCTCTCACCTTTGTCATTAAGGCAGATCCTGTGCAATGGTTTGAAATATATTACCCCTCATGATCTGAGGAGTTTGCTGGAAATGCAGGATCTCTTTTGGGTTGTTCCAGATAGAAGGAGAAACTGATAATGGAGTCAGGTGTGTTGTTGATACAATCCTGTGTTTTAATGAACACAGGAACATTGGGCTGATGGGAACTGTCTGGGTCACTGAAGCCAGTTCCTCTCTACTGCAGGCTCCACATCACATTGTCCCTTCCACAAACTTAGCAAGTTCTGTCTTGAAAGCAGTCAGGTGTTTTGCCTTCATAATTTGGAGGCTGTTCCAAAGCTTTCCTGCTCTGGTGGTTAACAAACTTTAATTTCCAGCCTTTATTTTTTTTCCTGGCTGGTTTATCCCCATTTGTCCTTGTGCCAGCTCTATCCTTTAGTTTGAGTAGCTCTTCTTCAGGCTGGAGGCATTTATAGATAACAGTCAGCCTTTGGTTTGCTAGACTAGACAAGCTCTTTCATCTCTTCTCATAAAATGGATTCTCCATCTCCTTGATCACCCTTCCAGCCTTTCTCCACCTCTGCTGCAGCTTGAGTCTTGGACAGGGATGACTGAAATTGTCACAGTATTGCAGATCAAGTTGCCAATGCCATATACAATGACATTTATATTTCCCTCTCTCTGCTGGTAACATCTCAAGGGATACATCGTAGGATTACATTAGCCTTTTTTATGGCCTTATCACCTTGGTGGCTCATAGTCAACTTTGGGTCTGCTAATACACTTGGTGGTAGAGCCAGGTGGTGGAGAAAAACTGATGGGGTCACTGGGGAGGCACAGTGATTGTGGTGGCAGTAGTGGTATGAACCAGGTTGGAAGTGGCCTGCACCCAGAGCTAGCTTCTGCTAAAGGGGTGCCCTGCTCCGAAATGTTGCTTACCCCTGATCTAGAGTATTGTATGCATTTCTGGGCTCCACTTTTTAAGGACATGGAGAAATTGAAAAGGGTCCAGAGGCAGGTGATAAAAATGACTAAAGGTTGGAAGGCAAGCCATATGAGGAAAGGTTTAAAGAATTAGGCATGTTTATCTCAGGGGAAAGACAATTAAGGAGGAATGTAAAAGCAACTTTTTAAAATATTTGAGTGGCTGCATAAAGCAGAGGAAGAAAACTGTTCTTCCTTACCATAGAGAACAGCACAAGATGGCATGGGTTTAAATTGCAGTAATGTAGATTTAGATTTAGATTACAAATCAAGAAAAAACTTCCATTGCCTTACTGTTCTAACAGAAAGGAATACACTGCCTAAGCAAATTGTAGACTCTCTCTCATTAGAGGTTTTCAAGAGAGGGCCAGATAAGCATTGGTCAGGTATCATCTGGGAGTAAAAGTCCTGATAAGATATCAAGAAAAAAGCTTATTCACTGTTAGAGCAGTGAGGCAAAGGAATAGGCTGCCTGGAGAAGGTGTGGACTCTCCATCACTGGAGGTGTTCAAGAAGAGATTGGACAGCTATGCTCAGAGTTGATATAAGTATATTTTATGCCTGTGTTCTACTATGGGTATTTCCCATGCTTCTTTGCTTTCCTGGTTGCCTCATGGGGCTGGGAGGGAATTCCTTCCCCTTCTCCCCTGCCCCCCGCCCCCCTTCCCCCCCCCCCCCCCCCCGGCTGCTACATGCATCAGGGTTTTTATTTAAACCTTCCTTAGCAGCACTGAGTGTTGGCTGCAGTAAAAGTTTAGGATTTTGACATGCTCTTGATGAGACTTAAACCTGGAGGTTGCCCTCCACTCAGGGTCAGACCAATCACCATATTTGGGGTGAGGAAGGAATTAGTATGGTCAGATTGGTATGGAGTGTGGGGTTTTTTTTGTCTTCCTCTGTAGTGGGGGGCATGGCCCTCTTCCTGGGATCTCTTGAGTACACATTAATAATCTTTGCAGCAGCAGGATGTTGGCCATTGTGGTCCTCCTGCTTTACCTGTGTCAGATTAGGGTGTTATGTCTTGTGGTTGGGTCAGGGTTGACTGTAGTTTTGCTAAGAATTTCATAATGGATTTGTATAGGATGGTTTGGATAGGGATGGTCCTGCTTCAGGCACAGGGTTGGACTAGATGACCTATGAAGGTCCCTTCCAACCATACTTCTCTATGATTCTTGTAGGCGGTTAGACTAGATATGGTTTGAGGTCACTTCCAACCCTGTTATTTTGTGACTTCCAACTGATGAGCTCCCATGTTTCTGTAGAAGCTCATATTACTCCCCAGTGCACGACCTTGGGTTTTGTACTAATTAATTTCATCCCGTTTCCCTGACTCCAGTTTTCAGGGTAATCTATTTCTATTCTTCCTTCTCTGTGCTGACAATTCCTCCTAATTTTGTGTCCTCATCAAGTTTGATTTGTACACTCCTGCCTTTTGTACCAAGCTCAATAATTAAATTATTAAACTAGGCAGGTCCTGAAACCTGTCCTGGAGGAAATCCAACAGTAGCATCCCTCTAGCCTGTCATTTCATTTCACCTTTCAGTACCATTCACTGCCATCTTCCTTTTTGACCATTTCTTCCTTATAATTCCTCTACTAAACCACATCTTCTCCAATTCGCCTAGTAGTTTCTCATGGCATCACATCAGATCCTATACTGAAGTCCAGGTAGATGAGATCTGTTGCACTTCTTTTGTCTAAAATAGTGGTGCCCAACCTCCCCTTTGCCCCCAACCCTCCTATAGGCCAGATACGTGGTGCCAGGTCTATCTGCAGTCCAGATGGTGGGCTTGATCCAGCATGTGGGGCAGGCATAGTGGGGGCTTGGTCTGCACACACAAAATGGCCTGGCCCTAATCTGTCCATGCACAGCTGGTAAGGGAGTGGTCAGGCCCTGATCCAGCTGCATGGCAGTGGCCCTGGATGGGTACGGATCTGGCTGCACAGTGCTTAATATTTTGGCAGCAGGGTAGGACTGGCAGTATTCATTGCCTGCTTCCCCAACGCCAAATTTCCTGACTCGTGGAGATCCCTGCAAGCCAGATGACATGGCTCTACAGTCCAGATTTGGCCCGTGGGTCAGAGATTGAGCACCCCTGATCTGAAAAGTCTTTTTTTTTTTATCAGAGAGAGTCTGTTCTGGTAGGATGTCTCTTTGGTACATCCATGTTGTATTTTATCCCCTTTTTCATTCCTATCCATGCCTTTGATTTTCTTCAAAATATGTCCTAAAATCTTGCACGTTTCTTTGATCAGACTAATATGCCTGTATTAGTCCAGACCACTTTTTACCCATTTGTTAAATGTATGCACTGTGTTCTCTATTCTTCAACTAGATAGATTTGTTAACAGTACTCACTATTGGACCTGGGATTTTATAGGCCATTTCTTTCAGAATTCTTGGATGGATAATTACCCAGAGAATCATTCCCCTTCCCAGAGTATCACATCTTTCTATCATGGATATTCTACCATTGCAAATTACAAATAGAGGTCATCAGTAAAAAGCAGCAGTGATTTTTACATGGTACTGTTGCACTTTGGAATAAAACACAGAGAAAGCTTAGTTTCTCTAAAGCATTTCAAAGTGACTGGGTGGCTAGATTAAGCTGGCATCATACAAAATGTTTTCACCAATTCAGTGAATTAGGTCAGAACAGATATTGCATTCTTGGAAAGTTAACTGAGTGGAGCAGTTCTCAGTGTGTCTGTGGGAGGAATGTAGCGCTCTTCCTTTGTTAGGTGGCAGCAGCTTTCTCAGAATAATAGCTATTTCCCAGAATTGCAGTACTTTTTAAGCACTCTTATTGTGTTTCAGGTGTGCATTAGAGAGGCTGATCCATGATGCTGCAATATTACTGTAATTTTCTCAAAACATGTAAATGAAAGCTCACTGTGAGAGTGTAAACCAAATGGCTTTGTTTTTTCAGTCACAACCTGAAGTGCTCTTTTTGTACCATGGCTTCCCTATGGTGTAAAACAGGGGTGTCAATCTCATCTGGCCCTGTGGGCTGGATGACTGGTGCAGGGCTGGTCCGCAGGTGGGATCAGGCCAATGGACCCCCACCCACCCACATGCCTAATCCAGAACACATGGCACCTGCCTGGGCTGGTCTGAGACACTGGCCTGAGCAGGTGCTGCATGCAGTGCAGCCTGGCACACGGCCCCAGCAAGCACCATGGGTGGCACATGTCACAGGCACTGAGCATAGGGCTGGTGTAGTGCAACAAGGTCTGGATTGTGGGGCTGCACAGGCAACCTCCAGCCTGAGGGCCATATGTTTGACACCCATGGTGTAAAAGAACCTAAATATCTTGGCTTTTCCATGTTACTTGTTGGTTGAGACCAGGCCACAAGTGGAAGTGGTTTACTACAAACAGATTGGCTGTAGCTGTCAATGCTATCCCAGGTTTTGATAATCACTGATTGTGATTAAATTTAGCATATGGGATCTAAAACAACAGTTGGTGTTGCATAAGAGATGTCAGACACTCAGTATAATACTGTAAGTTTTGGTACCTATAAGTAATCCTTGTGTTAATAGAGGTAGGATCAGACTCAGAGTGATGTCACAGGTTAGCTTTAAATTGTCGTAAAGGCACTTACAACAGGAGCATTCTCCCATTAAAGGTTGTTAACCAATGCTAAGTACCCTCTAAATGTTGTAAAGTGATGCCGGGTCAAGCAAGGGTTCTTCAATCTATTTTACCCAGGTCGTTCCAGGGTATCGTTAGTCTACTCTGGGGAGATAAAATGCTCTATTTTCATTTCTCCAGCATCCCAAGATGCACCATCCCCAGCCCTTCCTACTCCTTTACTCCTTGGGCAAACTTTCAATCCTGAACTCTACTCTTCCAGGGGGTGGTGCTGGCCTCAAGCCAACACCCACTCCTGCTCCCCAGGGTGCGCGATCCCAGCACACCTTGACCGCTCTGAGCACCCAGGTACAGCTCATCGGTTTGCTGCTTGCCAAGGAAGGGATTTGAATTCCCTCTGCATTCTGCTGGTTGGCTGCTGATACAAGGAGAGTGGTTAAAAATCTAATTAACTGCTAATGAGCATAGGCAATTGACATTCAGCCCTAGGCAACCATCTCCATCCTCACCTATCCTGCCTCTCCCCAGTGCTACTGGCCACTGTGCTATGACTCAGCTTCCCCTTCCCCATGGTATTCAATTGAACTGAACTGCTATTCATTTGAAATGGCACTGCCAGCACCTCTCTTACACAACCCAGGCAGTGAGCCTGCTGGGTCTCAGCTCTACCCTGATGTGATAAATAAGCTAACTCTCCCCTGACCCAATCCCAATTCAGTGAAACACATGCAAAAATTTGGTCCTTTTTATTTTAATTCTTTATTTCACTCCTTTCTTTCTACTTCTTCCTTCTTGCCTGTTCACTTCATATAGTTTTTTTTCAAGATTTTTTCCCCTTCCACTCATAGCTCCAGCTGGCTCCTGCTTGCTGCACAGTGAGGGAAGCCACAGCCCCTATAGTGGTTTCTCCACCTCCAAACTACAGGCCAACCTACCCCAGAGAAGGGGTAGGTTTTGGCTCCTGTCCACATCCCGGCTCACCAGGCCGTCTAGTGCCAAGTCACAGTTGTGCAGGTCTGAGATGGCATTAAGTCTTAACCCAGGGGTAGGCAACTGTTTGGGTTGGAGGGCCACTAAAGGAGTTTTGGTGAGCTGTCATGGGCTGGGCCAGCACCCTGTCCCCACCCTACCCCACCATGCTGGGTCAGCATGCTGCCCACAACAGCTCACCAAAACTCCCCAAATGGCTCTGTTGTGTGTTTGCCTGGGTGGGTAGTGGTATCTAAGACTGGGATGGGTGGGACAGGACCAGGGTAAGGTTGGGATTTCTGGGTGGTGACAGTGCAGGGCTGGGGCCCAGGGCAAAGCTGTGATCTTCTCCCCACATGCCTCTGCGGTGGGCACCAGTTCTGCAGGCAGGGGTGTGTGGGGAGCAGATTGCAGGGCCCCTGCACCATGCCATCACCACCCAGCAATGCCAGGGTTTCCACAGAGACTGGTCAGGAACAGCACGGGCAGGCAGGGTGTGCAGCTAGGCGGATTGGATGGGGTTGCAGGTTGGCGGGGCGCAGTGTCTGGAAGCAGGACAGGTGGGCAGAGCTATGGCCAGGGCCAGGGCCAGGGCCAGGGCCAGGGCCAGAGCCAAAGCAGGGATGTGCAAATGGTAGCTCATGGTTCTGCCCTGGGCCTCAGTCCTGCGTGGTCATTGCCCCATGATCCTGATCCTAGCAGGAGCCTCGCCAAGCATGCCCTGCCCATGCGAGTCTTGGATTGGTCTTCATGGAGGCCCCACCCACTGCTCTGTCTGGGCAGGGGTGCCTGTGCAGTGGGGTTGGGTCTGGTGTGGTGGCTGCTGCAGCCAGAAGGAGATGCCACTGCCAGGAAGTGAGTCAGGCCACTGCAGTGCCCCTGCCCACCTTGTACCTGGGGTCCGTGGCTGCATGGGCCATGGCCTGTGCTGCCCCCCATGCCTGGGCCAGGCATGTCTGAGGGACCCACCACAGGCCGGACAAAATCCCTTGGTGAGCCAGATCCAGCCTGCAGGCTGTTTTGCCCACCCCTGCCTTAACTTGTGACTGCTCCAAAACTGTTCTTACTTTATGACAGCATAACATTCCACAGATTTAGAATGGTTTAAAGGTAACCTGTAACAGCACCCTCACACTTGGACTTCCCAATAAACTGTTAATAGCCGTACCATTTTGCATTCCCCAGACCTAGTAATAACCTAGGAAACAGAAAGAAACTAAGAAAAGTGCAACTTTTGAGCCAGAATCTACCCTCAGTTGTCCCCACATAAGTGTAAAAGTGAGTAAAAATTGGCTCCTGGTTACAGAGCAAATAAGAAATAAAGGGTGTGACATCTCAGAGGCATAACTAGCAATTTTGGTGCCCTGGACAAAGATGCTGGAAAGCAGGGGTGGACGTTGTGCCAAACACCAGAGGGGAGTGGGGGACTGCTAAACAGCATGGAGGCACAGGGGTGCTAATTGCCAGAAAGTTTTACCTGACTGAGCTGATGTCTACCACTAGTTATGCTACTGTAACATCCTGTCCCTTGATGCTTTCAAAACAGTTCTTTGTGGGACACATGCATTGTGTTTTGATGTGTCTGGCTAGAATTTTTGCCAGCCTGAACTAACTTAAGCAACTTTAAATCTGGACAGTTCTTTAATCTGTACTTTGCCTTCCATTGATGTGGGGTGGAGGGAGGTGAGGAGGCAATCCTTTCTGCAATATGCTAATGGATTGTTTCTGAGGTGCATCATCGCATTTACTGTTTATTGCTCAGGTGATCAGGGTTGTATTGTTGAAAACATTTGAGTTGAGAATGCTTTTCAAACATGTCATTTCATAATTTTTGGCTTATCTTATTGTATACGGAGTGCACGAATACGATTTGCAGTGGGAGGTTCATTCCAACAATAGATGTGTAAAATTATATGATTGTTCCCATTGATCTGTGTTCTAGCAATTTCCCCTGTCTGATATTATAATTCATACTTTTGACCACTTGAAAATTAGCCAAAAGTCTATAGTGCCATTGTCTTTTTCAGCTCTGCATGTATCTACTTCTGAATTCGTTTTTTCTCTTATTGCATGTTGCCTTATTATTGTTGCTACGTAGCATGAGAAATTCACATGAAAGAAAAAAGAAAATGAACTGGGGCCTATGGCTAGTCAGGAAGCCAGCCCTATGAACAAAAGAGCTCTCTGGTAACTTATGAACTATATAATGGCAACTTCACCTGTACATTTAACCTATAAAATCTTAGAGCAAGCCTGTATGCTTAATGCACAATATATGACAAAGTTTTTTGGTGACTTTGTTTTCCTTTCTCTCTCAGTGGAAACCATATTTTCCAGGGTCTGGCGGCTGGAATAGCAGTGAATGAGAATGGAAGAGGCCAAATAATAGGTATGAAAACACCTTTGTTGTACGTAATAGACAATACTTCTTAATGAACTTTGGGCTTTTAAGTGTTATTTCAGTGCATCTCTGTTGCCAAGGTGTTTCTGCCATAATCTCAGTGGGTGCAGTTCTTAGTTGATATAATTTCACAGGAGTCCACCTTATAACTGGCTCTCAGTAAAGCAGGCTGCGAGCTGGTACATTCTATACCATAGCCGAAATTGTCCTTCTCCTCTTGTCTCATACACTGTTGTAGGGAATCAGTGTATAATGTGAACTGTATTTTACTCCCATAATTTTTGGTTAGTAGTGGGGGCCAGTTTACTTAATGTTATTCTCCTTCATTGGCATCACAGAGTTGTTTCCCCAGAAGTCACATATATGAGTGAAGGAAGGACATTAATTATGTAGAACTGGTGATAAAATTAAGTGCAATTAAGCTGTTGAATACATCGTTGCCCTCCATTTGGAATTACAGGCAGAAGCCTGGAGCTGTGCTTAGTTATACTGATTGAATTTTTTCTGTCGTTACATAGGACTAGACTATCATTGTCACCCTATTTTCCACCAAAACAGTAAATACAGGCTCTCTGACATTCATTTAAACAAATACATATTTTTCCAAAAAAGAGTAATTGCCATCAAGAAGGTGAATTATTAATATACACACAGCCTCAAAAGATGATTGTAGTGTGGCACATATAACAATTAAGTTCATTCTTTTTTTGTCATAAGCCTTTCTGAAGAATAATAATCTGTCCTACTTTTGCTTTTCTTGTGTTTTCTTTTTCTGTGCCATGTCTATGTCATGCTAGGCCGGCACCCTTATGTGATGCGGTAAAGAATAGTATGAGTGAATAGAATAGTATTCATGAGAGAAATTCTGTTACCAGCTGTGTAAATGACCTTTTTTTATATTTATGCATGGTTTGCAACTCTGTTACTCTTGCAGTGTGGAGAGGTAAGTATATATGTGTATATTGTCATGTGCAGTAAGCTACACATTGGCCGGGCAGGTACACAGCTATGTATGTACAGTCAGAGCACACACCCAAGTCACAAAATTGTTGCCAGACAAAAATAGAAAGAGGGAGGCATCCTGTTTGTGACCCAGCTTAAATAGTTGAATAGTTCAGGCACTTCCCAGGAAGTGGAAAACCTGGTTTTAGGCCCCTGTTATCCACCAGGGGGCTTGAATATGCATCTTTTTTACCTTTGCATGCTAATCACCAAGCCATAAGTCAAGCACTATTCAGTCTGTCGCCATCCTTCCTTTTAATGTTGGACTTAAAGGCAACCAAGACAGGGCCAGGAGGAAAAGAACAAGCTGGAGGGTGTGTGGTTCAGTGAGATGGCTGCTACTTAGGGAGGGAGCAAGTTCTGCACCCTTGCTCCTACTAGGAAAAAAAAGCTCCCCTACTGCAGTGCTAAATAACAGGTGCAGTGGCTTAGCTTCAAAAGTAGCACTGGAGAAAAGCCTTGAGAATGCTTGACCTTCAAAGTCAAGGAGTTGTAGGTTTAGGCCTCCTCTGGGCAAGGAGTGCCTATAACCTGGAGTTTTGGGTTCATGGGTGAGTGCTGTAGCTACTCAGCTGTCAAGCTCTTCTCATTTTTTTCCAGCACTTATACTCAAGTAAGTGTATATGTAGCTGTGTATGTACCTGGCTAGTTCCTGCTTTCCTGTACATCTTCAGTTTATGAATACAAACTTACACATAAGTCCATGCTGTAGTGATATAGAACTGCAAACTGTGCCTAGATGCCAAAAGTACTACTTGTATGACTGGGTAAGTGCCATATAGGTGCACAAAGGTTATAGAATTCCTCCTTTAGTATCCAGTCTTGCAACCCCAGTAAAAATGTCACTGCCTTCACCTGCAGCAAATTCAGGCCATTTGTATAGGATAAAAGAAGAGAAGAAATTGCTAGCCTAGAACCAGTGGTGTTGGATGTCCAGGCCTCCCTTAAGTCAGTCAGAATTATGCCACTGACTTTAGGGGAGCCAGGACTTCACCAGATTTGTTCTGCATCACTCTCCCAGCTTTGCCACTGACTTGGGTCAGTGCAGAGTGATGTTTGCCTGTACCATTTACACATGTTCCCAAGGGTGGTCTGGTTTTCCTTGTGCTCCTGTTCCAAACAAGCATTTTGCACTGCTTTTCAGGAAAAGCCTAGAGTTCTCCAGCACTAAATGTGACTGTAAAATGCCTGCTTTTTTAGCAACTAAACCCCCTGGTGTATGGGCTGTGCTTGTGAATAGAATGCAGCCACTGTCTTTTTAGTGATCTTCTCTGGTAATGTTCCCTCTGTTCTATGTCAGAAAACGTCATTCGGGAGAATCAGTGGGGCGGGGCAGACATCCGGCGTGGTGGCGACCCCGTGCTGAGGAACAACCTGATCTGCTGCGGTTACTCAGATGGAGTGGTGGTGGGAGAGCGTGGGAAGGGGCTTATCGAGGGAAACACCATTTATGGTAAGAAGCTAAAAATGTGGGGAATGTGATGGAATCTTCTCCCCTTCCTTCCCTGAGCTTCCCTGTCCCCTGCTGCTTTTGGCTTAGTCAGCCATCCACCGTTGGCTTCTGTGCTAAGCAAAGCCAGTGGAGGCTGGTTAGTAATTAATTCTAGTTCCTTGCTTCTCTGCCTCAGTACAGGGAAAAGCAGCTGGGAGGCTACTCTAACTGGTGCCAACTGGCTATGGAGATTGTGGCCCAGCTGGAGGTAGCTACTCCGTCTACTGCTGTCTATCTCTGACCCAGCCCCCATACAAGGTTGGGGGTCTCCAATGGAGGAGATATAGGAGTCAGCTCTAGAATTTGTATTCCTGGACTCTTCTTCACTGCATTCAGGAGATTGTAACCAGTCTTCTCTCCCTTTGTGCAGCCTTGGGACCCTGAAGTCAGACATGAAGTTGGTAGAGAATCCACTCCAATCTATATGATTGTGTGTCCATGTGATAGAGATAGGAGTGCACTGCAGAAGATTCAAAACAGCCCCCAATGGCTGTATCTTCGCTTACACTGATGCTGTGACACTCAACTGTCAAGCTCTGGGAATGTTTGGGGAAAGACCCTGACTGCATAGAGCTGAGAGCGGTAGGACAGATGGCCAGCAGTGGCCTCATTCAGTCCAGGCCAGGGGATGTCTTGCAACAAGTGTCTTTAGAGATCTGTAACATGACATACAAATTCATAGGAGAGGAAGGGAAGCTCAGCTGAGTACAGCATCCCCAACCCTGTCTGAAAGAAAAGGGAGAGAGTGTCATAAGAGCTGGCTTGTGAGGCTTGTTTACACAGAAACATCACAGCAGTGACTGAGGGTATGCAGCCATCATGCCCCAGCATGTCTGGGGAGAGGAACATCCCTGCCCACCTGCTCCTGCTTGCATGCACCAAACCTAGAAGAGAGGCTTGTCTGGTGGTGCCCCCTGAAGTAACCCAGATACTGAAGTTTAAAAGGCAGTTATGGGGGACACTGCCAGGATGGCCTCACTGCTCCGTGTCTGAGTGCTGTGCTTGGGGCAGTGCAGGGACCTCCCTCCTACATGGAATAGATGCGCTCTGAAACCTTACTCCAGCAGATAAAAATGAAAATGGCTCATGGGCCACTTTGCTGAAGACCCTTCTGTACCTTGCAAGGAAAGATGCAGAATGTACATGTCCCATATTCACATCTGTGGGAGCCCCACTGTTGATTTCCATGGCTTTGGATCAGTCCTTAAGGAAAAGGCAAGCAAGGATACAGCAGAGTGAAAGATGCATCTAAGAGGAGGAAAGATTCCAAGTCCCTAGGGAGAGGGCAGTGAAAGGGAGGGAAGTGCCTGCTCTGCAGGAGGGAAAGGGGGCACTCGTCTGGGTTTTGGCACATAAGATGAAGCAAAGGTAGTAGTCGGATGTGCGTGTAGTGTGGGGTTGCTTTCATTAGGTCTCTCAGTGGAATTAGCCTTCTGTACAATATGTTTGTGCTTGTTTGTTTGTTGTGTGTGTGTGTGTGTGTGAGTGTGAGAGAGAGAGAGAGAACATCATGCTGGGCTTGACCTGATAGCTGTCTCAGATCAGAGTTTATATGACAGTGCAGAAAAGCTGTAGGGATAAAGGACTGGCTTAGACCTGGGCTAATCCCCTGGTTTATGTGCAAGCAGAATTTGGACTCCAGCCTGTCAGCTTTCTTCCTAATGCATTTTAACATGTGACTGTTTTAGCCACCAAGCACTGTGCCTGATAGGATCCTGCAAGAGCCCTAAATCCTGAGCCTGCTACAGTGTGAAAGCTCTCAACTCCTGGGGAATCCAAGGGGTGGAGGCCACTCTGTCCTGCCCAGGGCTGTGCCCTAAGTCTTGAAGCTGTTCTGGCACTGGGAATCCAGGAGAAGCCTGAACTGAGGGGGCCCTCTGGCCTTTGGCTGCCCAGTGCTCTCACTAGGTAGGCATGGGGGTGCTGGGCCAGCTCACACCCAACACTGGCATTGCATGAGACCCAGGTCTCACAGGTGCTGGCGAAAGTTAAGCAACACCAAAGGTGCTTCACCTGCACATATGCTAAGTATCTCTTAACAAGAGACACTTTGGGTCTGACCTCTGCAATGTGGGAGCAGCAGCCATCATTCAGCTTTGTTCCTTGTGCACTTTGGCCCACTGCCAATTTCAGAACCCATCCGCCTCTCAGCTCATCAGCTTCCCACACGCTCCCCGTTTTTCCAGGGTTGCGTATTGTGCTGAGGGCCCATACAGCAGACTGTGAGGAAGATGCAGAGACCTTGGCAGCAACATAGTTTCATCTTTCTCTGCAGCTGTAGCCAGCCTGGACCTGGGCCCTGGCTTGGGGCAAACTTGGGGAACCTGTGGGGCCATCCTCACTGTCATTATCTGCCCCCAGCTCTCTCAGACCCTTTCTGGGCCAGTTCTCCAGTGGGGAATTGAGACACATCATGATCTAGTGGCTTACCCAGAGAGCTGGAAACAAAACCCAGATCTCCACAGCCCCAACGCAATGCATTAACTACAAGGCTAAGGTCATGTGTGAAGAAGATTCCAAATTCACTGCCTCCAGCTCCCAAATACTTAGGTTAGAAATTCAGGTTCTGATTTGGTTATCTTACTCCCTCTAAAATTAGACTCTGCAAAGAAATGTCAGACTGCGTTGGTGGTCAGGTCTGCAAGAGGAGGTACCCTTTTTGTTGTGGGTCTCAACATCCAGAGTTGGTCCCAAATCCTCCTTTTACTGAACTGTTGTGGCTCCTGCCTCTGGCCATGAGGCATCTAGAACATCAGCAGGGGCCCTTTGCACCACATGGCATTGCCCTGAGTCTTGGCAGTACCCCTCCAGGGCCACTGGATCATCCCTTGTAAAAGCAACCATGGTGAGGCAGTGCCTACGCTTTCCTCACAATCTGCCGAGGTGCATGTTCCACGTCACAGCCCACTGTAGTGAGGAGAAGGCAGGGATTGTGTGCTGGAGCCGGGGTCTTAAATATCTGTGCTGGTTGGTTGCCTTTGGAAGCATTCCTTTCAGAATGTGAGTCTGTTCAAAGGTAGCAGCAAATCACCAAGTGAGAGAAGCACCACTGAGGTGCATCCTGTCCCACCTTGGTTGCATCCCTGCAAAGTTATTACAGCAGTATATTTTATTGTGTCTTTCTACTGCCATTGGTTTCGTATTACTTGATTTACAAAGGGTCTTCCCCCCCCCCCCCCCGTTAGCTTGACAGTGGATAACGAGGGGAATGGAGGGGAGCAATGTCTCAGCAGGGGGTGATTGTGCAGGGTGGGGCCAGGAATAAATCACCTGTGTCTTCAGAACATGTAAGGAAGCCCTTGCATAAAGGCCAGTGGGAGACATATTTGCATGCACATAACTGTGTGGAAGGAACAGAATTGGTGCAAGGCAGGAGATGGCATGGATGACCCTAGGTGGGAGCAGCTGTGTAGCTGTACTTTCCTAGGGCAGACCCCAGCCAGAGCAATGCCCAGAGATCATTAGGATGTGGATTACAGAACACTCGTGACAATACATCTGCACTAAGGCAAAAGGGAGTTATCGCTGTTGGTATTAGGAGAGCAGCTGAAAGCCCTAGATGACCCTGTCAGGCTAGACAGTGAGAGCACTGAAATTAGTAGGAGCAGGCACCAAACTCTCTTCTAAAAATCTGGCCTCAAAGATGCACATGTTGCAGGGAAGCCCCAGGGCCTGAACACATGTGGCAAAGAAGTGGTAGCAGAAGAAGAGGGCCTTAATTCGGATCTAGGGATAGCCCATGGCTGCCCACAGTCATCCCACATAGTGGCAGGAGGTCCCGGCATGGAAGCCAGCACTTCTCAGTTCCAGTCCAGTTGGCATCAGCTTCCCCAGAATCCTCCTTGGCTCTGTAGTACAAGTGTACATGGTAAGTTCTTCAGGACAGGGACAGTAGGTCTATGCTGTGCCCAGTGCAATGGGGCCCCAGTCTTGACTGGGGTGTGTGAGTGGTGCTGCAGTGCAGGTCATGACCAAGGGGTTGCTTTCATTCTGCAGGCAACAAAGGCTGTGGTGTGTGGATAATGGCATCCAGCCTCCCTCACATCACCAACAACCAAATTGGGCACAACAGCATCTATGGGGTGGCGGTGTTTTGCCGCAAAGATGACGCCAATGACTATCTTGCCAACCAAGGAGGCAATGAGAGCTTCAACGATGAGGGGGAAGCTGCCATCTGGGAGAATGACCTGGACAGTGAGGATGAGCGCTTTGCCTCCCGACGGCTCATCAGTGTGGCACTGGTAGAGTCGAACAGCATCAACCACAATGGAGGTGAGTATGGTGGGCCCTGATGCTAGACCTGTCTCTACTATGCTAGAGGCACAGACCAGAGGCCAAATCAGTGCGCATGACATTCCAGCACAGCAAGATGTGATGCAATCCATTGCTTTTTACCCCAGTTCGTGTACTAGGTCAGACTTGTTCATGGCCCTTCACAAAACAGTCCAGGTAAGATGGAGGAGAGTGATGGCAAATGGCTGTAGCAAGAGCAGTGGCTGTACATCAAGAGCAGTGAAGCACTGAACATCATTGCCAATGCCATCCATGCCAACCAGGACAGTGGGGTCACAGTCTTTCAGAGCACCCAGCTCACTCAAATAGTGAGCAAAGCATCTCCTGCAACAGCCTCGGGGACATGGTCTACCATGCAGAAAAGACAAGTTTAAACTCCAAACTGGAATGGCTGGATGTTGCCCAATTCTGCAGCCATTTTGTGACATCTACCAGGCTTCGTCTCTGGACACATACCCATTCCAACCACTCTGTGTCAAGCTCTAATACTCCCAGGGGCAGCAAAGGCACCAGTCGCAGGGCTCAAGTGCCTATATACTAATGCTAGGAGCATGGGGAACAAGCAGGATGAATTAGCGCTCCTGCTTGCACTAAACACCTGTGACTTAGTGGGGCTAACAGAGACCTGGTGGGATTCATCCCATGACTGGGCGGTACATATTGAGGGCTATAGATTGTATAGAAAGGACAGGTCGGGGAAGAAAGGTGGGGGGGGTTGCACTTTATGTCAGTGAGCAATATACATCAACCCTCATCAAGACAGAATCCAAGGTTGAGGAAGTAGAAGGATTGTGGGTTAGGCTACATGGGGGGCAAGGAGAAAGGGATTTGGTGGTAGGGGTCTGCTACAGACCCCCACACCAAGGGGAAGAAATAGATGCGGGGCTCCTGAGGCAGCTCTCGGAGACCATAAAAGCTAAAGAGGCGGTAGTCATGGGGGACCTAAACTACCCGGACATCTGCTGGGAGTCACAGACAGCAAAGTCCCACCACTCACACAGGTTTCTAACCTGTGTACAGGACCTCCACCTGACACAGGAGGTACACGGTCCCACTAGGGGGAATGCCATACTGGATCTAGTATTGGCAACGGGGGATGACATGGTAGTGGACCTTCAGATCGGTAGCCATTTGGGAGACAGTGATCACCTAATAATAGAATTCAACATAAGATGGCGAGTGGGTAAGGTAACTAGTAGGGTGAAAGTGCTAGACTTTAGGAAAGCTGATCTCAATGCACTCAAGCGATTAGTCAAAGAAGCACTGCAGAGTAGGAGTTTTGAAGAGATGGGAGCCCAAGAAGGGTGGCTGTGCCTTAAGGAAACGATCCTTCGGGCACAAAGCAAGATGATCCCCGAGCGAGGCAAAAAAGGGAAAGGGGCCAGGAGGCTTCCATGGCTGACCAGAGAAATCCAGGGCAGCCTAAGGGCCAAAAGGGGAGCACATAAAAAGTGGAAACAAGGTGAGATCACTAAAGATGAATATACCTCCTCTGCTCGTGCTTGTAGGGGGGCAGTTAGGCGGGCCAAAGCTACCATGGAGCTGAGGATGGCAACCCAAGTAAAAGACAACAAGAAATTGTTTTTTAGATATATTGGGAGTAAAAGGAAGGCCCAGGGAGGAATAGGACCCCTGCTAAATGGGCAGAAACAATTGGTGACAGACAGGGGGGACAAGGCTGAACTCCTCAACGAGTTCTTTGCCTCAGTGTTCCTAAGTGAGGGGCACGACAAGTCTCTCACTGGGGTTGTAGAGAGGCAGCAGCAAGGCGCCAGACTTCCATACGTAAATCCTGAGGTGGTGCAGAGTCATTTGGATGAACTGGATGCCTTTAAATCGGCAGGCCCGGATGGGCTCCATCCAAGGGTGCTGAAGGCATTGGCCGACATCATTGCAGAGCCACTGGCGGGAATATTCGAACGCTCATGGCGCATGGGCCAAGTCCCGGAGGACTGGAAAAGGGCCAATGTGGTCCCCATTTTCAAGAAGGGGAGGAAGGAGGACCCGGGCAACTATAGGTCGGTCAGTCTCACCTCCATCCTTGGTAAAGTCTTTGAAAAAATTATCAAGGTTCACATTTGTGAGAGCCCGGCAGGGCAAATTATGCTGAGGGGAAACCAGCACGGGTTTGTGGCGGGCAGATCGTGCCTGACCAATCTAGTCTCTTTCTATGACCAGGTTACGAAACGCCTGGACACAGGAGGAGGGGTGGATGTCGTATACTTAGACTTCAGGAAGGATACGGTATCCCACCCCATACAGGTGAACAAGCTTAGAGGCTGTGACTTGGATGACTACACAGTCCGGTGGGTGGCAAATTGGCTAGAGGGTCGCACCCAAAGAGTCGTGGTGGATGGGTCGGTCTCAACCTGGAAGGGTGTGGGCAGTGGGGTCCCGCAGGGCTCGGTCCTTGGACCGATACTCTTTAATGTCTTCATCAGTGACTTGGACGAGGGAGTGAAGTGTACTCTGTCCAAGTTTGCAGATGACGCAAAGCTATGGGGAGAAGTGGACACGCCGGAGGGCAGGGAACAGCTGCAGGCAGACCTGGATAGGTTGGACAAGTGGGCAGAAAACAACAGGATGTAGTTCAACAAGGAGAAATGCAAAGTGCTGCACCTAGGGAGGAAAAATGTCCAGCACACCTACAGCCTAGGGAATGACCTGCTGGGAGGCACAGAGGTGGAAAGGGATCTTGGAGTCCTAGTGGACTCCAAGATGAACATGAGCCGGCAGTGTGACGAAGCCATCAGAAAAGTCAATGGCACTTTATCGTGCATCAGCAGATGCATGACGAATAGGTCCAAGGAGGTGATACTTCCCCTCTATCGGGCGCTGGTCAGACCGCAGTTGGAGTACTGCGTGCAATTCTGGGCGCCACACTTCAAGAAGGATGCGGATAACCTGGAGAGGGCCCAGAGAAGGGCAACTCGTATGGTCAAGGGCCTGCAGACCAAGCCCTATGAGGAGAGACTAGAGAAATTGGATCTTTTCAGCCTCCGCAAGAGAAGGTTGAGAGGCGACCTTGTGGCTGCCTATAAGTTCATCACGGGGGCACAGAAGGGAATTGGTGAGTATTTATTCACCAAGGCGCCCCCGGGGGTTACAAGAAATAATGGCCACAAGTTAGCAGAGAGCAGATTTAGATTGGACATTAGGAAGAACTTCTTCACAGTTCGAGTGGCCAAGGTCTGGAACGGGCTCCCAAGGGAGGTGGTGCTCTCCCCTACCCTGGGGGTCTTCAAGAGGAGGTTAGATGAGTATCTAGCTGGGATCATCTAGACCCAGCACTCTTTCCTGCTTATGCAGGGGGTCGGACTCGATGATCTATTGAGGTCCCTTCCGACCCTAACATCTATGAATCCCCTGAAAGGGTGGAGTGTGGGAAAGGAGGGGGTGGCTGGCACACCTTTTGCTCTGGCTCCAGATGTCAGCTGAATAACTTACAAAGGGCATTATAAGTGGGTAAAAGCACTACCTTGCAGCTCCTCTGTGTTGCAGTGTAGTTGGGGTGGCCAGTGGGTTTGCCAGACTTTGAGGAGCACAAAAAAGACAAACCTGATCACCTTTTAGACTGAGTCTAGAGGGCATCATTGTGTCTGTTCAAACCCAGAACTTAAGATCAGGCTGCTCCTCCATAGCACATAGGATGAAGACTTTATTGGGAGTTACAAGCCTACCCTGAGGGGAGAACAGATCCAAGGGCACAAAGCAATGAAAAGGGAAGAGAAGGAAAAGGCCATACAGTTCCTTATGAACCTTAACCCCTGAGTTTAATACATTTCTAGTTGCCAGTGAGAATGCCCAGAAGAAGGACTTCAAGTCCCAAGCCCTACTCTTCCCTTCTGTGACTCTTGCTTCCTTCACAGCAAGGAGGGAAAATTCAAAGGTTATAACTGTAAGAGCATTAACATGTCACCAGTGTCGGTGTGTTTTATTCCCCTGCTGCAGCCTTATCTTTCACACACGTAATGCCTCCCATCTCAGAAGATCAGACAGCAGATGCTTCTTGGGCTAAATCTGGCTTGGTATTACACTAGGACAGGGGTGCTCAACACGTGGTCCACAGGCCAGATCCAGCTTGTGGTGCCATGTCATCCACAGGGCTCCCCACAGGTCTAGAAATTTGGTGGCGAGGCAGCAGTGGCATCACTCCCCTGCTGCCAGATTTCTGGCTCCATGGAGAGCTTCAGGCCCTGAATGCTGAATAGGGTGCCCTCTCCCAATGCACAGGGTTGAGTGGGGGCAGTGCTGGGCCCCAGCACCCAATCCCTGTGTGGGGGACCTGGAGGGGATGGTTCTGGGCCCTCAAGATCAAATTCTGGGGTGCATGGGGTGGAGAGGGGGTGATGCTGATCCTTCAGAATCAGTCCTGGTACATAGGGCAGGGAGGGGGCAGTGCCAGGCTCCAAATTCTGATCTGGCCCAGCCTGACCACTCATGTGGCCTGTGGGGCCAAAATGTTGAGCACCCATGCACTAGGGCAGTGGCACTGGTGTTATTAGCATTGCAGCAGTATAGATAGAGCAGAATTCGATCCTTCTTTCTTCCGTCTGTGGGGTGAGTTGCCAGGTGGCTGCACCAGCTTATAGTGGCACTGCCCAACAGTTTTCTGTGCCAAGAAGCATCATGGCCAAGTGAATAGAGCACTAGTGTGGGATGTGTGAGAGCTGGGTTCTGTTCCCAGCTCTGCTACTGTCATGTTGGATGAGTTGGGGCATGTCACTTCACTTCTGTGTGCCTCCATCTGCAACAGGGGAATAATGAACCTGAGTTCTACAATCTACACATCAAAGTGAGAGCTGAGTAGGGAGGAGTGAGAAAATACTGTGTGTGGTCAAAGGCTCCCGGGTACACTTTCCACCATAATGAAGCTCCTACAGTGGTCACAGGATCCTGAAAAGTGCCACCTACTGACCCAGCCCTGCATATGCAAAGACTGACCTGGCCCAGGCTTCCTAGGCCTGTGAGGTATGGGTAGGGTAGAGCTACCGGCTCTGTTGGGGCGTATTAGGGCAACTGTGAAGCCCTTCCTTGCTCATTCAGGATGTCCTGAGATGAAGGTAGCATTGCTTGGTTGAAGCCCAGATTTGGCTGCCAGGCAAATCTTTCTGAAAGCTATGGACTTGGTTTGTACCTTTTCTTGCAGCTGCTGGGCTGTACATCAAGAGCAGTGAAGCACTGAACATCATTGCCAATGCCATCCATGCCAACCAGGACAGTGGGGTCACGGTCTTTCAGAGCACCCAGCTCACTCGAATAGCGAACAACAGCATCTCCTGCAACAGCCTCGGGGGCATCCTTGTGGAAACAGAGTGCAGGGTGGAGCTCCGTGGTAATGGGATATATGACAACAGCAGCCATGGCATCGCCTGCAAGGGGGACGGGGCCATTGTTGAGAATGATATCATAGGCAATCTTGGGTGTGGCCTCAAGTTGTTACAGACAGCGAACATGAAGGTATGTGTTCAAACCAATGTGGGGGATGGGCTGCTCATATCACAGGGCATGTGTACACGTGGCAAATGTCTGCTCTGATTCATGCGTTGGAGCAGACTCTGTTAATCACTTAAGTGCATTAATTAGCATGCTCCAGCAGCCTCCGTGTTATATGTATTTGTCATCCTTGTGCTTCAAAATGGCATCAGGGCACTTTAACTAAAGCTTGTGGAATGAGCTTTAGTTAAAGCATCCTCACCACCGTTTTGAATACACATGAAGCTGAGGGCGCTGTAATTAGAGTGGCTCTTGGAGCCGCTGTAATGAAAGCCCTCCCTCCTCACCTCCACCCCAGAGCACATGTAAACACACCCACAGATGCCAACTGAAATCATGCCAGAATAGGGAAAACAGCAAGTGTCCCTCTCACAGGAATGGCCTGAAGTTGGCAGGTTCTTCTGATGTCCCTTGTGACATCACTGAGATAATCCAAGAGAAACTACAGCATTACACATTTCCCATCCCTTTGGTTGTGATTTATCAAACCTACAGCTGGCATTGCTCATGCCCGGTATACATACCAGTTAAGAGACATGCACCTAGGAGATTATTTCCTGAATCTCTGGGCTGCCATATGGTTGTAATAGTATCACAGATCCCAAACTGCCTGAGAAATAGGGTGGCCATCATAGAGGACAGTCCGGTTGTCCTCTGTCCTTTATTGGTACGAAACCTGACGCTATTGGTTTCATACCAATAGAAGACAGAGTAGCAGAAAACCGGAGTGTCCTGTATGATGGTCACCCTACTCAGAAAGGAAGTCAGGCCTGTTATTCTCAGGTGGGAACTGAGGCACAGAACAAGAATGTGGCTCACCAGAGCTCACTTAGCAGACCAGTGGTGAAACTAAGTCTCCTGAGTCCCAGGTCAGTGCTCTGTCTACTAGGCCACACTTAGTAATTAGTAACTCATTTGTCATTCCAATACTGACTTTTATATTAATGCAAAAAAATTGCTGGCTTTTCCCCCTAGGAGCTAGTACTGTGATAATTCCTAAGATGTGACATGCAGTTATTTCTTCAGTAAGAAGCCCTTTTTCCATGAAAGAGCAGTTCCAGTCAATAGTGACTGAGGTAGGCAGCACTTTGCTTATCTTTGGCAAAGACCAGCTTCCTTCTCACCTTCCTGCTTTCATTAGCTAGTGCAGGGGTCGGCAATGTTTTTAAAAATACCCGCAGCCTCACCTTGCAAGATGTTGGTGCACCAGGGGTGGACAGCAGGGGAGCTAAGAGGGACCTGATCCCTGTGGCAGCGCTGCCCCAGCCCCTTCCCCACCATCCAACCTGAGGCCATGCTCTGGCACCTGTGCCAGGGGTTGCCTACCCCTGAGCTAGTGTTTCCACTGCTTTTAGTGTGTCTAGCCCAGGGAGCCACCAGCCCTACCAGAAGCCAAATGCAGCCCAAGGAGCTCTAATATATTGTCAGCATTTATCTTTGCCTTCACTACATTTGTATGCCTGAAGGCAGCTGCAGAGCTTAACATACATTGTTCTGTGTCAGCCTGGACAACCAGGCTATGTGGACCACAGTGTAGCATTGCATGATGAGACTTCCAGCCACTGCAGCCTGCATCATTGTATTAAAGCAGAAGGACCAGCATTTGCTTTGACATTTTTTTGCAAATTAGATGCAAAGGCCCTGCCAGCTCCTGGACAGTTGCCAATGTTACCTTGAGGATCAAAGTAATCTTCACTCTCATTATTGATGGGATATAGCCATCATGCACTTCACAAGGCCCCAGAAATAAGGATGCAGCAAGCCCCATAGCTAGGCTATTGAGGTGGTTACTGTCTTGGTTCTATCCATGAGCAAAAAAACCCTTTTGAAAAACATAATTATCAGGAAAACAGTTAAATAAGTTAAATAAGACTTATGGAAACGCCAGTGCCAGGACGCCCCAGCCCCCTGCTCGCCCTGAAGGAGCTGATGATAATTCAGACAGCAGAGGTCCAGTGGGAGACACTTATGGAAACCCCAGTCCTACTTGCTGCTGCTGTTTCTCATTCATGCACTGGCTGGGATCCTTTACCCATCCAAGAGGAGCCTGAGAACAAGTAAACAGTTTATCTAGCCATGGGCAAGAAGAGTGACAGCAATGGGAGCTACTGCTCACAGACTCAAGCTGAGAACTGAGACTGATTTCTGAAGCAGGCAAGGGGTGCTAGAGCACAGACAGGCTTGGGTCTGTTGAGAGTGGAGATGTTTAAACTTACCTTCAAACTGCTTTAATAAACAAGAAGCAACAGTGGGTGTGTGGAAGGAATGACTGCCTTGTGTAGTGCTGAACTGTTTAGCTCAGGCCCAAGTCTATGCTAGAGCTTTCTGCTGGCATAGCAATGTCAAGGTATTACAACTCCAAGCTGATGCAACTAGGCCAGGAAACCCCCTGGTGCAGAAGCAGTTACATCAGCCAAAAAGGGCTCCTACTGGCTTTGGCTCCAGTTGTTTGGGGAGGTGGCTTAACTATACAGGCAGAAAAACTCCCACTGCCATACTCCCATGTCTCCAACAGGGGACACTACTGTCCCAGTTGCACTGCACCTGCACAGCTACAGCACCAGGCTCCATAATGTAGACAAGACCAAAAGATTTAAAATAGTGCAGCTTTGCTTAGCTGGACTGGTTCTGTTGGGGCCATTGACCTGCAGTTCATCCACTCATCTAAGCCCCTTTGTCATTTTTGCCCTATCCAGGAAGATCTTGTGTTTAGGCTTAGTGTCAAGTACATGCTTCAGTGCTTTGCTGAATCAAAGCTGCAGATGCTAAACAATCATGAGGATTTTATTTTACGTTGACAATAGGCCAGAGACAATGTGCCAGAGACAACTGCAGCAGTTAGCTCATTCAAATATGCCCCAGGCCACACAGTCCACCATCCTTGTTCTCTCATTGGGATTTTCTTTTCCCCAGGTAACCAAGAACAGGATCCAGGCATTGCAGGATTATGGGATCTTGATACTCGATCAAACCAAGGGTCTGGTGCAGGATAACCTGATTTACCAAGGAAAGTCCAAAAAAAACATTTTGCAGCAGGTGTCAAATGCCGAAGATTGCATTGTCCAGAACAACAAGCTTCTCACCTTCAAGAGAAAGTAAGCCACTGACATAGTGGTTAGAATGAGCCTACAGCCCAAAGCAACCCCTCCCTGTTCTGAGGACCCCCAGAAAACCATAAGCCTGTTTCATTTCCCTGTGTCTTATCTTGTTGAGGCAGCTATTTGCAGACATGAAACATCTCAGAGATTGTAAAATCAACTTGCAGCACTAATTGGAGCGAGGAACCTTTGCAAAGAAGTCTGGGTAATGGAAAGAGAGGCAAATCTAATTGGTTCTCTTGCCTGGGAAGCCATCCTCTCCATTGGGGATAGGACAGTTAAATGAGAGGCCTGGCATTCTTGTTCCCATGCTAGGACACCAGGTACTCTTCCACTGGCTCTTCCCGAGAGATATCTGATCATATGGAGGGCTAGCACATTCCCAGACATAGGTACTACTTTGTTTTCTGTGGTCTGTGAGTGAGATCTGCAGAGGGGGAGATGCACATTTCAGAGCAAGGGTGTCAGAGAGCGATCAAGAAACAGGGGGTGGAACTGTTGGTTCCCTGTGGGTGCCATGTTGTGAGCAGGGAGTTCCTTAAATGCTAGGAACAAGTTTCTCCATTGCCAATCCCAGGAGCTGTATCACTTTTGTTACCTTGAATGAGCAAAAGTCTCTGGTCACATGAGCAAAAGTATGTGCATTTCTCACCCTGGCAGTTTCCAGGGGTCTCTCTTGAGTATCTGTCTATGCCAGCAGTAGCACTACCATGGGATTGCTAGATCAGCTTGACATGCAGGGAATTGTGAGAAAAATCTTGTGTCTGAGAAACCCCAGGACATACTGCCACGGTGGGAAGTGGCTGAGAAACTGATGTTAGATGGCTCTCATTCTGATACTTGGGCGAGTTGTTAGGGAGATGTCCACCATCTCTCCCAACTATACAGTTGATCCAATGAAAGGATAACACCAAAAAAAATTGCTTCTCCCATATTTCCTAGACCATCACGGTCGTAACACCACTACAGTTCACTTGGAAAGGCTGAGGCTTTTGACAGAGTCCTCCAAAAGGGCTCTGGAGTTCCAGATTGCTCTCCTGACCATGATCTGAAACAGGCCAGTTCATGATGGTATCATCTAACCTTTGGAGAGAGATTACAGGCTGAGGTATCTGATGGTATGTCTCTGATGGGCTACAGCACAAAGCCCTAAGAGAGATCAAGTACTACAGGTATTTCACTCAGAGCTGCGACTTGTCAGACCACTGAGCCTGTGTGAATTAGAGTCCTCAGAGGCTGGGTCTGTTGCTTTCCATTGTTTCAAGGCAAAAGAAAGCAAATATTTGGTGGAAGGTGGAAATTTGATGGGATTGGGACTGTTCCAGTATTTGTTCATTATGATCTCCTGAGGCCAAATCTACACCGCAAGGTTTCGTTGGCAGAGCTCCTTTTGCAAGTATATGTAGTGGATCCCCCTGAGAGCTTTTGGCCAGTACAGCTATATTGGGAAGTCCTTTGTAGTGTAAATAGGATCTCAGTCAACAGCTACTATTGAACCCTCAGCAGCTTTTATTTCATCCCAGTACAGACCTGTTCTTCCATGTAACAAGTTTAGCCTGGGTTACTGTAGATTGATTCCCTGCCACAGCTTACCTTCCCCTATGCCATCCCATCCCTGATGCTGGTGTGCACTGGTAAGAGCTGTCCAAAAATAGCAAACAAAATTTCAAAAACAGTTTTGAATTCACATCCCTTAACTTCCCTTTTTGTCAAAGTTTGAAACACCATGGAAATCTCAACATTCCTTGCATTTTTGTCTTGCTGCTTAAATGGAATGAAGTATAGATGGTGAAATTTGCATACACCTGATCAAGTACTTTTCTAAGTTTGTGCTTTAGTTGAAATGAACATTTTTGACAATTTTTCTCTAGAAATAGTCAAATTCATAAGAGAACTGTGTCCCAGGGGGGATGGGGTGGTAAATGGAGGTCTGCCACTGGCTGAACACAGAACTCTATATTTCCTGGCTGCATCCCAGGTAATGAACACTTGTGGGATGTTTTTCTGTCCCCCCCAGGTCTGACATTGCATGGACCCTGGAGAACCCTCCAGCACGACCTCACATTGAAGTAACAGCCCGAGGAGTCTCAACAGCAACAAACAGCCAACGCGTTACAACCATGACAACTAGGTTTGCGGCAAGGGTGGACGGGGGGTGCCACAACAACGGGAGCATCTTCTGTACTATTCTTTGATTCCCACAAAGGTTTTCTCAAGTGTCTTTTTAGAGACCAGGCCAGGAAGCTTATCCTGTGGGAGGAGGAAGAGGATTTTGCTCTGTGCTCTTCATTTTAACCTCCTTGTTTTTATCACTCAACAATTTGGCTGCTGATGGAGCTTATAGTGCATTCTTATCAGGAACAGCAGGGAGACCTTGCCATCAGCTCTTCTTTTCTATTTGACCCATGAGATCACTCCTGTGGCAATTGCCAGCAGATCAGTTGCCCTGGATAAAGCTCAGTAATGCCAATGTGTGGCTGTTTGATGGGTCTGGCCTACTGTCTCCTCAGTAGCCTCATGATGAAGCTTGGAGTAAACTGTTTTTTTCCCCCAAAGAACCGGAACTGTTCCCCAGCACAGAAAGAAAGACTTGATCATGAGGACAAGAGTGAAAGCTGTTTGCTGCTTCTCAAAGTCTCGAATTGATTTGAAGCCCTTGGCAATGCAGGACAGGAACCCAACAACAAAAATGTAGGCAGGATTTTGATTTATTTGTATTTTCTGAATTTAAAAAATACATATTTGAGAACCTCATACTGCAGACCTGCTTTGTCAACAGCCACCTGTATTTGTGACAAGAGTGCAGGGTTTTAGAAACTAAAATTGTGTCCTGTGTAATCTGGTTTATCTACAGGGAATAACTGCTTATAACAGTTCTGAATTGTAGCATAAGATTTGTTCTTGGCCTTTCTGATGGACCTATGTCTAGATGTTAGCTGAGTCCTAACACTGGAGATGAGTTAGGACCAGATCTGCACTGATGCTAACATGGTAGTGAACGAAGAGGAGCAATCAGAATAAAATTAGGCTCTTTTAATCACTAGGAGTCATCCACGATAGGGAATTGTTCACGGTAGTCAGGAAAGTGATTCCATGACTAGTTCCCCTTCAGCCAATATTGCTACCAGCTAGTACAGATGCAACGTTGTCCACCCTGTTTTCTAGAATTTATTGAGATTTCTCAAGCCAATGTATCAATGTCCGGACACAGATGGATCCCAAAGTGCTTTTGCAAGGATGAAATGAGGACACATGGTTCAGCTGGTAGATCATAGTGACTAGAGAAAGGGAAACTGAGAAATAAACCATGTCTAGTGCTGTATCATCAGAGTGAAAAACCCTTTGCCCTGAGCCTGGGTTCAGATGGAGATTGTCTGTATAAAATCCAGGTGCGACATCTGTGCTTGGAAGTCGGTCACCTTCTGTGTGAAGGCTTTGTAGCGTGCCTCCCTAATACTGTTACAATTTAGGAAGGGTAGTGGGGTAGTATGAAACTGTTGCTGCCTGCTGCAGTATGTCAGAGTCGCAGTTTGCTCTTTCATACTTTTTACCTTGCGCCAGATCCTCAGCTGATGTGACCTGGGATCAACCCATTGGCTTCAGTGGATTTACACCAGCTGAGGGACTGGGCCCTTCTCTTCAGGGGAGTTCCTTCTGGCTGTTTCTTACCCATCTCGCTTTCTATCATTCACACCACATGCCAGACCTTTGGCAGCTACCAAATGATGTTTCTCCATTGACCCCTATGGACATTGTAATCAGCTGAGGATCTGACCCTGGGTTATTTTTTAAAGAAAAACCATTGATTTGTGTAAGAACTTTTGTAATAAAAAATGTATATGACAAAAATAAACACTATATTTTAGAAGTTGCAGTTTATTCCTCCTTAGTTCCTTTCCAAAAGCCATGCAGGCAGACAAATTTGCACGTTGCTGATGACATTTTCCATGGATTACAGAAGTGTCTGCATTCTCAAAACTTGGTTCCCAGGCTGAAACACTATCAAGGGGCCTGTTTTAAGGAGAGTGGTGGTGTCCATCCAGGTTTCTACCCAAAACCAGCTTCCCAAAATCATTAGGTCCTTCCAGAAATACAGCCCATGCTACTGATGCCAGCAGGTCTCAGAAAATGTGGGCATGTAGTAAAATAGGAGTGCATCTGCCTCTAAAAAACACATAGACTTACTTTAATTTTATTTTTCAAGAAAAGATTACATAAAAAAGCTAACACTACATTTCCAAAACCATGTATGAAGTGCAGCACTGGTGACTACCCTTAGGAAAACTTCACTAGCTATTCTACCTAAATTGAATATCCCAGGATGCAGTGAGCCCTCCTGAGTCAGGGCAAGGATCCTGGGATACAGTGGGGCTGGGGACAGTGCTTCTGCCCCGCTGCTTCTGCTGGGCAGAGCCAGGGCCACAGCCCTGGTGCACCCAGCAGTTGTGATGCCTCCCATACTGACTCACTGCTACAAATGCCTGGGCTGGACTCAGGCTGTGGTGCCTGCAGCCTGGTGGCAGGCTGGTGCTCACCCCTCCCACTGACCTGCAGTTGAACCTCCACCCAGCCCTCCACTCCTCTGCAGCGTATCCCCTGTCAGGACCCAGACACACACCACAGTGGAGCCAGGTGGCTGGAGCAGGGCAGAGCTCAGCAGCTACAGCGCAGCAGGTGGAGACCAGTTCTCACTGACCCTGCGCTCTGCCACGCTCTGCAGGGTCTGGCCCCTAGTTTCCCCCACCTGGCTCACCCAGCAGTGGTAGCAGTTGGCAGACACCTGCAGCCCTGAAGCCCCCCATAGCAGCTGTATGGCTCTGGGCACAGAGCGCTGGGTTCAGCACTGCCCATCCAGGCTGGGGCTGCAGAGAGCAGGTGAGGCTGCACTTGGTCACAGCCACTACCTAAGCCCAGCAGGGGTGGTGTCGTGGAAACACACACAGAGTACTTTTGGGTCAGGTCAGCAGAAGCTTTTATTCAAAAGGAACTACAGCTGTAGGGGGAGTTCCAAAGTGACATGGATTTCCCAAGCACTTGGAAGGGGTCCCCCCCCAAGAGCAAAATCAGGAGGCTTATATACTTTTTAACAGTCGCTTACAACTCACGTGATCATATAGTGAAATTAGCATGAAAAGCGGCTATAATATTACTTCATTATTTCTTTGCTGTAATCAGGATGGGAATTATGGGGGAGGTGAGGTTAGTTCACAAACCTCCTTCTTGCACCTGGAAATCTACTTTGTACATACTTTTTTTTGCTACCTTCAAGGCCGCGGTGAGCGAAGCAGTTGCAGAAGAGTTACAAAGAACAAACACTTGCCCTTATCTGTTCTACTGTACAGAGCCAGCAATTCTACACAAAGCGGTTATGTCATCTTATAACTAAAATAATCAAAGTTTAAGGCATATATTTTTTCTGATTCCACAGTGGGAAGTCCCATCCCTGCATGCCTCATCCGCCACCCCCCTGAAAGATTCCTGGACCACTGGGCCAGACCCTGCACAACCTGGTGGAGCATGGGGTCAGTGGGAACCAGCTTGGGCTGCTGCACTGCAGCCATCAAGCTCTGCCTTGCTCCAGCCACCCAGCCCTACCATAGCATTTGTCTAGGTCCTGGGGCCCTGATCTTTTTTTTTTTTCCCCCCTCCAGAACTCATCCCCGCTCCCCCCGGCACTGCCACCACCTGAGCTCTGAGGAGGGGCAGTGTGTGTGTGTGGAGAGGGGAGACCCTCCAAAAGAAAAAAGGATCGGGCCCCTCAGAACTCAAGCAGTGAGCCGGTCCTGTTTCTAGCTCCTAGTTCTGACCCTGCTCACCAAGCCTGTAGTGACAAGTCATAGCTGTGTGAGTGAAGGACAGCCAGAGATAGTTTTTTTGTCTTAAGGTATGACTGCTCCACTAAGCAGAACAACACTAAGCCGATTAATACTTGTTCAGCTTACAGAATAAGGTGTAACAAGGCCTAGTTCCAATGCTTCATCTGCACTTAAGGCTAAACTCATAATACCACCACCAGACCATAAAACCAGGGCTTGTCATCAGATGTTGCATGCTCTAGGGACTAGAATTTAAAAGGCGTGTGCCCCAAAACAGAAACCGTCAAAGACAGCAGGCTTCCTAACTGACACTCTTGCATTCTGAAGACCAATGATTCTTAATCAGGGTGCCATGAGATCCTTTTAAGGGTGCCACAGGGTGCTGTGCAGTATTAGCACTGTTAGATGTGCAAACACATAGACACAATTTGTAAGATTAAACCCAGAGCTTTCAAATAGGAATCCAGTGTCAAAAAACATTCTGATTGGTTGTGGTCTCTCATCTGTTGAAGTGAATTCGGATTCATGAAAGCTTGTGCTCCCTCCTGCCCCCTTCTCTATTAGTTTATAAAGGTGCATATCTACCCTGCCTTTTTGAGTTTTTTGCAATAGAATTTCACTGGTTTTTTTGTATTAAAAATGAGTGAAAGCTAAGACCTGACATTTTCCCAGGTTGTCCTGACTCCAAAAAGATTGAGAACCACAACCATAGACAGCCCCTTTCACATGTGAAACAGACGCAAATTTCATAGATTTCATAAATTTCATGGAATTGTCAGACTGACCTAGGGAACAGCAGCCGTTAATCGCTGTGCCCAGCAGGTCACGAGCTTAACTGAATCAGCACAAAGAACTGAAGCATTTAATGCAAATAATTCTATAATAAATGTGTTTATAATTAAAAAGGATTATTTTCTATAATCAATTTGCTTAGAGGATTGTACGCAAGAAGCATTCTGGCTCTTAGAAGCCTTCCTTTATAAATCTAGCTATACATTTCCTCTGGCAACATTTGCAAAATGCGTTTCTTCCCCAATCTCCAAGAACAGCTCATTTGCTTTGCCTGAGGAGTGGGCACGGTAGGTTGTAATTTGTTTACAATGTCCATTCTCTAAATATCCAGGAAAAAATGTGCATTTAGAAGGGAGATGTCAGGTAGTGGTATAATATGATTCTTCTGCAGACGCAGCTGACCTCAGTATTGTAACAGCAACTTTATCTTTGCCTGAGCTGAAACAGAATCTGTCATGGGCAGGATACGGCAGCAGACATTTGTGAGACAAGATAATTGTATCCATGACAAAGCTCCATCCCACTCATGGAAATGGAGACATAGTCCCAGACAAACCTGTAGCAGCAGGAGGTAAAAGCCTGTTCACGATGCTCCCAATGTACAGGCTGGTGTTGTAGGCTAAAGCACAGGCAGATTTGTTCTGTTCACAGGCATCATGTCACCCTTGCAAACCACATGGCTCTGATATCTCTGCACAGAGGGAAGGGTCAAGGTTGCTTTCAGACTACTCTGCATGCATCTAGCCTGGGCTGGGTCTAGAGGTATAAATGGGCAGCTATGCATGCCGTGTGGCAGTGGGGCATGGGACTGCCATTGTCACTGGGTAGCTGGTGATGGTGACAGCCAAGTCAGTGACTGCTCTTTCCTCCCCCACCACAAGTCAGAGCCTGGGGCTAGTGCCCTGGTTGACTTCCTCCCTTAGTTACCTCTTGCTTCAGGTGTAATTCAGAGTGGTCTCAGTGCTGTTATCATGCTGTTTCTATGGTCCCCAAAGCAGGAGAGACTAGCAGGCCATGCTGGCCTTCCCCTTCCCTGTGGGGAGTTGCTTAGCAGTCAGGTTCTGGCCAGGCTCTCAAAGGAAGCATACTGCAGCCTGGTTTCCCTGCAGGGCCCAAGCTGGTGGGCTGCCTCAGAGCATACCTCGCCCACATGCATACATGTATTTGAATTCCTACACAGCCAGACTGCGCCTGGCAGAACGACAAGTTCCCAAGGTCCCTGAAGTTTGGCACTTGCCTGAGCAGCTCAGTGCCTGCCTCCTACCCAGGCCAATGTGAGGGGGTTGCAAATCAGGCACTGCTCTGCCTGCATCCTTAGAGCAGGTCCAACATGTGCCAACAGGGCTGGGCTCTACACAAAATGGAGTTGTGGCCACTTTCAGAAGGCAGCTGGAAGAGGAAGTGGTGATGCTCACCTCTGATGCTCCAGCCAAGGGGTTAGAGCACACATTCAGGACACGGGAGGCCTCCATTTCCCTCTTCAAGGGGTTCAAGCCACGTCTTTCACCTCCCAAGACTATCAGCCTTGGGCATCCTCTGTCCTTCCTGTTGAAGGCAAGTCACTGCACAGAAAGGAATGCAGGGTCTGTGGGAGCAGAAGGGCAAAGCACAAGAGAAAGCCGGACTAGTGGCCTAGTGGTTAGGACATTCCCCAGGGACAGAGAGGTCCTGGTGTCTGGTATTTATGGTAAGGACCATTTCTGTATTTTACCCTCCAGTCACTGCTGATCATCTTAGGAGTGCCTAGAGGCCTTGGCCAGGCTAGAACCTTTTTAACTGCAGGGCTGATGATATTTCATAGATTTCATAGACATTAGGGCTGGAAGGGACCTCCGAAGATCATCGGGTCCAGCCCCCTGCCCCAGGGGCAGCAAGTCAGCTAGGGTCAAAGGATCCCAGCAAGATAGGCGTCCAAATGTCTCTTAAAAGAGTCTAAAGTAGGTGCTTGCACCACCTCCGGTGGCAGTCTATTCCAGGTCTTGGGGGCTCAGATAGTAAAGAAGTTTTTCCTTATGTCCAGCCTGAAATGGTCTTGGAGGAGTTTGTGACTGTTTGACCTTGTCATCCCAGGGGCGCTCTGGTAAACAGGCATTCCCCCAGATCCTGATGTACACCCCTTATATACTTATAGACAGCCACTAAGTCAACCCTGAGCCTGTGCTTTTCCAGACTGAAGAGTCCCATGGATCTCAGCCTCTCATCATAAGGCCTGTTTTCCTGCCCTTAAAGAATGCAGTCTGCTCTTCCTTCAGGAAGCAACAGAAGTTTGTTTTTCATTTCATCCCTTGGTGGAAGCAGCCTTGGGCCCTTTCTCTGCATTTGTGGAAGGATTCATCTTATCCCAAGACTGCAGTACACGGAACTTCTATGAGAGCACTTTCACCATTCTGGGTATAAAAATTCCCCGAGTTGGATAAATTGACACGGTCCATGAGAAGCTGAAGCAAAATAACCAAACTGAATTCCAAATAACCCAAGTTGTTGTTTTTTTAATCCTTGCTTCCTCATTATCAGAACAAGCTCCAAGTAGAGTCATTAAAAGAGCTAATTAACCCTGTTGCCATCTTGAATCTAAAAGTCTTCTACATTTCCCCAATTAGGCTTTCCCCAGTAGCAGTTATGGACCTTCAATCAAAAACTTGGTATCGATCATCCTCAACCCATAATCTCTGTGGCATTAATTAGCCCAGAAACTTGGGTACGTTTTTTATCACTTTTAATGACTGGCTGTTCACAGAACTTGCAGAAGAGAGCAATAAAAGGCTACATCAGATCCCGGGAGATTTTGTACGTGGGCGTCAGGGGTCTGAGTCACTCTGAAGCAAACACATAACAGCAAATAAAAGAAATTTGCTCTGTCTGCCAAATGCTGTTCCTGCTTCTTTGGTTTTTCATTAGCTTTTATTTTTGGGCACAATCTGGAGCCTTTCCAGAGTCCCAGATCCCAAAAGCCTTGCTTAAGACAAAATTGTAAAATTTTCAAACAGATGCATCTTGTTACAGGGCAATGTTAAAGTGTCTGAGGCCCAAAGTCTTCTGAATCCAGCCCTGCACATAGTCCCAGCTGAACTCAATTGGTGTTGCTTCTGAAAATCAGGTTATTCAGAGGTACTGAAATATGGCCCTAAAAGCCTTTTTTGTAGATGCCCCAGTGCTCAATAAATAAGAAAACGGGCAGAAATTAACTTATTCCACAGTAGAAGTTTTGCTTTCTCTGCTGAAGGTTCAAAGGCATGTTTTCAATCCTTCTGCTTGCTTTGCATGTCATCAATTAAGCAAGTATCTGCTATGAGGAGAAAACATGCTTCACTCTTGCAGAGAAGAACAGATGACTCTGCAGTGGAGCGATTCAGCTGCTGTTTTCCAGGACCTTGAAACAAACCTGTGAACAAAGACCCTTGGGGTAGAGATTTGTGAGGTTTCATTCATCTTCACTCCAGTGAACCCTTTTCCCTTCCACAGATTCTAAAGGGAGAAGGGACCAATTGATCATTTTGTTGGACCACCTGCACAACTCGTCAGAGAACTCCTCCCAGTGATTCCTGCTGCAGGGGGAAATTATTTACACCAGATACTTACATGAGGTCAGGATAAAGGGGCTACTGGCTTATCCACTGTGAATTGGGGTTTCATGCAAGTTATGTCTTCATGCATTACATATCCATGACATAAGTTTAATACCCAGCCAAGGGCTGTTTACCATTTGAACTTCACTCCATCTTTCTAAACACTATTCCAGGCATTAACTCAGATATTTCCCATCTCTTCTGTAAAGATGGTGAGGAAGGGGTGGGTTGAACTAAAGTTACAAGAGCACATTTGTTTTGTGTGTGGAATAGGAGACTGGAGCACAGGACAGGCACACCTGGCACTGCTACCACAGATATCTGAAATATTTCACAAATGTGGTAATTAACTTGTGTGGACTTGCTCTCTGCTCACTTTCCATATCTGCCTCTGTGTCTCTGGCATGCACACACCAAAATTTCCTAGTGCAGCAGGAGACTGTACTTCCCCTGATGATGCTACATCAATCACTGATTTTGAACACCATCCTATAGAAATGACTTCAGCATACTATAAACCAATGCACCCTTCTAATTGACTGGGCAGACATGGCATCAATGGCAATTCTGAACAAAGAGACAAACATTTTTGCCCCTGTGCAATTCCTCTATTCTTTTTCCATCTGGTTCCCCTCTTTGAATACTATCCATTTGGTAATATTTGAAGGAGAAAAGCTGTCACATTTTTGTTTGGTGCTTTGGTGTAGAAGAATGACTTGGGTAGTATTCAATTAGGGTTAAAAAAGCACTAATCTTCAATAATTCAAAAGATGTCAGAAGCATCTCCATGTTAGCAACAATAACATTCAGACAAAAAACAAGTGATATGACAGACAAACTAAGGGTCTTGCCTATCCGGCCTTTGGCCTCTCTCCTACCAGTAAAGTCACTTTCCATTTAATATTTATCAAACCCTTTGTTTTCAGCCACAGCCATCATGAGCGAAAGAGCAGCAACTCTGATTAGAAGGTCTGTATTTGTATTTAGTAAGACAGTCCCAAGCTACATTTGCCCATAACCTTAGCATGGCCTAACTGGGTTACAGCTGATCATGGGATACTAGAAGTTCATGAGATAAAAGCAGCCCAGTTGGCTGAGGTGGTGGGGAGGAGGGGAAGTCCAAGTCAAACCATCCCATTTTCTCCTCACTCCTATCTGCCCCATATTCCTGCAAGTGTTTGTATAGGAATGAGGAATGAGTGTCTTGTTTCATTTTGCTTTTTAAAAAGACTGTTTAATGAGAATGTCAGTCCAGACCCATTATTAGAAATTGCCTTGTGTAGTTCAAATGGAGTAAGAGCCAGTGAACAGACAAGAGATCCTAATCTCAGAGCAGTAACAGGCCAGTAGAACGAGTCTCTCTCCTGCTGTGTCCTTTCAGTTGCACCCCACATTCTTTAGTCCATCTTCTTGCGTTTCCTCTGGCCCCCAGATGGTTTGAAGGAGGGTAAGGGCAGAGAGAGGGTGCCAAATTTGTGATCCTCATCAGCTCCAAGTCCAGAAAGTCCCTTTTTTTTGGAGATCTTCAGCCTCATGGCTTTAGCGATATCGAGCATTCTGAAAAAGGCAGAATCGCATTCATCAGCAAATACGAGAAGGTGCATGCACCATCCCTGGTGTCAGATTGCAGATCTGCAAGACAACAAACTGGCCTCTCCCTCCAAAGAGAAGGCATCAGTAGCCACAGGCAAGCAGCAATGTGGCCCTATGGCTGTTTTCTCTGAAGCAGTGATGGCTCTGCTGTGTGATGCGGGATCCATTTCTAGAAAAGGTCAGGGTGGCCACAGCTCAAGGATTTAGATGAAACACAGCAAGGGCATGCTCTGGGGGACACCAGGCTTGCTATGCCTCCCACCAGGCAACAGTTTTATCCTTTTCCTTTATTTAGGGTCTCTTTTACACAAATGGGATGACATTATACAATTCACACTAGTTTGGTATTGGAGGGACAGAGGGACCCCCACTGGTACTTCTAAAAGGAAAAATAGGAGCAAGAGCTGATCAGCCAGGAGAATACTTGGGGGCTGTTTGGTAAACATGTCAAGGGTTTGCTCAGAAAATTATACTGCTTATATAACAGTCAGAACAAGTGCTCCTTCATCCCACAGCTGAGGGGGCAAGTGCAAGCAAGTAACACAGCTGCCTTATTATCAGGAACTACAGAATCTTGCTAGCACATATTAGATCACATTTTGACTTCCCACTGGGCTGCCTGACTGACCCCAGTGCAAGCCAGGTGGCCCATGATCCAACACACAGCAGAGTCTGTGAGAAAATTAAAATAAAGCCATAAAAGGCAGCACTATCTTTCCAAAAGCCTACTGCTTCATCTTTAAAAACAGGGTCTAATTGACTTCAAACACTGCCATTAAGCCATTATCCCACATCAGTTCTAAAGAGCAAAATTATTGGAAAGTGCATGACAGTTCACTGCAGCAACATGTACAATTAAAGCATCAACTGTGAAGCTGGAGACAACAAACAGGTCAAATCCTTTACAATTTTCATTGGAATTTGGTTTGTGTGGTCAGAAATAATTTTATTACTTATTTATTATTATACAGTATTATATTAATTTCTTACAATTTTGTGACAAAGGCTAATTCATTTCTTGGGCAAGTGGTTCATTCTGAGGAATACAGATTTTGAGATGGATTTTTCATACCATCTTCACAGACCGTAGCAAAAAGGTCAGAATTAAGAGCCAGGCCAGAGTCATCGGAGTTGCTCCCTCCTACAAGAGGAACCATGGCTGACCTGGAGACCAATCTATTTCAACCCCAGTTGGTATTATTCAACTGTGCTCCATTCCGACAGGCAGGCTTCTCAGTCTGGAGATCAGGGCTGCCAAAGGGAGACCACCAGACTATTTGATTACAGTTATGATCATTTTTCAGTTTAATCATTGAAGACCTGATCCAGAGCCCACAGAGGTCAGTGGAAATACCCCTCTACATTTTATGATTTTGGATCAGGCTCTGACTGACACCTGTTGACAACAGCATGCTTTACAGTTAAACCAAAGCAAATGCAGCTTCAACATGGACATATTCATTGTCCCAGAAAAAAAAACTAAGCAAGAAAGCAACCTTTCCAATGATGAACATGGAGTCAATGTTTTTCACTATGGACATGGCTTTGCAAACCTTTACTCACGCGAGCTGTCCTTCCCTATCCCAGCTGACCAACTCTTGCCTCAAACACCTTATCCAGTTAACCCTCCCTCTTCACTCAGGAAAAAAGAGAGTCTTATCTGCACCAGGGATAGGCAAAAAGAATTCTGAATACTGAATACTGCTTGCTTGCTGTGGGGTGGCATGCTGACAACTACGTGTTTAAACAAAACCTTATTCTGGCCTCCATGGCGGAGACTGTTCTCTCTGCAAACACACACAGAACAGGACCACCCCCCTGCGCCCCCAGGGAGTCAGATTCTATCTTGCTTAGACAGTGAATGGAGTGAGAAGAATAGCATTGAATTACAGGATAAGGCACTTCCCTAATGGATACAGCACAGGACTGGGCTAAGCAGTGCCACTGGCCTGCTGGGTGATGCTATGGAAATCACTTCCCTGTGCCTCAGTTTCCCCATCTGAATTGAACAATGTCCCCCTTTTGCAAAATGCTTTGAGATGTACTGAAGAATAGTGCCATGTCAGAGCTAAAAATGACCTCACAGAACAGCTTGATCTTGAACAGGGAACTGCATCCCACCAGTGGCAGGCTTGCCTCTCACAGTAAGTTCTCATTACTGCATCAGTCAAACTCTCAGCTGAAGAACTGAAAACAGGGTCTCCTTCCATGCCGCCATCCCACTTGCCCCTCTTCAATGTTGCAGGTCTGCAGTCATTAACTGCACCAGTGCACTCACCTGGTCTCATGGAGTTTCATGTCCCTCTGTAAGAGTGTCAGGTCTATCTGGAACTTGTTAATGTGCAAGGCCAGAGCTACGACATATGCTGTGATTTTAGCCTTCATCGAAGCAGAGATTAAATTCTGGATCCTGAAGAATAAGAAGTCATAAAGGAGGAAAAATTTAACAAAGCCAAAGCATAAACCACTGGGGACTGTGTCTGCAAACAGAATGTACACAGAACTGGAATCAGACCCTGGGAAAATGCGGCCAGTTTTCTCTGCCACAACTTTGAAAGTGTTGTAAATACGCAAGGGTGTCTGGCCCTAAAAAGTTGTTCTGCAGGCCGGTTAAGTGGAAACCACATCTGTTCGTTCACAAGTCACTTTTACTAAAATTAAGAGTGAAGGTGAAATTACTGTATTTACTCACATAGCGCACACACCCTGCTCCCAAACAGCCCTCCAAAACTGGTGCGAGTGTTTTAAGTGGGGAAGTTGATTTTTCTTCACCGGAATAAAAGCATGCACGTGCTGTGCTCTAATGCTGCCAGGATGGTTACCTTTCATCTCTGGCCATAGCAAGCAGAACGGGTGGAGTCCTCCTATGTTAACCCGTGCACAGGTCTCTGTAGCTCTTAGCCAAGAACTATAGCTTGTGTCTGAAGCAGCAACTGAGCCAGCTGAGGGCCAGTGAATTGCTGCATGCATTCTGTAGCATCTTGGAGAAGCTTGGTATTTTTTTACAGGAACTTACATACAAAGCTGTTTACAGTAAAGAATTAACAGTCTTGCTACTGCTTTTGCAGGGGTCTAGAGCCTACCCTTGTTGCTGTCCAGCCACACCAAAAAGTTCCTGCTGCCTTAAATAGACTGTCTCCTGGGATGTCATACTTCCTTAATATCCTGTTTCCAGAAGGACTTACTTTATGTCACACAGTCAGCCATGGCTCTGGAAAAATCTTCTCTCTACATTCTGCCTTCCAAAAACAAGGTGTCTTGTATTTGTAGGCATCTGGTATGCGATACAGTGATTACTTTGCAGGTGTCAGGGACCTCCTGGAAGCCTTTCAGGATGCAAAAGACTAACTATTCCTAACAGAAATGTTTGGATTGAAATGGCTCTGTTTATTTGATATTTCCTTGCACAACAATGCAAAGGCTATGAAAGGACAACCATGCTGTTATGGACAAGACAAACAGTTCTCACATTCTCAACAGTTAAGAGAGTCTTTGTGCAGAACATGGGAAATGTTAAATTCAGGGCAGTATTCTGGCATCGCCTTCTGGCAACAGCTCAGTTGCTGAAAGGTTTAGCTGTGGCAAGCAGAAACAGAACCCAGAGCCCAGAGGGAGCCACGGCTCTGACACAGAAGAACTTTACTGCTCTGATAAAAACCATCTCTCTGTTCTAGCAGCAAGCTGGGAGAGACAGCCCCAGCTGGGAGATCTTGGAACCGCAACACAGAGTGGAGCGGTGGTGAAGAGGTGCACCTTGTTAATGTGAGCTTGATGATCTGAAACCAGCCTGTACAACTGAGGCCAGCACTGACCAGAAACCAGTTACTGGTGACATTTCTCTCAGATTTTCAAACAATTTTAATTTAAAGAAGCACTGATTTTGAAACACAAGTCCAGAGTCTCCTTTCACACCAGATTGACTCCTCTGACCTCGCTCAGGGAGCTGAGGAGAATAATTTTTATACAGATATAAGAATCACCTTTCTGCACTAAAATCCAAAGGCGTTACACAGAGAAGACACCAACAATTCAGATTCCTACAAAGGGCATATGGCTCAAAAGATGCTTTCCCTCTCATGTGTATAGTGGTAGTTTTTTCACTTGAACTTTGCTGTCTACCCCATAGAAATATATGTTAGAGAAAACCCATTCTCTACCTGCCACTGTTGTACGTTAGTGCAGTGAAATTTTTCATGAGTTTTTTGTTAATGATGCGTGGACAGTCAGGCCCCATCGGACCTAGAACAAAGAAAATTTTTTCAATGAAGTGATAAATACAAGCAGATTACGCATGCAATCATTTTAAGAATTAATTAAACAATACCATGCTGGTTTCATACACCTCTTAAGAATACATATATCAATATTTGGTCCAACTTGTTAGAGCATCTACAGTAAGACTCAAAAGCAGCTTAGGCACAGTACACCAATATCCTATGGGTAGGGATGTACCAAATTCACGGTAGAAGTGGGATGCACTGTGGCTCCTTTAATTTTGCAGATTCCCCTGCACACCCCTCCACCACTGATTGGTGGAGGGGCCATGCTTGCAGCTCGCTCCCAATTGGCAGGGAGGCAAAACTGCAGTTTTAAATATGGCGCCAGTTTTGTCTTCCGCTGCCGATTGGCTGAGGGGCCCCAGCAGCCCTAATGCTTGCTTCTGATTGGCGGACAGGCAAAAACCACACCATATTTAAAACTGTGGTTTTTGCTTCCTCACCTATCAGGAGGGAGTTGTGGGTCCCCTCTGCCAATCAACAGCAGGAGGGGAGGGGTACACATGGGAACATGAAAGATTAATGGAGCTGCTGTGCATCCCACTTCTGCTGTAAACTTGGTAGGTCCCTACTTATGGGCTTTCAATCAGTCTTAGGAATCCAATGGCCTAAACCATACTTGAAAATAGGATTTCAGAAATGCCTGAACAGTCAGGAATAAATACATGTCATTCTATAGTTTTTTTTAAAAACTAATTAAACGACACGGCTTAAAAAAAATCTAATTTCCTTTTTACTCCTCAGACTGTTTACAGAGGTGGTTAGCAGTGCAAGTCTGAAGTTAGGCAGAGTAGGGCAAGGTGGCACCTTAGAGACTAACTGGTTCAGAGAGACATGAACTTTCATAGGCAATGAACCTACTTTGCCAGATGCTGATGTCAGAGGTTCATCACATAGCATTGGACAAAGTAGGTTTATTGCCTATGAAAGCTTGTGCCTCTCTAAACCAGTTTCAGTACCATCCTGCCCTACCTTCTGCCTTACAACTGGTTAGTTTTATTTTTGTTTTCAGGCCACTTGTACCACTACCCATGAGTCAGAAAGTCAATAACATTCCTTCTGGATTCCCAACACATGGGGAGGGTAGGGGGGGCGGGAAAGGGAATTGTAGAATTTCAATATAACGTGGCTTGTTTGTTTAAAAGAAGAAAATGTTTCATGCTGAAGTTTTCAGAACTGCCTAAGGAATTTACCTGCACAATTCCCACTGATAATGATGAGAGTTGTCCATTTAAATTCCTTTTGAAAAATCTCAACCTAAAGGTTTTCTCTGGAGCCATCAAGAACTGCAATTATTGCATCTTTAAAAGTAAAATCCTTCTGGATGCCATGGTGAGCAAACTACATTAGCTGGAAGCAGTGGAACTGAAGCTGGTTGGAGACTAAATATGCAAATGAAGTGGGTCTGTAAGCAGCTGCAAGGGAGCACAGCAAGTGTTGCCACCTGTCAAGACCATATTGAGTGTCTCATGATGTTTGATTTCCAACCAGTTCCAGTCATTATTTTTGTCTTTTGCAGGTTTTGTGAATCCCGTGGAACATTCAAGATTAGGAAGTTTCATTCACAGGAGCGAAGTACAGCTAAGAATATATATAAAGTATGAGAAAATTATTGCATGAAAATAGTTTTGGGGGATTCAAGTCCATGTCCTGACTCATTCACAGGAAGGGACTATTTAACTGACAAGGAAAAAGGAACAGCTTAGAGGTAGATAGGATTAAGTCTAATAAAATTTTAACATCAATGAGGAAAAAAGGACATCATGTTTCTCTGTGTAACTGCCTTAAGGAAAAGAGCTACCAGTCTGTAGATGTTGCCATTTTTGCAAAGACAAAGAAAACTGCAAAGTCTTGAATAATTGTGGCTTTTTCACTTTAAGACTTACTTTTGGCTCACAAGAAAATGCAATTTATATTCCTAAATGGAAACTTGTTTCATCACTAGAAATATGCCAACATGCATGCACCACATGCTTCATCACCTCGGGGGGGGGGGGGTGGGGGGGGAGGAGGGAGGAATTAGTGGGGAAAGAGACCTTTTAAATCACATTGCTTATAGGCTGAGATTCTTAAAATCATTCTAGGGGGGATTGAACACCTAGCTTCCACTAGATGTGTCTAAACTCCTTTGACTGCTTTGAAAATATCACCTTAGTACAAAAAAATTAGCTTTGTCTGATAGGCACCTGTTAGATTATGTCTGTCATCTTGATAGAATTCTAGTTTTTCTGGACAAAAGAATCCATTAGTTACCAAATGAATCCCAATGCATTGCTGAAAGGTACATGGGGGAGAAAGTTCTTTTGTTATCAACTTACATTTCTTCTTAATCACCTTTTTGTAACTGAACTTGATAAGGGTATCCAGGAACCACAGGCACCGTGCCTTATGGTCTCGGCTGCTCTCATCTACAGGCATAGACTTCAGTTCTTCTAGAACAAAGGAACAGAGGCTAGAAGAAAGAGGAGACACGCATTAGAACATGAAGCATAAGGAAGTGACCACTATTTTTGGCTCATCGAGACGTTTAGACATCCTTACCTCTCTTCTTCTGGCTTCTTAAGGATCTCTTCAGAAGTAAGATTAGTAAGAGCTGCAGCTGGAGCCTGCAGGGCTTCATATTCAGCAGAGGAGATGACTGGAGAAGTTTTAAGAAACAATAAAGAACAACATCTTGCCCTCTCCTCTGAGGATTAAGAGGCTTTCAAACAGTGAATGTCACTACACCCCTCTGAGACAAGTTAGCAGCATATGTGTAAAGGACAGAAAAGAGTTGGTTTTGTCCATTGCTGTACAGCTTACATCAACAGTTTACATCAGTGTGGCATGCTGTTTGCAGCCCTGCTAGCTGGGGAAGACAGTCTATGGGTAGGGGAAATGTAATCGTGGGAACTGGGAATTAGGTAAGATGGATGCCCCTGTAGAATCGATTTAGATTTATTCAAAAATTTCTCTTGGCTCACCAGTCCAAATTCTAGCCCTTGCTCTCCATAAATCCATCTGCCATTATAAGTGCTTTGGTGCCTACTCAGCAGGTACCATACGGAAAGCAGAAAAATCACTTACTCTAGAAGAATCAGCCCAAGAAGCAAGACACTGACTTGTAGTTAAATACCTCACAGCAGCATGACAAATCCTCCACCCCTGGCTCATTGTTCATAAATGGAATGGACTCTCCTCAGCAGACTCATAAAGGCACTGCCAGGACCTTGCTCTTCTCCCTGGAGTCTAAAGCTTTACCCTGATGCACTCTGGTGAATAAGCAGCATGATGACCCAAAAAGGATACGGTCCTCAAATCTGTAGACGTTCTCTGGTTTGTCAGCCTCTTCATGACATGGAGGCAGGAAAAGAGAGACCTCCTCCACATCGTCCTGAGCTGCATCACTGACCAAAGCTTTCAAAGTAAGAAGGAGACAAGAGTGAATACATGAACCACCGCTAATAAGAAATGGAAGAAAAGTTCAAACCAAACAGTTGCTTTTAACTCAAAGGGAATTCCTTGCTTAAAATGTGAGGATTGTGGTCTGTGTAACAGAAGCTTTCTATACGAGGTAATAAATCAATTTCTCAATGATATTTTTCAAATTTTTCCTCTTTTTCCTCTCTAAGTATAGAAGGAGGCAGGGCAGAGATGCATCTTACAGACTAACTAATTCACAGATGCATAAGCAAAAGGTCACTTCATCAGAAGTTACCTCTCCCCAAGTAGAGTTACTTACAGTACACAGAGCATCTTGCGCATACAGAACACAGCAATGCATTTCCGACAGCTCTCTGGAAGAGGAATCCAGCTTTTGGTGGGTGTTTGTCCACAGTGAGGCCCCAATCCCTCATTAAAATCTCTAACATCACAGTAATTTATATTTAGAAACTTAAGTCATATATATGTTACTCCACAGTTTTATTGCCAGTATTGTCCCTCCACTGCTGTTACGCCTAAGGATTTGCAATCCCCACTAGGGGCAATGAAGGGAGATGGAGAAGCAATACTGCAAGGCAGCACATAAGAAGAGTCTAGGTTTCTACTGTCCATCTGACTGATCTAAACCTACATCGAAAGAATGGATAATCTGCAGGTTTTAATGCTTCTGGAACAACTGGTCCTTCATGCAGATCTAAAGCAGTATCATTCTTAAGAACTTAGCAAGTATGATCAGCATGATGGACTGGTCTTTCTATGAGACTAGGTCATGCAATAGATGGGGAGACTGATTTTCCAAGATCTTCTTATAGTTGGATGTAGGGACTAGTAAGGAAAAAAGGGTTCTTTCATGGCTGTTCAAATTTCCCCAATGCCACTCCTAAAGAACAGTGGCTGGTAACCTATGGCCTGCAGGTTACCAGCCAAGCAATCTGGCCAACCAAGCAATCATAGGAAATTAGGGTTGGAAGGGACCTCAGGAGGTCATCTAGTTCAACCCCTGCTCAAACAGGACCATCCCCAACTAGATCATCCCAGCCAAGGCTTTATGTAGCCAGGTCTTAAAAACTGCCAAAGGTAGAGATTCCACAGCCTCTCTGGGTAACCTGCTCCAGTGCATTACTACCCTCCTAGCAAGAAAGTTTTTCCTAATATCTAACCTAAACTTCCCTTGCTGCAACTTGAAATCAATGCCCCTTGTTCTGTCATCTGCCACCTCTAAGAACAGTCTCTGGCTCCATCCTCTTTGGAACCCCTTTTCAGGTAGCTGAAGGCTGCTATTAAATCCCCACTCTGTCTTCTCTTCTCTAGACTACATAGGCCGTTATCTCAATGTTTCCTCGTAACTCATGTCCCCCAGCCCCCTCACTGTTTCTGTTGCCCTCTGCTGAACTCTCTCCAATTTATTCACATCCTTTCTGTAATGGGGGCCCAAAACTGGACACAGTACTCCAAATGTGGCCTTACCTGTGCTGAACAGAGGGGAATAATCACTTCCCTTGATCTGCTGGCAACACTCCTGCCAATGTAGCCCAGTCTGCCGTTAGTCTTTTTGGTAACAAGGGCAAATGTTGGCTCATATTCAGCTTCTTGTCCACTGTAACCCCCAGGTCCTTTTCTACACAGCTGCTGTCCAGCCAGTAAGCCCCCAGTCTGTCACAGTGCATGGAACTGTTCTGTCCTAAGTGCAGGACTTTGTACCTGTCCTTATTGGACCTCATGAGATTTATTTTTGTCTAAACCTCCAAATTGTCTAGATCTCTCTGAATCCTAACCCTACCCTCTAGTGTATCTACTACTCGCCGCAGCTTGGTGTCATCTGCAAACTTGCTGAGGGTGCACTCCATTCCATCTTCCAGGTCACTGATGAAGATAGTGAACAAAACCAGCCCCAGGACCAACCCCTGGGGCATTCCACTTGATACCAGCTGTCAACTAGACATCGAGCCATTGACTACTCCCCTCTGAGCCCTATTGATCCAGCCAGTTTTCTATCCACCTTACAGTCCATTCATCCAACTCATGCTTCCTTAGCTTTCCTGTGAGAATGTTGTGGGAGACCATATCAAAAGCCTTGTTAAAGTCAAGGTACACCACATCTACTGTTCTCCCCACATCCAGAGCCAGTCATCTCATCATAGAAGGCAATCAGGTTGGTCAGGCATGACTTGCCCTTGGTGAATCCATGCTGACTTCTCCTCCAAGTGCTTAGAAATGGATTCTTTGAGGACCTGCTCCATGACTTTTCCAGCAACTGAGGTGAGGCTGACAGGTCTGTAGTTCTCTGGATCCTCCTTTTTTTCCTTTCTTAAATACAAGCACTATATTTGCTCTTTTCAAATCATCTGGGACCTCTCCTAATTGCCATGAGTTTTTAAAGGTGATGGCCAGTGCAATCACATCGGCCAACTCCTTTCGGTGCATGCCATCTGGCCCCATGGACTTGTATATGTCCAGGTTTCCTAAATAGTCCCAAACCTGTTCTGTTGCCAGAAGACTAAGGTGAAAAAGGCATCCAGTACTTCAGCCTTTTCTACATCCTCTGTCACTAAGTTATTTTCCCCATTCAGTAACAGACCCACACTTTCACTGATCCTCCCTTGTTACTGATCCAGCCTGTGAAACTGGGACCTCTTTGACAATTTGGAGACAGGGGATGTCCATGGCATTTCTGGAGAGGTTCGCACAGCTAGGAGGGAAAGCAAGGCTGCATCACTGAGAGCAGTGGTAGCACTTATGACTGTGTTGGCCTGCCTTTGGACTTAGCTCTGTTAAGACAGCCCGTGGCTCCAAAAGATTGCCAACGTCTGACACATTTCATACTCCTGACAAGCCTGCCTTCTTCCTCCAGTACCTGGGGTCAGCATACTCTCATAGGAGATAGGGGGAAAGAAAGATGCATCGAATCATAAAGTCTTCAAAGATTTTTCTCTATTATTCTCATTACTTACTAGCTACACCCTTTGCACCAATGATGTTTTCTGCTGCTCTAGTTACAGCCATATTTAAAGTCTCATTGCCAACTTGGTTCATTCTTCGAGAGTTCAGGGCTCGTTTTTGCTTGTTGGAACCAAAAGCTTCAATGCATGAATCCACCTGTATGAGAAAGAAATGCAAATTATTGTGCCGAGAAAAGAAGGCACACCCTTTGGAAAGCTTTGGCGGGAACCTTAGGGAAAACATATCCTGAACTGGAGAAGTTGCCAAGGGGTGGTCAATTATTTCAGCTGGAAGGACACTAAACGCATGTTGAAGACTTGTAACTTGCTTTGTCTGTCCTCTCATTTCCTCCCCCCTTCCCCTTTCTCTTCTCTCTCTCCTCTGTTCCCCCTCCCCAGTCTCTCCCCTCTCTCCCCACCTTTCTCCTCTCTCTCTCCTCCCCACTCTCTCCTGTCTGTCTACTCCCCACACTTCTCTTCTCTCCCCATCATGTTCTCTCTTCTCGCTCCTCACTCTCTCTCTCTCTCTCTCTCTCTCCACTGCCCCAGGATGGTGGTGGGTCAGTTGTGGATACAACTAGCAGGTTCTGTGTCTGGGCTCCCAATCCTGCCTGCGGTGTCCACAGCTGACCCTGCTGCCCATTGGCTGGGGCAGAAGCTCCGCCTGGGTCCACAACTGATGCTTGATGCTGCTGGGTGGAAGCAGTTCTACCTGCCTGGCACCATGCGGAGGCTGGAACCACCAGCAGCCCAAGAGCTAGATCTAGTTAAATGGTGGACATCCTCTCATGAGCCAGATCAAATCTGTTGGCAGGCCGGATTCAGCCCATGGACCATATTTTGCCCACCCAGTATAAAAGAAAGTTCACCCTCTTCCTCTCTTGAAATGAAATACATTTCACAGTCAAAGTTATAAGTAAATAAATTCAGCTTTAAATCATCATATAAAGATCAACCAGAAAAGAAATATATTGATTAGCTATATTAAAAAAGAGTAATCACTATCATGGGGTAGAAATAAGTTAATAAAAATGAGTTTAGGACATACAATATCTTGTGAGTAGACAACTCCCACACTGCCCACACTCTAGAAAATCTGAACAATACCCTGCAAATATGTCATTTCATAACCAGCCCCAGGTTAGCAAAACTACAGAAGCCCATACATTTTGATCGGATGAAAAACCACTGGTTGGAGCTGGTTGCAGGACCATGGCCAACAGCCCAGATTAAGCAGGCCATTATCTAATGAAATGGCAGATTAGACATGTAAACAGGGATTTCCTACACTAACATTAAACTAACCAAATACACAACACAGTGGATGAGCTAATGCTCCTTGTTATTAAGCTCCAAACCATTTTTCAGCTGTGCACATGCATGAGGGTTTTAATATTTATTATTTCCAATATTGCAGCAGTTTGCTATGTTTGCAAAGAGTCTTCTTTGGGGAAAAGTGCTTTTCCTCAACATGCACTGTGAGAAGTCCCATTATCTCTGAGATTACACACCACAAGTTAGACATGTAAATTTATGCTAGAGTGGAAATGTTAAAATGTTAAATTCAGATGACAATTATAGCTATGTTTTGCTGAGGCAAAGAACCAAACCAGCTTGCTATTTTCTAGGTATCAATTTGTGGACAGAGCCTAACAGGAGTGGATGGGGGGGAGAAGGGGGTGAAGGGGTGCACGCACTAATGTAGTCAATGCCCCCCACCCCTGCCCTTTGATTCCTGCTTCACCAAAAAGCTTAAACCAACTGCCAGCAGTGGCAGTAGCATTTCTATTCAGGCAGTACTGAGGCAGTCAATTGACTTTATGGCTCATTATACTCCACCTGATTCCTATTAATCTCTCTTCTCTCCACAGGTGTTAATGACCCACTCTCCTTTTTAATGGTCATGATGTTCCGTTAATCACAATATTCTGCAATTTGCTGTCTGTTAGCCATTCCTGGCAATCTCTCTCTTCTTTTAAACAGCCCTTCAGACTGTTTTTAGTTCCAGTTGGAAACAAACTCAGGTGTGGTAATATTTACTTAGGAGAACATTAATGCAGGTGTGGAAATGACTGACAGTGCTGGATGCACTGTAAAGATGCTCAACAAGGCTAGATTTTATTTTACAAGTCTGAATAAGAGATGTACATTTCACTGTCTTGACTACAGGAATAATAAAATAACATATTTTGACTATTTTGCCTAGTTTATTGTGTTTTTAACTTAATTTATAATCAGTGACCATTTCAATAAAATTGTATTTGGTTTTACTTTGATCTTAAACTGAATAATATACTGCTGGGCCCCTAGCATATTAATATATCTTCTAGCATCTCTTAACTGGAAAAAAATATATGTTATGACATATGCGATAGTGCACTACACAATCTGCACCCCCCATTTCAAAATCTGATCTGCCCATGGAGCCCAATCTGTTGGTGGCTTGTCCTGTACACGCTAAAACCACTAGACAGGAGCCATACCTAAAATAAAGATAAAGATATTCTATTATGTCTCTTCATAAGAACTGCTGAACTTCAGCATAGGTTAAAATGATAACTTACACCCATTAATGACAAAACTGAACACCTCAATCCCAGGCAAATATAATTTACCATGATTAGCTGGGTAATTATGTTAGAAAAAGACTGGGTTTCAACTTCTACCTTCTCTCTGTAGGATTTACTTTGATAATCTGATAGGTCATCTTCTATTACATCATCTACAAAAGAACAAAAATTAGTACATGGGTCTAACTGGGTCAGTCAGTAACATTTATGAATTCAGCAATCATACTGTTATATTTATGTTACATTAAAACTTAGCAAACTAGTTCTCAATTTCTCATGCTTGACATGATAGCAAATGAGGGCACAAAGGAAACAATTCACTGAGGATAAAGAACATTCTCCTCTTGTTTCCTACTGAAGAACTTCTCTGTCCAAGGGTTATATTATTACCCAGAATGCTGACAACATAGTCCTCCATACTAAGCAGAGGACATCATCACTAGTTTTCTTAGGACAGAAACAAGCTCACAGGTTGCTACTGATGTAAATGCTTCTATCTCCCAGCCTTTTAACCTCCTTTCAAAGTATCACTTCATAGCTATAGTTGTCCCATTTACCACTCTGTGTCTTTCCACGCTGTACTTACTTCATTAATGTACTGGAAATAAGTGTATTGTGGGCACTTATTCCAAAAATATGGCCTTAAGAAAATCAATATGCTCTTTTTTGTCCTATATAACATAACCAAGGAACCAAGAAGGACGCATGTAACGTTGGACACTTAGAATGTGGAGAAACGGTCACATTCAAAAACAGGCCCCTAGCTAAGTGCAATGTACACCAAGTATAGAGGTACTTCACAGGACTCGGTGTAGTCTTTTCCACCCACCTGACAACAGTGGCTGCATATTGAACAATTCTGCATTATAAACTTCCATCTGTCCAGAGTCCTTGTCTAGCACACCAACAAAGTACCTGTGGGAAATGATTCAGCATAAGTGAAATATATTATTAAGATTATATGGCTCAGTACTTTGCATGGACCACTGTTACCGCTAAACTGCTCTGCAAAGACCAATTTTCCAATGCCTACAAACACCTAGACGGTCACAGTACGAAGATCTATAAAAGTTGCATTGAAAGCTTTATTTTTATACTTGTGAGTTAAAACTAAGGCATTAAAATGAACTCTGAAGCACGCAGAAAGGGTGTCTAGATGCCAAAGTGCCAGCTTCCATTCTACTCTTCCTTTGCTTTGCCTATAAGGACCTCAATGATTTCTCTAAAAGCAACCCCTGTATGCACAGCCCTTCACTTTGGGAGTCCATGGATGAAGTTTTTCTAAGGCTGCTGGGGGTCAGGACCAGCCACATTCAGTATTTCAAGGACAGTGACATTTAAAACCCTAGTTCTCAAACACAGATTTTTTTGTTTCAATTATATCACAAGTTGGGCAGCTCTTCTGCAGTTTCCTTTGGTTCTTGGAGCAGAAATTCAACATGGTTTATTCTCCAATTAAAAATGCATCTTTGCCTCTACGCCTGGCAGCTTCCCAGAAACGGACTCCAGGAGTTTAAGGAGTTCCAGGACCTTGTCATTTCTTTTAAAGAGATTCAGAGCTACCTTCCTTCACAGCTCAATTTCAGAGGAGATAAGATAAGGTGATTCATGGATTCAGTGATTGTGACCGCTGGGCCTCGAACATCCGGTCACATGCAGCCTTGGTCCGGGCAATGGGTGGCGTACGCCTTGCAGACTCCCGTAAACTGCTGAGTACCTGTTCACTCCTGGAGTAGTCTTCCCCTATCTCACCTGCCACGACTTTGAATGTTCCCAGTGGGGGAGTTGACTACACAGGGTCCTTCTGCGGCACACAGTCTGCCCGATGGTCACTTGCGGGACTCCGCCACCCCTACACCCCAACCGTACGCCACCTCGATGGATCGCTCAATCTTCCTGGGCTACGTCCCCCTTCTTCTGTAGCTGTGGGGCCTCTCAGGTTTCTTCCCGTCCTGAGTATCAGCTCCGGAGGCTGATTCACTTACTCTGTCATGGGCGTTCTATGATTGGAGGTCCCGGTCGTGGAAGCTCACCTAGAATGAGCTCCTGCCCTCAGGACTGAATCACAATGAAAAGCCCTACAGGCCCTGCACCAATTACTCTATTTACATAAGCCCATCCTGCCTCTCAACCCCTTCACATGGGGAAACACAAAAGAAAAACACAAAAGAAAACCACAAGACAACACGTCTACCGTTTTGCTGGGAACCTGGTCCCTTACGATCAGGTACTGGGTATCTAGTTCCCTCCGGTCTAACTAGGGTATGACCCCTGATTGGATCCTATACCCGTAGCCTCCTGCTCGGGTTGTCCTTTCCCTCTTTTCAGCTCTTTCTGAAAGCCCTGTGCTGCCCCACTTCTCTCCCTTCTGGAGCGTCCCCATCCGGGTGTCTCGTGGTTCCTCTGTGTATGGCTGGCTACTTTCTGTGTTCAGGGTAGGTGCCCTGCTTTTCCGTAGCCCTTCCTGTTGCTCCTGCCAGGACCTTCCCAACGGGGCTACTTCCTCCTCCTCCCAACTGTTCCCAATACTCCCGCTTGCTATGTTGTGGGTCTTCGTATGCCCTTCTCTGCTCCCCCAGTTGCTCCTGCCTTTGCAGATTGCAGGGGCTGCTTCTGGCTTGTCTCCAGCGCTGACGACCTGTTCCCTGCCGCCGCTGCCAAGGCCAGCATCAGGAGCTCCTCTGGCTCCTCGTCCAGTGCTCCTTCCCTCCTGAAGGATTCCCGGAGCGGGTCCTGCGGCCACACGCTCCTCCGGTCCGTTCTCCCTCTCTCCATTCTTCCGCCGTCAGCCATTTTTATCCCCGCTGGCCGGTGATTGCTGGTGATGTCTTCGACCAGCCTCAGCTGGATAAAGACGCGGATAACGAGCCACATGGGCTTCTCTTCTTGTTCCCGCTGCGCTGCAGCTCCTGCTGTAGGTAAACAGTTTTTTCTTGTTTTAACTTTTACGTTTGTTCCCTCTCCCTCTTGTTTATTCTGTTCCCCATAACTTTCTTTTCTTATTCGGGGTCCTTCCTCCCGTTCTCTCCTGAGACAGTGATATATCAATCCACTTCTGACCAGACCTCCACAGCTTGGCAAAATGTGAGCTACAAGTGTCTTCTGATGGACTCCTCCTTCTCCAGCTAAGAGACCACTGATTTGATGACATACAGGAAGTATACAGTTGCTCCTCTCCATATGACTTGGGATTTGCTCCTCTCTGGGTTACTTTTTAGACTGAAACTAGTTTTGGGGAGATGATGCATGACTACAGCGTAACACTAGCCACTTATGTATGTGGGGGTCGGGGGATGAACTCTGTACATTTCAAAATAATAGTTCAGCTGCAGCTGTAAATTCAGATAGATTGAGTCCTATTTGAACTTCAGTTTGAGTCCAGTCCCTTGCTACTACATGTACTACATCATATAATTCCTTTCACAAACCATCTTAAATGCAGCTGTTTTATCCCACTAATTACTCTGGCTGGGAGTTAATTCCAGAGCCCCACTGCTTTGATAGAATACTCCTTCTAATTTTATGACTACATTAATTCACTATTTTATACCTATTTATTCTTGTTCCAAAATTGTCCTTTACCTTAAATAGCTCCACTTTCCTTCCTAATGTTTAGTTACTGGTGTATTTATGGATAGCAAACCTATCCATAGCTATCCTATCCAAGGCTAAACAACCCAAGCTTTGTTAATCTTCTCTTGCATAGGATTTCCACTCCCCTGACCATCCTTGTAGTTCCTCTCTGCGTCTTAATGAGTTAAGTAGAATCAGTATAATCTGTCTTTAAATCAAATTAAGGGGGTTCTTGCAGAGTTTAGCCAAGGACTAAAAAGAACAAAAATACTAGCTGCTCACTAATAACATTCAGAAGGCTGTTCCAAGGACACACTTGGGCTGCTAGCTGCTAGAAGAATTACAGAGGTAATTCTATCATAGGATTGCAAGGAAAATTTAACTCTCAGAAGACAGTGAAGACCAAGAATTAAGAATGGAAGAGTCTGAAGACCTTAAACATAATGACAGAAGGTCAGAAAGAATGGGCAAATTAACAACCTGAGCCCTATGTACTGTGGAGCCTCAGAAAGCCAACTTTCTATCCCTTCTGCTTCAAGAGTTATTCTCACATTAACCAGGCACATGTCTAGGGCCCTCCAGTGACTCATCCACGGATCAATTAAGTCATTAAAACTGTCTCTTAATCATACAAAGTGATCCGAGTGTTCAGAGAAGGGGCCCTAAATCACTATAAGAATGGCATATCATTGATATCTGTAGCATAAATGTTCATTAGACTAATTGGTTCTGAGTTTAATTCTCTAGACAAAGTATAAAACTGTCCTTAGAGTCTTGATGCAACCATGGTATCTTAAATTAAGTGCTGTCAAAATTAAAGTCAGATCTCTAGTCATTAGCTTTGAGAAAGAGAAGAACAAAAATACATGACCAGCATGTAATCTCTTTAACCTTTTAGACCATTTTAGTTGGGACTTTCCTACTTAAAAAATTAACAGTAGAAAAAGTGTTAGTTTATTTTAATCAAATAGTTCAGAGCCAAATTACATCGAGAGATTAAACTTTAAAACAGCGTCTTCTGCCCCATCTTACCTTGCATGACTCAAAACAAAAACCTAACATAATTGTTCCCCTCTGCTTTATGTGTTTGCTTTCCCCCCTGCTACAATACTTCAGTTGTTAGGTGGCTTGAAATCAGTAATCAATGTGAGGTGCACAGATGAAAACAGGACTCAAATAGATTAATTGGCAAATTTAAAGGGAAAAGGCAAATCAGATTTGGCCCCCAAATTTAGCTCATAATCAAACTAAATCTTTATAAACAGTCTACAACAAAAATTTACCTTCAAGATTTGAGCTGTGGACCCCACAGGTGGATACTTCATCTATCTACCTTAAAACAAGTTTAATTTACTTTTTTTTAAATCAAATCATTCAGAATCAATTTCATTAACAGAGCAAAAATTATACCCCTCTTCCATGGCAGGATTTCAGTAGCTACTCAAGGGATCTGGATAGCCAACTCGCATCAAGTTTGACCTGATATTGTCTCTTAGGGACCATTTTTCATTTTGGATGAGCACATATCACTTCATCTAGTGTTCATGAGAAGGTAAATGTGCAGGTTAGAACAGATACATTTCACAGTTCTTGGCTCCATCTGGATAGGATTATTTCACACTGACCATTCATGTATATACCTATTCTAAACATCTGTGTGAAAACCAGACATTCTCTTACTGTTCCTAAATCAAGCAAGACTTGAGTACAGTATTTATAAAACTACTGGCATTATTGCTGGATGCTGCAAGAGCCACTCACATCTCAGTAGGGTCACTCACATGTTTTCTTTTACTGTGCACACACAGTTTGAGAACAGTACAGGCTCAAACATGCTCGACTCTTATGTGGAACAAGATTTCCAAAAATTAACTGAAATTCTGAAAAGGGTAAGACAAACATCTCAACTAAGCAGAACAACAGCTTCCCCAACCTGCAGCACATACTTGCACAGGGAGTTACATTTCAAGGCGCTCGTGCCAAAGTTGTTTCCCACGTAAGAAAGCCTTTCGGTCTCTGAAGTCTAAAATGCAGGGAAAAAAAAGAGCTTTAGTGAAAGACTACTCTCAGCAATAATTCTTCTCAGGGACTAAGCTTTTTGCCAAGCTATTAAGTCCTGTTTTTCTTTGGTGCCAGATTTGTTCCGTGTGAACAGGGTAAATTTATAACCTGTCAACTTTTAGGGAAACTTCTTCATCAATCGTATAGTCATTTCCCAAATAACATCTTTTAAAAGAAAAAGAAAAGAAAAAAGGAAAAAAGAATAAATGTCTCCTAAGGCTGAAAGAGTTCTCTCTACACCATAAGATGTGTTCCAATGATGAATTGCCTTCAATTTACCAAGGATTATAGTGGATTTTCAATAACTGGCAAGTTATAAATTAAGATTGAATGTTTTTTTCTTAGTAGATAAGATGCTGTTCAAGTAAGAATTAATTCAAGAAAGTCTTACGACCAGCACGGTACAGGAGGTCAGACTAACTCAGTAATTCTCAACCAGAACGTTGTGAGATCCTTTGAAGGGTGTTCCTTTTAAGGGTGTACAGCCCCTATGTGAGGAGGTAACTGCTTGCTCTCCCCCTACCTGGCACCCTATGCCTGCCCCAGCATCCTGAAGACAAGCAGTGCCCATAGGTGCTCTTCTGGAGGACTCCTGCTTGTGCTGCTGCCCTACCCTGCCCACATGCTGGTCACCACTGAGCTCTGAAAAGTACACTTTGCTCCAGGTGGGTGGGAAGGCATACATCTGTGCTTTTGAGCCCAGCACCTCCCTTCCCCTACTCTTCCCATGCTCCTGGAGCCTTCCTCACCCAACTCAGGCATATATCAGGTCCAGGGCGGAGGCAACTACTATCCTGGAGTTCTTAAACAATGTGAAAGCAAATGTTTGTTAATGCTAGATACTTTTTATATGCCTCCTCTTGTTTATGACTCACTTTCAGTGCTGAACTAGTGAAGACATTGTTGACTCCGCTTGAATTAGAACAGGGTTGTCCAACTTCTAAGCAGCCAGGGGCCACATTCTGTGTGGGCTGCACCAAGGGGCCACAGGCAACACAGGCACCCCAGCTCACTGGTCATGGACTCTCCAGCCGCAGCATGCTGTGAAGGCACTGCAGCCGCAGACTCCCCTGGACACTATAGACTGTGCTGCACTACCTTGCCCTCTATAGCTGGTACAGGAAGGAGAAACCAGAGGAGGTAGAGGGAGCCCACGCTGCAGCAACTCTAGCTGCTACAATCAGAGTGATGGAGGGGAATGAGGGACAGGTAGGAGACTGTAGGCTGTAAATTAACTCCTTGTAGACCATGAGTTGAACAGCCCTGAATTAGAAGAAAGTTAACTGCTGCAGTGATTTCTGCTGGCTTTTCTTTTCTTTTTGACTAAAGGATTTGTTTCTTTTTTAATGCGATTGTAGAAATGTATCAAAGCAATATTCAGTTTGTGATGTTGGTCATAAGAGACAATTGACCAAGTCAGCTAATATTTAGTTATGCTATTATAAAGAATTGTTTAGGTTGACTTAACATCTTCACAGGACCACACAGTCCACTGCAGGGCCATTTTAATCCATCCTATGCATTGTGGCAGGATTTCATTATGCCAAAAACAAATTCTGAAGGTTGTCAGTTCTCAACGTGAATATTCCAATGGCAATAATACAATAGCTAATGCTGTTGAATTTTTTTTAAGTAGTTTTAAACTTGGTGTGCTGTGAGATACTTCTAAGGGTGATGCGAGGTGTGAGGAAGTAAGCACCATCATGAATTAACATTTTACCTGTGGTGCTGCTAAAATTAGAAAAGTTATGGATGTTGTGCCTTGAGTCTAAAAAAGCTGAGTACCACTGGACTAACTAATCAAAACCTAGCCTTATAATCTAGCAATCTAAAAACCTGAAAGGAAGGCAAATGTTATATGGGAATTATTGCCTTCATAGGTCAAGTTAGTATTTGGGTTAAATTCTGAGCACATTTATTGTCATAATGAACTTTGGCATCTCAGTAAGGTAAATCATAGTAAGACACCTAGGTTCTCATGTCTTGGAAGGCATGGTTTGTAGTAGTAAAACTGTAACTAATTAGGATAAATATATTTTTTAAACATAATCCCCCTTGGTATTAATTTGATGTGTTATTGCCAAAGCTCTAGTTGTACATAGCCTTCCAGTACAATTTTTCAAAACGTCTTGAAAACTAATTCTTTTCCTGGACAGAAAATTGTGGCTCCCATCTCAGCCCAAAGGTGTACTTTTGGGGAAACAGGAACGACAGTAAAATCAATATGGCAATGTAATAATGCAAGCCACAACATAAGTTTCAATGTGCACATGCACATACACAGACCCGGACACATTCTTAATAAAATAAACCTCTCCATGTGCCCATCAGAATCATAAACTGGTTGAACTTCAAAACTATCATTTAAGACACCAGCTCTGCAAACTGGTTGCAATTTATCCACATCCAGCAACTCACAGACTTAGGGGTTAGATTTAAATATATATATATTTGTCAATCCACAGTATAAAATTTCTATCAAGTTTTTGACGGAATCATTTATAGAACCACTGAGTTGAATACCTATACAAGGCTGTGTAACTCCACAGTAACACAGCTAAAGCTTTTCCTTTTCTGGTATAACTTGTTTCTCATTCCATTAAAATCAACACAAAAGAAAGCTTTTGCATAAGACAATTTAATCAAAACAAAGATTGCAATATTGAAACGTGAGAGTACATAAATTAAAAAAAAATTCCATGTATTTTTGCAATCGTTATAACCTGTATGGCTCAGTAAGAAATTGTTTAAAAAAACTATTATTACTAAACATTCACCCCAATATTTATAGGCTGAATCACTGTTACTTTAAGAATCCCTAACTGCACACATCTAATTTTCCATTCTTATATATAAATATTTCATTTTTAATATACAGTCCAAGGCAATTCAAAACTGAAGTATATTGAATTAGCGAACATTTGATCCTAATTGGTATAAGCATATAATCAACAATAATTTCATTTTGTAATTTATCTATTGTGTCTCTTAAATTCAATTTTAAAAACTGTAGCTAAACTGCATAGTCTACACAAAATATTGAACTAGCAAAAGTATGGAGTTTCATTCTATTCATGCATCTGTTTCTGAGCTTTAACACAAGAATATTATGCTCTAATACCGGTCAGAAGTCTGATGTTCAGTGCTGCTTCTTATGATTACACTGACATCTTGTGGCTTTGTATACTAGACTCCACATGTACACTTTATGGAGCAGGGAAGTTTCAAGCCTCAATGTGTGAACCATATTAACAAGGGACATGCAGACAGCTTACTCAAAGGTTCACACAAAGCCTTCACCTACCCCATCACTCCAAATTTTCCACGTAAATTTCTGCCCCCACCTTTTTGTCCATTCAGTCCTATACCTATTGCTAAAAACAAACAATCTTGCAGCCCTGAGTGGCAGGGTTTTATTTTAGGGCAGTGGTTCTCAGCCTTCTTAGGCTCATGGCATACATATATAACTTTTCTTAAGTTAGTGGCACCCCATTTAAAAAAAAAAAATGTATGCATTAAAGTGTGTAAAAAATAACCTAACTGGAAATGAATTTTTAAACAAACTGGAAAAAACATGCAGGAATAACGATAATATTATAACTGCTCTGACACACATGTATGGTTGGACTCCATTTGAGAATCAGTGCTGTAGAAAGATACTATTACAGCTCCTGTCACCATGAGGTCTTAACACCTTAAAACTTCAATGTATTTATCCCTGAAGCAATATAATGAGATTAAGGGTCAGATTCTACAACACAATGAAAGTGTGAAATGGCACTCAGGGGTTTAAGTGTGAGGTACAGAACTCGGACTCTTCCATGGAAAATAAGATTCCTTCAAGGAACAAAGGCTTTGTGCAAAATATCATATGTTGTAAGATTCACAATAAAACCACAAATTTGTCCAGCATGGTGCAAACTGCTCATTTTCAGCATATTGCCTAAAAAATGAGAGGAGAGAAAGGGTGGGAGGAAAAAAAAAAAGCAGCCCTATAAAATGGGGAGAGGGGAGGTTCTGTCCTACAGGGAGAGGCGCCTTTGTAGGGCACATGGGTCCCTACTACAGAAAGGGTCCAGCCCATGAGGTGTGGTACAGTGCAGTGCAGTGCGGTGCAGCACAGCTTCATAGCAGTTCCCACTGGCTTGCCATGGGCCCTGTTCAAGATTCACTTTGAGAAGAACCACCTGGAGTGGAATCTGCTGCCTTTCCCAGGGACCAGGGGAGAAAGGTTCAGCTTGGCTCTCCTAGCCAAGAGCTCCTGCCTGACTCTCAACCTTCAATTGCAGCTTCAGCCTGGTATCTGAAGGAAAGAATATCAAGTGCAATTCCTGCATTGGGTCCTAAAGAGACAGGCAGAATCCTGTCTTCAGAACTGCACTGATTTATGCTGCAGCCACTTCCAGGCTTAACCCAGCACTATATCCTGGAAAGAGAAGTACAGCAGGATTGGCGTAGCATCCTTAAAAGGATCTCATGGCACTCCAGGGTGCCATGGCACTCTGGTTAAGAATCACTGTTTTAGAGGTTGAGTTTGCTTTTAATACATCGAAGGGTTTTATTGCCTATTTTCTTCTTTAAATGGACACTCATTTGAAATCTAGCTGTTGTTTTAAAAAGTTCATTAAAGTTGTTTCAGCTACTGTGGATGCCTCTATTGCTCTGCAAATGCAGGGTGTTTCACATTTAGATTTTTAAGAGCTGTTTTTAATGGCTCTCTTAATCCTGGTTCTGTATGAAAAACAAACAAGAAGCCCCAACTAAACTAAGCCTGATTCTCTGTCAGACCTTCAAGAGCAGAAGCATACAACTGGGCCCAATTTTATCAGAAATTATGGCTTTCCATGGAGATTCTATTTTAGCCTTATTTAATCTGGAGAAAAGATGACTAAGGGGGGATTTAATAACAGCCTTCAGCTCCCTGAAGGGTTGTTACAAAGAGGATGGAGCTAGACTGCTCTCAGAGGTGGCAGATGACAGAACAAGGAGCAATGTTCTCAAGTTGCAGCAAGGGAGTTTAGGTTAGATATTATGAAGAACTTTTTCACGAGGGGGGTTGTAAAGGACTGGAGCAGGTTACCCAGAGAGGTGGTGGAATCTCCAACTTTGGAGGTTTTTAAGACCCAGCTAGGCAAAGCCTTGGCTGGGATGATCAGGTTGGGGGTGGTCCTGCTCTGAGCAGGGGGTTGGACTAGATGACCTCCTGAGGTCCCCTCCAACCCTCATTTGCTATGATTCTATGACCAGGGATCCAAAACTCACTATGCAAGAGCCACTCTGAGGGGACTGACAAGAGTCACTTCCACAGTGATCCCTGGTAATGTCTCTGATGGCCAAGAGCTCCCGAATTGACAAAAACGTCAAAGTACCAAAGATAAAGATACAGAACCGTTTTTGTCATACGAAAGAAGCCACTGACAATGGCACACGAAAAACAAAAACCTGATTAAAAGGGAGGGAAGGGTATCCTCCCACAAGGAACATTGGAATTATCCAACTGGATAAGACCCAATCCCACTCTCATCCAATATCCTGTCTCCATATATGGGCAACATCAGATGTTCCAGGGGAAACCCCACAGTTTCATAGGTGGGATAATCTACTTCCCATTTTAGGGCTCTTCTTCATTCCAAATATCTACGCATTGGTTTAAACTGAAAGCATAAGGTTTCATGTCTCTTCCAAAATGTGTTCTTGTTTATCATAGACCCAGATACTGTATATCTATATAGAATTTCTTTCAAGTCTGATTATTTTAGGAGCTATCATTGTAACAACAGTACATTTAAAAAGTCAGACAGAAGTAAGTGTTTTAATTTGACAGTGTCCCCTTAAATATTTCTATAACCTCCTGTCAAAAAACAGCCTTGGTTACAAGCATAAAAACCTGGTTATAAAGGAGGGCCTGTTTGTTTCTCAACTGCAGAACAGAAATAGCTTGGACAACGATGAATAAACTCACCAGGATTCTCCTGTGCTTCTTTCTGGGATTAGTAGTATCTTTGCTTTTGTACAATGTGAAATTCATGTCTTCAGAATTCTGCAGTCTCCCATTTGAAAAATGAACTGTAATAGATTAGGAAGGAGAAAACATTTGAAATGGTTTAACAGCAATAGCATTCTTAAAATAAAAATGTTTACAACAACGCCAGGAAAGATCTTAATCTTATGAATAAAAATCTTGGGCAACCCCTCTTATATAAAGCTTAGTCTTAATGAATTCCAGAAGACATCATCATAAGTAACTTGACCAGAAGTAGAATCCCATGAATTTATTTTCTTCTCTTCTATGTCTATTTTGCTCACTAAATAGCGGCATCTTCTAAAGGTTTGCTTATGCATGAAAAGGACCAGCTAAAAGAGGTAATGAAGAGCAAAATATTTGAAAATAGCTCCTTGTGTGAATGTGGTCCCAGAGTAAAAGCAATTTTATTTCAAATAATTACCCTGCTTTGGAAGCTCACTGATTATTTTTGCAATAACGTAACTTTTATTGTGCAATAGTATCTGCATGGGGATATTATCTACTATTTCCATCAGTTTTCCAGGACTGCAAGGTAACGAAGCGGTAAGAGCAGAGCAAGAAGCCTGACATCACTGTTGTACAACTGAGATAATAGTGATTTTGCCTCAGGCGTTAGATGCCTTAGATTAGCACTTGTGAGGCTAGACACCAGTAACGGACATCACCAAACATGACTTTGAAGACTGTTATTTGCACCAACAGAGAACGTAACTGCGTGTGCGTGTATGGAGGGGGAGGGAGGGGCATATAAATATCAAAGATGAGACCATCTATCTCTTGAGCTGCACCATTTAAATTAGTATTCTGGATGCTGAAAGCATATATATTTCCTCAATGCTTAAAAGACTATGGAAATGTTGTTCCATTCATCTCTGCACATAAGACTCTTCAAAGGGACCTCTCCCAAGCAGGTGCTTCCCTGCTTCATAGGTCAGTGAAAAAGCTGCAAACACTTGCTGCCATAACAAAGCTGATATCAGAGAACAGCTGACTTAAAGACAGACAACCTGCCCACCAAACCACCTTCTAGTTTTACGTGTCTTTTACTGATCATAGCTCAGGATTGCTGGAGGGTTTCTTGTTTAACAGTTAAAAACTTGTTTTCTTCTTGAAATCCCATTGCATAACATTTGTCGCACATCCAAAGTCAAACCAGTACTGCTTGTACAGTGGTTCATGTCAGGAGGCCTGTGTGATGTACCAGTCACCACCTCTAACATGAGAAACAAGCTGGTTCTAGCTATTAGACACACCAATGCTTTGCCTTCCACCCTACTCTCTCCCTTGGTGGCAACAGAGTGAGTCCTGTCCACGCAGATTCACTGAAGTTTAGGGCTGGAAGGGACGTCATGAGATCATTGGGTCCAAACCCCCCTGCTCTGGGCAGGAAAGACTGCTGGGATCAAATAACCCCAGCAAGGTCCAGTCTCCTTTTGAAGATCTCCAAGGTAGGTGCCTGCATTGCTCCCGTTGGAAGTCTATTTCAAGGGTCTGGTTACACCAACTGTGTAGATTTTCCTTAAATCCAGTCTGAAATCTTTTTCTAGGAGTTCATGACCGCTGGTCCTAGTTTTCTCCTGGGGCACTTTGGGGAATAGTTGTTTGCCTAGTCCCTGATGCTCACCCGATATATTTGTAAGCTGTCACCAAATCCCCCCGAAGCCTTTGCTTTTTCATGCTGAACAGTTCCATATCTCCCAGCCTTCCCTCATATGAGTGGCTCTTCTCTGGATTCTCCCAAGCTTCTCCACATCATTCTTGAAGTATGGCACTCAGAACTGGACGCACTACTCCAGCTGTGGTCTCACCAATGCTGAGTAGAGAGGGAGAATCACTTCCTTAGTTTTGCTTAAGGTGCATTGATTGATGCATGCCAGTGTATTGTTTGCTCTGCTAACTGTAGCATCACACAAGAAGAGAGAGCCCTGCCAGTTCAAATTTAAGCTGGCTAGAAACCAGTTATAAAGTTGCAATACATTTTCAAGTGCTAACCGTGCAACCTGTTGGCTCTTTTTAGAGCTGGGTGGTCATTTTTATGGCATGACAATTATTTTGCCTGGGGGGGGGGGGGTTGAGGGGGAGGGCTTGTCTACATTTTATTTATTTAGTTATTTAAGAATATATTTCATGTACTAGGTCAAATGAGCCAAATCAGTTCCAAATCATATCGATTGAGCAGAACTTGATCATTCCAAAAAAAATATTGATTGAGCAGGCAGAACTCAATCATTCTAAACACCATGTATGCTGCTCAACAACCAGCGAGTGTCCTCCATCCCAGCCTCTCACCCTGGCACTTCAGGTACTCCTAGCTCCATTGGCAGCCATCCTATGCAGGCCCAAGCCCAGAGGTCTTGGGATTTGGATGCCCCCAGACATAGGCTGCGGAATGGGGTGGGCCACCCGCGCCATGGCCCAACCAACTTTTAGCACGTTAATTTATAAAACCAACAAATGTGCAATTATCGTTCTGGTTAAAACTGTATAGCTATTTTTTTAACTGCATAGCTAGCTAAATAGCAAGCTATACTTTTGCTTTATTTGTGCCTGATGGGATGTTTCCGACTGACACATGTCATTCCATAAATTGCCTGTGTGTACGCCACAGCTAATGTTGCAAAAATGCATTAGTGTAAACATAAAGTAAGAAATCAGCAGTGACAGCTATGGGGGGAGGAATGGTTTCTTTGGCCCCCCAACCAAAAAAGGTGTTCTGCAGCCCCTGCCCCTAGATACTACAGATAAACATCCTTGGTCCCAGACTCTTTAGTCTGGGACTTCAGATACTTCCTACACTGGACCATGAGAAGATATTTACTTTATTAGGAAGCATTAAAATTTATGGAAAATGTTAAAGTTTAAGGTTGCAAAGTTCAAAGCAAAGGAAATACAAAAGGACCCCAGTGAGGGGCTACATAGTAGAGGACCGGGGGTAGGCAGGGAAGCACACAAAGTTACATATAAAACATGCAGGCAATTTGAACTTGATGTTGCTACACGCAGCCCATTTGACATATAAAACATGCGGCCACCTCGAACTTGACCCGGCTACATGAAGCCCATTTGAGCAGGTTCACTTCATTAGAAAATGTTAAGCCTGAGAAAGACAGGGCCATAAGGGAAATCCAGAGTGCCCCAGGAGGGACTATCATAAGGGGGATGGGGCTGAGGAAGAGATCGTACACTTGATCTCGCAAGGCCCGCCAGAGGCTGAGAACATTTCTTGGGCGTTTCACCAGTGAACGGGGCAAGAAACCTAAGGCAGGGGCCAGAGCGAGAGAGACTCCGGCTCCAAGAGCACGCAGCAAGGGTGGCTCGGGGTGCCCCCGCCCAAGCACCTCCACCTCTGCACCGCGGCCACGCCGCCAGGAGGCCGCGAGGCTCCGGGCTGCTCCCGCTGAGCCAGCCCCGAGCCCGCCTGCCCACCCGCCCGCGGGGTCCGGCACGTGGCGCCGCCCGCAGGGAGCCCGCACTCACCCAGCAGCGCGCTCTGCTCGTCCCGCGGACCCCCGCGGTAGCTCCAGCCGGCGGCGTCGGCGGCGGCAGCCATGGCGCGGACTCCTCCTCCTCCTGCGCCAGCGGCCGGGAAGGGAGGAGTCTGCGCCGGCAGCTGCGCGCGCCCGCCTGCAGGCCCCGCCCCGCGAACAAAAGGGGCTCGGTGCCTGCCCAGGCTGCTGGGACGCGGGAGCGGGGTGTTGCGCTTCTGCTGTCCTGCCCGCAGCAGCAGAGGGTGGGGCAGTCCCGGGAGAGAGGAGGGGCGTGTGCCGGGCCGCGCTGGAACAAGAGGAGTCTCGCGAGGAGGATTGCCAGTGCCCGGTGTGGCGCGAGGGGCTTGTCTGCTTCCTCGGCGCGGCGGGCCCTGCCGTCCGGACGGGACGGGTCATGGGACCTGCGCCCCGGGGACAGCGAGCCGCGTGCGTCCGCCGGGAGGAGGAGCCCCTTCTTCTTGCAGCGCTTCCCAAGGTCTGACCTGGCAGGGGAAACACCGTGGGTTTGACCAACGGGTTTTAAACCCGAAAGCTTGCTAAGAAAAGGTTTTTTTGCCAACTATTTAAGCTGGTCTAATAAAAAATATCAGATTCACACAAAGAACTTGTCTGCCTGGGTCCACGGAGGCAGTTTTCCTTAAGTGCTCCGCTTCTGGCGTGGTTTAGTATCCCCTGAGATGTTGGGGCTTAAAGCCCGTTTTCTGGAAATGGGAGGCTCCCTCCTAGCTTGCTCCTGCGGCCTTATGGCTGAGGGCAGGCGACACTCGGTGACATCCAAACTCTGAGCCTCCGGCTTGGGCCTGCACATAAGATGCCTGCTAAAAGACTTTGGAAATATCTAAAGCCTCTGGTGGGGGTGGAACATGTTTGCCGGGACTGACTCACAGATTTGGCCTTGATTTGGCTGGGAACATGAAAAATTTATTTTAAAAAAAAAAAAAGCTTTCATAGTTCATAGGTTAAAGGCTTCTCTTCTCCTTTGAGGCTACGTTAGTTCAGTGCTCCTTTGACAGCTCTTCAGCTAAACCACATCCCTTTCAGATGGCTGCTTTGTGTGTGTCAAGCCTTTGCAACCCCTGAACCAATCTGGAAAAACAGCAACCTGGCCCTTCAAACGGAACCAGCTATATTTAACACCAGTGTAAGAGTGGTTTTACTTTATGGTAGTGATTGTCAACCAGGCTCCCGGGAGATCCTTTTAAGGGAGCTGCACAATATTAGCCTTGTTAGGTGTACAAACACCTACACGTGGTTCACGAAATAAACCCAGAGATATCAACTAAGAACTTTCCAACTACTCGGTTGGTCTAATAAAAGATATCACTTCTACTCAAAGAACCTTGCCTAGTGAGATTTCAACTAGGAATCCATGGTCTCAAAATCATTCTGACCTGCTGTAGTTTATCTGAGAGAATCACTCTACCAATTTTCCACAGCAAAATAAAGAAAGAAATTCGTTTTTGAAACGGGGTTCTCTACATTCAAAAAAGTTCCGGGGGGGGAAGTTGGAGGGCTTAAGTCTAAAAAACATTGAGGACCTGGTGTAAGACCAGGTCTAGGACATGTCTATGGAACCAAATAGATTTAGTGGAGCAGTGTCCTAGCTGCAGTGAATGTGGGACCTCTTCTGTGTTACCTTTGTGCAGGAACAGATAGCTGACTGGCTTAGGGTTTTGTTTTGGGGGTTTTTTTTGTTCTTTTTCCTTTTTTCTTAAAAAAAAAAAAAAAAAAAAAGCTATTTTTCCCAGTGATCCATGTCTAGCCAATTTAAGCTTTGTTCTAGTACCCTGAGCATAGTTTAGCTTTCAGCAAGGATCTTCTGCTCTTCCACCATGAGGATGCACTGACATCTGCTCCCGGTTCCTGTCCTTGCATTATCTTTGATGTACTATGGAAGGGGAAAAAAACCCCTCTTTTTGTTGCACCCAACAAAGTCTATGGGACCTTGTATTTTATCTGGGGAAGTACAAGAGAAGCCAAAACAACCTCACCCAAACTATACACAGGTTCACTGGACTATTAGCAACCAGGCAACATTACCAAGAGCAGCTACGCAGAACAGGCGGATGTAGTCACTACTGAATTGCCCACTTGTGTACCAAGCTGCTTCTTAATGGCTTCCAACATGCTATCAGAGTCTCTCAACATGCAAGGCATAGTCATGCAGATATGAATGTGGTGTTTTCCAACAGGCTTACTATTATATATAGAAAGTTGCAACTTTATGGGAGGCATTCACAAGACTCCAGCAACCTGATTCACAGCTGAGCTGGGCAGCTATCCATGCTGTCTCTGGGCCAGATCTAGTGCTGCCATCACAGCTCCAGATTTACCTCCCTCTGGATAGCTGCTTACTCTTGCTTCTAGTCTGTCATAGCTTTCAGGTGTGAAGTCAAACGGAGCATCTAGGTTATTTCAGGAGCATATCTCTGTGCACAAACAAGACATATCTGCCCTGGTGGTGGAGGCAAGTCCCAGCCTCCCAACCCTGTGCAGGGTTGCCAGGTCTTAAATAACAAATTATTGTATTGAAAACTCAAAATATCGTATTTGCTGAAAAACTATGGTACACTGAAAAAAAGATGCAAATAAGTATGCAAATAAGTCTTTTTATTTACTTCGTGTTGCTCACTATAAGCCAGTGAGCAAGCAAATGAGAACTGGGTTATCAAAGCTGAAACATATCTGTATTTTGAGAGAAGCAGCTATAAGAAAGTACTGGTAACAAACCCAAACATGAAGGATGCAATCCTTCACTACACAGTGCCATTTGAATTGCATTTCCTTGATCAGGGTACTGTCCCCCCTGCCATGTTCCCAGTTTTCCCCTGTCAGTAGGAAAACCATCTTGGCAGTCCTGGTATTTCCCCTGCCTGATAGTTACCCGCCCACTAGGGACTTCCAGTGGGAGGATCTCAGCTACATGCCGACTCCTCCCCAGCTTGCTCCTGCAGCCACACGGGAGGGCAAGTGAAACTTGGGGGCATCCAAACCCTAAGTCTCCGGGGTTGGGCCTGCAAGTAGGATGCCCCGCCATGGATTTGGAAGCATCTGAAGCCCCAGGCAGGGGTGGAGGACGTGGAGGACACTTGCTGGTAGCAAGACCCACGTGTGGCTCTTGAACGATTTGCACGGATTTGGGTTTGATTTGGCTGGTTTGAGCTGGGACACGAAACATTTTCCATAAAAAACACACCGAAAACCAAAAGTCAGTTAAGACTCCCGGAGAGTTGGGTTTTGCACATTTTTAGTTTCGCAATTAGCTCCTTCAAAAATAATCGTCTATGTTGAACTCTTAGTATTATAGATCGTACATCCCACAAGGGCTGGAATTGTCCTACAGATACGATAATTACGGTGCCCCTTGCAACACCAGACCTGTGCTTGCGTGCCCCCGGGGGGTCACCTACGCCAGCCAGGCTCAAGCCGCCTTCCCTACACCCGACCCCCAGACCGGACCAGACCGCCCCACCCGGGACCACAAAGCTCAACGGCTGCGAACGCGCGGCCACTTTCCACTTGTTTTGGACAGGCACGGCCAATCAGCGGCCGACGTATTGATAAACCCTAGTGGCACCGCGGAGTTATCAGTAAGCGGCCGCGTGACTGGCTAGGCGAGTCCCCCCGGGCTCCAAGGGCCGCGAATCGCGGCCTGTGATTGGCCGGGACGCCCGTCTCCCGGGTGGGCTCGGACGCTTCCCTCCCCCCACCCCGCCTCGCTCTCCCTGGAGTGGCCGGGACACGATGGCGTCATTTCCGGCTGCCGGCGAGGCCGCCGCAGAGTAGGAGCTGGAGGGGGAGGGGGGAGGAGAGCGGCGCGCGCCGGAGACGGAGCTGCCCGGGCGGGCCCACAACAACGGCCGCCGCCGGCCGCCGCCAGCCCCTGGCCTAGGCCCCTCCCGCCGGGAGAGCGCGAGCCGCGGGGGGAGGGGCTGCGCTGCGCAGGTGAGGCGAGGCGAGGCGAGGCGACGCGGGGGGCGGGGGAGCGCGCGTGTAGGACAAGGAGGCGGCGGCGGCGGGCGGCGAGCAAGCCCCGCGGCGTCCGGGCGGCGCGAGTGCGCGTGCGCGCGGCGCGAGGCAGACGGCGGGCGAGTCCCCTTGCTGCGGTTGTCTGCGTGAGGCGGGCTCGTGCGCATGCGCCGGGAGCGCGGCGGGTGCGAGGCCGCGGGGCGTGCTGGTGACAGGCGCGAGACGGGGTGGGGTCGTGGTCCCCCTCCCCCACTCCCGCCGGCGGCGCGCGGCATGGGCCGGTGAGTGACGGGGCCTTGGGCCCTCCGTGACAGGCGCCCCCGGGGCCTTGGGCAGGCCCCGTCCTGTGGCCCCCCCCACAGCCTCCGCAGCGGCTCCTTGTGCCCCCTCCCCTCCTGTATGCCCCCGGGCCTTTGTAACTTGAAATTGAGTGAAAACGGGGAGGGGGTGGACTTATTGCTCCTGCAGGCTGGCTTTCCTGCTCCAAGCACTTGTTAGTTTGCTTGGAGTCCTGCTCTCCACTTGTCCCCCACCAACAACTGTTGATGCCCGGTTCCTGACTGCCCTCCCCCAACGTCGTTGGGAACCATCCCTGCAAAAAAAACTTTTCCAGGCTTTAGTTTGGCTTTTCAAGTGGTGCATCTGGAAGCAACATCAAAAAATAGTTAACAGGGTAGATCTTGTGGCACTAAGGTGAAAGGTCCTGGTAAAGGGTGGTGGTTGCTTGTGTGAGGACGGGGCACTCAGGGTCTAGTCTTTGAATGCTCCTGGGTGAGTGGTGGTCACATGCAGTAGCTGTTGTCAAGAATACAAAACTGTAGTGAGCTCATATTTAAAACCATTGCTAAATAATAGTGTCATTCCCACCCAAGCAGGAAGAGTTTTATTATACTCATCTGAGCCTTTGTGCTCACATTTCAAAGATTTCTGTCTTGCCAGATTGAAGTTTTTGTCAGCTCAGACAAATCTGTCACTTTCAAAGCATCAGTCTTGCCATAGACTTCAAAGCTAGCTCATAATGAAATATCTCAAGACAGTATTTGACATGTTGCAGACTGCTGAAATTGATGGTGGAGTTTCGTCTCTGCTGTAGGACTCCGAGACACTTTTAAAAAAAATATGTGATGCTAAGCAAGTCAAGCGTTAAAAGCATGTAGCAAAATAATGTGAGACATTGCATTCAAAACAATCTACTGCAAGATAGTTGCTTTCTTTTGGGAGGCTGTCAGATAGATAGGATTAGTAAAATGTAATGCTGAATATTGAGAGAGAGTTTCAGGTACTACTTACAATTTTATGGAGTCAGGATAGTCTTTACCCTGGTAATGAACTGTTCGAGGCAGTGCAAAGCAAATCTTGTGTTCTGCCTGATACTACTAGTTAGCCTGTCTCTGTGCAACTCTGAGCACAGTAGGAAACAACTGTTTTCTTCTCTCCCCTCAAATTCTGCTTTGATTATTTGGGATTTCAGTGAGCATAAAAAATAACTTTGGGTGACTTTTCTAGAAAGGTTACTAGCTAATATTTATAATGTATATTGAATTGTTCATAATGTGATAGAAGATAATACTTCACAAATGCAGTGCAGTACATTACAGAACAAGCTGTCATTGCACAAACGTTCTGTAGGCAGTCTGCTAACTGTATAAAGTTGGTTTGTTAACTGCATGTGGCATTTACCTCACTGACATAATTAGACTTAGCCTTTCTTATACATTTGTATTAACAAGGACAAGCTTTGCAAAGGTCATTACCCATGTAGCTTCCCTATTCCATACTGCTGGTTTTCTGATTTTTTTTCAAGTTAGATCATCTATTAGTAGCCACTTTTTTTCCTCCACTGGTAGTTTTAATTTATCAGTTAAATCCCTTTTTCAGAGATTATAACAGAGTTTGTTTCTAACTTTTTCCTATAAATAAAAATAATGTAGACAAAAGTTGATTGCTTGCACTTTTGATGTTTTGAACTTTTTTCCCTTAAAACTGATGCATGAGATCTTGCAAGAGTCAAGAGGTGCAGTGTTAGGGTAGTTCAACAAAAATGTCATTCAGTACATGCTACAATGTCTAAATGTGCTGTAGATTTATATACAATTTTATAATGTACACACTTTGCTAGGAGTGGTGGTTCAAATGACACTCCCATCAGCAGATACTTTCTTGAAATATTTTTTAATACAAATGGTTTTGGGGTGAACAGAAGCTGACACATGACAAATCTCATTTAAAGTTCAGCATTGATCCATTGGATCAATTTGTGGATAAAATGATGTGCTTTGGAAGTTAAAATAATGTAAAAAGGCTGTATCATGTATAGTGAAGGTGGCATAATTGTTATCTGACGCTTTGATATGGGCTCTCTTTTCAATTATAAGTGTACTTCATACAGAGTTGAACTAAATAATCACTGGTTGGATAAGACTAGGATTAAGAAACAGCAGGCAAAGGCTGCTTCAAAATCAGCAAGGGATGAGAGAAGAGTCATTAGAGTTCTTGAACTTCCATTAAGTAGGAAATATAGAGGTTGAAGGTATTGTGCTGAGAGGTATCTGTGGCTGGTCTTTTTCCTTGGATGCCGATGTGTAGCTCTTTGGCTCCCCATGGTATGTATGATTGGATTCATGGATAGGGAGTTTTTTGAGTTGGATTCCTTTCTCCTTTGGGCAGATGGTCAGCAGCAGAGATGCCATCCTAGGCCATGAACAGGTGTTCATTTCTACCAGTAGCAGTTTCTTAGACATTTTCACTAGTAGAAATCTTTCTGGGAGAGGGAGCATAAAGGCGTTCACTATACAGCTGCCCCTTCTCCTGTGCTTTCACCAAATTGGGGTGATCCTGGTCTGGGGAAGGCATGGGGAGTAGTGGCTACTCATCGGCTTAACTTTACTCCCCACCCAGACCAGTCAGGGAGGGGACTGTAGCAGCCACTGAAGCCCTGCTCCTTCACCCTCCTCCTGTTCCAGACAAGAAGAGGAACATGTTCTTTGTTGCCAGAGATTCTCTTGCAAGGGAGATCTTCCAGGTTGATACCCAAAAGATCTTTCTCCTTCTGGGTGCGTGTTTTCCCCCAGGAGAAATTGAATGAATGCTGGTATGCTACTCTCCTAGTAGAAACTAAGAGCAACTCTGCTGGTAGAAACATAACAACTAGGAGCAACTCTGTAAATCTGTTTGCTTTTCAGATCGATATGAAAACTGAACATATGGTTATGTTAAAGTGTAGCAGTACTGATATTATAGTTAAAGTTTTGATGGGATTGTTATTAAGTCTTAATTTTAAAAAAGGGATGTGAAAGTGACAAAATATAAGAATTAAAAACTGATAAATCATTGGAAGTTTCCTTGTTTGGTGTAGATCAAACTGATACACTTGACATAATATCTTGGAATGAGAAGACAATAATGACCATTTAATACTTGTGAATAAGATATCCTACCATTTATCCTTTTTTTGTTAAAATATATGTTCCTTGGACAATATTTTTACATAACATTACCTTACATCTGCTAAATAGGACAATACCACTCAGAATCATAGAAGTAGGGTCAGAAGGGACCTTGTAGATCTTCAAGTCTGACCCCCTGCCTGAGGAGGAGGAAAACTGGGCTCAAATGACCCCAGCCAGGGAGGCATCAAGTCTCTTCTTAAAGACCCCCAGGGTAGGAGCCAGCACCACTTCTCTTGGAAGTTGGTTCCAGGTCCTAGCTGCCCTAACTGTGAAGTAGTTCTTACGGATGTCTAATCTAAATCTACTCTCCAACAACTTGTGGCCATTATTCCTTGTTATCCCGGGGGGCGCTAGGGGAAACAAGGTCTCCCCCAAACCTTTCTGGTCCCACCTAGTGAATTTATAGACGGTCACCAGGTCCCCCCTCAGCCTTCTCTTGTGATGGCTGAACAGGCTCTGGTCCCGTAGCCTCTGCTCGTAGGGCCTGCCTTGCTGCCCCCTGATCATGCAGGTGGCCCTCCTCTGGACCCTCTCAATGTTGTCCACATCCCTCTTGAAGTGGGGTGCCCAGAACTGGACACAGTACTCCAGCTGCGGCCTGACCAGTGTTGCGTAGAGGGGGAGGATCACCTCCTTGGCCCTACTTGAGATGCACCTGTGGATGCACGATAAGGTCCAGTTAGTCCTGCCGACTGTGACCTCGCATTGTCGGCCCATGTTCATCTTGGAGTCACTGATGACTCCAAGATCCCTTTCTGCCTCCGTGCTTTCAAGAAGGGTGTTTCCCATCTTATAAGTATGCTGCTGCACCCTGCACTTGTCCGTATTGAAACGCATCCTGTTTTTGTTAGCCCACCCCTGTAACCTATCCAGGTCTTGCTGCAGTCTTTCCCTCCCTCCCAGCGTGCCCACCTCCCCCCAAATTTTGGTATCATCAGCAAATTTAAACAGGTTGCTTTTCACCCCATCATCCAAATCGCTGATAAAGAAATTGAATGGTGTGGGCCCAAGGACCAAGCCCTGGGGGACTCCGCTGCCCACTTCCCCCCAAGTCGAATATGACCCGTCCACCACCACCCTCTGAGTACGACCCTTCAGCCAATTTGTAATCCACCTGACTGTGTAGGCATCAATGCCACAGTCGCCTAGTTTTTTAATGAGGCTGGGGTAGGAGACAGTGTTAAAGGCCTTGCTGAAATCCAAAAAGACTACATCCACGGTGACGCCTGCATCCAATGCTTTTGTGACCTGATCGTAAAAGGCAATCAGGTTGATCTGACATGACCTGCCCCTAATGAAACCGTGCTGGTTGCCCTTGAGCATCATCCCTGATGCCGGCCCATCACAGATGTGCTCTTTGATCTTCTCAAAGAGTTTCCCCAGGATTGAGGTAAAACTGACAGGCTTATAGTTGCCTGGGTCCTTCCTCCTCCTTTTTTTTAAGGTGGGGACCACATTGGCTATCTTCCAATCTTCTGGCACCTGGCCCGAGCACCACGAGCGCTTGTAAAGCCGTGCCAAGGGCCCTGCAATAACCACTATTAGCTCCCTCACCCTGGGATGGAGAGCATCTGGACCTGCTGACTTGAACACGTCCGGACCCTCCAGAAGCGCTCTAACCTGGTCCTCCTCAACCTTAGGTCTGGAGGCATTCCCCTCAAGTCTGTCTTGAATCATGGTGGAGGAGTCCCGGTCCCTTCACAAGAAAACGGAGGTGAAGAATTTGTCAAAGAGGTCTGCTTTCTCTTCTGGCGCAACCACCAGATTGCCCAGCGTATCTTGCAGGGGCCCCACGTTTCCCGGTGCCGCCTTCATCCTCCCTATGTATTTGAAAAAGGATTTTTTATTATCTTAGAGCTAGGACTAGCGTCCAAGATCAATGTCCGCCTTAGCTTTCCTAACAGCCCCCCTACAGACCCGAGCAGTGGAGGTATACTCCTCTTTGGAGATAGCCGCCCCTTTCGACCGGATGTACACCACCTTTTGGCAACCAGGCATTCCTGGATGTCGTTGGTGAGCCAGGGGGGCTTTTGGGCACTCTTGTCCCCCTTGCTTCTTGTTGGGATCATCACCCCTTGGGCCCTGAGTATCATCTCCTTGAGGAACGACCACTCATCTTGGGCAATGAGTTCCCCTGCCCTCGAACCCCAGCACCTCTCCCACCAATCTCCTCAACTCCTTGAAGTTGGCCCTCTTGAAGTCTAGGGCTACCGCCTTGCTGCAGGCCCTTGATACCCTGCGCTGGATGATGAATTCCAGCAAGTGATGATCACTATCACCCAGGTGGTCAAGGATCTGGAGCTCCCTTACCAGATCATCGCCTGTGGCCAGGACTAGGTCCAACAGGGCATTTCCTCTGGTGGGACCGTGCGCCTCCTGGGTTAAGTGGAGGTCCTGTATCTCGGCCAGGAACCTCCTGGAACGGTCCAACCTGGCTGACTCTCCTCCCAGCAGATGTCAGGGTCGTTTTAGATCACCCATGACAACTACATCCCTTGCCTTAAGTGCCTCTGCAAGCTGGCCCGAAAATTCCCGGTCCAGATCCTCCCCTTGGTTGCGGGGGGGGGCTGTAGTAGACCCCCACCGTTAAATCCCTCTCCCCACAACCCCCTTGTATCTTGACCCAGAGCGCTTCAGCTTACTCCTCCTCTGACCCCATTTTGCTGGCAGAGGATGTGTATTGCTCTTTGACATAGAGCGCCACACCCCCTCCCTTCCTTCCTTCTCTATGCTGCCTGTAGAGCCTATAGCCCCCAGTGCTAACTGCCCAGTCATGCCCTACCATGTCTGGGTTTGAACTGGCTATTCTGAGGGCGAGTTCCTCCTGTTTGTTCCCCATACTACAAGCATTGGTATATAGGCATTTAAGGCCTTGCATAGCTGCGTGTACCACCCCCCGATTAGGAAGACTATCTGGACCCCTGTTTCTTACCTGGGCATGTCACCTGTCTTGCTCGGGTGGTGTCTCCTACTGTCTCAGCAGGAGGTATTTCATTTTAGTTTCCTTTTTTATGCCAATTTGATTGCTTACTGGTTCTTTTGTACTGCAGAAAGTAGGATAGATTTGCACTTTGCATCTCTGGTTTAGTTGGATAACATCCTGAGGTCCCTCCCAACCCTAATTTTCTATGATTCTACAATTATGTAGACTAGTCTGACCAAAGCAGGACCATTCCCAAATAGATCATCCCAGCCAAGACTCTGTCTACCCAGGTCTTAAAAAAACCTCTAAGGATGGAGATTCCTCAACTTCTCTGGGTAGCCTGTTTGAGTGCTTTACTACCCTCCTAGTGAGAGAGTTTTTCCTAATATCTAATCTAAACTTCCCTTGCTGCATCTTGAGACCATTTCCACGTGTGCTGTTATTTGCCACCACTGAGAACAGTTTAGCTCTGTTTTCTTGTTAACTCGCCTTCATGTAGTTGAAGGCTGTAATTTTAAATCCCCCCTCAGCCTTCTCTTCCCCTTCTCCAGACTAAGTAAGCCCAGTTCCCTCAGCCTCTCCTCATAAGTCATGTTCTCCAGCTTTCTAACCATTTTTGTTGCCCTCTGCTGGACTCTCTCCAATTTGTCCACATCATTTCTGGACCTCCCACTACAGAACTATACTCCAGATGTGACCTCACCAGTACCGAATAGAGGGGAAGAATTACTTCCCTCAATCTGATGGCAACAATCCTACTAATGCAGCCCAATATGCTGTTAGCCTTCTTCTCAACAAAGAAATGCTGTTCACTCATGTCCAGCTTATTACCCACTATAACACCCAGGTCCGTTTCTTGAAAGCTGCTGCTTAGCCAGTCAGTCACCAGTTTGTGTTCAGGATTGTTCCATCTTAAGTGTAGGGCTTTACACTTGTCCTTATTGAACTTCATAAGATTTCATTTGGCCCAAACCTCCAATTTGTCAAGGTCTCTGTGAATCCTAGACCTACTCTCCAGCATATCATCTACTCCACCCAGCTTGGTGTCATCTGCAGACTTGCTAATGGTGCACTCCATCCTATCTTCCAGATAATTGATGAAGATATTGAACAAAAACTGACCCCTGGGTTACTCCGCTTGATACTGGCTGCCAGCTAGACAGAGTCATTGATTACTACCCTTTGAAGCTGAAGATCCAGCCAGTTTTTCTCCCTATCCACCTTACAGTCCATTCATCCAACCCATATTTCCATAGCTTGATTGTGAGCATGTGGTGGGAGACTATATTAAAAATCTTGCTGAATTCACAGTATATTGTGTCCACTGCTCTCCCCACATGCACAGAGCCAGTTATCTCATCACAGAAGGCAAACAGATTAGTCAGACATGACTTGCCCATGGTGAATCCATGCTGACTGTTCCTAATCACCTGCTTCTTCAATGCTTAAAAATGGATTCCTAGAGGACCTGCTCCCTGGTTTATAACTGAGATGAGGCTGACTGGCCTGTAGTTCTCTGGATCCTCCTTCTTCCCTTTTTTAAAGATGGGCTCTATATTTGAATTTTTCCAATCATCCAAGACCTCTCCCAATTGCCACAAGTTTTCAAGGATAATTGTTGGTGGCTCTGCAGCCACATCAGCCAATTCCCTCAGGCACCGTAGGGTGCATCATGTCCAGGCCCATGGCCTTTTATATATCCAGCTTTTCTAAATAGGCCCTGACCTGTTCTGTCACCACTGTCTGCTGCTCACCTCCTCCCCAAACTGTGCTGTCAGGTGCAGTAGTCTGGAAGCTGACCTTGCCTGTGAAGTCTGAGGTAAAAAAAGGCATTGAGTACTTCAGCCTTTTCTGCGTCCTCTGATACTAGGTTGCCTCCCTCATTCAGTAAGGAACCCACACTTTCCTAACCTTCCTCTTGTTGCCGACATGCTTATAGAAACCCTTCTGGTTACCCTTCATGTCCCTTGCCAGGTGCAACTCCAATAGTGCTTTGGCCTTCCCAGTTTCATACTTGCATCCCTGAACAATACTCTTATACTTAAGGTAACCATATGTCCTGGTTTGGCTGGGATGCTCCCTTGTTCTGTAGGCCGGTCCCAGCCAGTTGGTCAAAAGTCCCAGGCTGGAGTCTGGTGGGGATGCGAAGCAGGATGGTGCATCAGGCAGGCAGCTGGGCAGATGCCTGTGCTGCTGTGCAGGAGCAAGGACGTGTCACATGCAGGTGGGGTGGTGCCTGCTCCAGTCAGCTTGCCTTCTTCCCACATAGTAACAGCAGTGCCTGCCTGGCACGGCACACCACGCCACTTTATCCCTCTGCCAGACTTTGGCACACAACTTTTGAACAACCGGCCAGGACTGGCTTATGGAATCTGGGGGTGTCCCAGCCAAGATGGGTATATGGTCACCCTACTTGTACTCCTCCCCAGTCGTTTGTCCAAGTTTCCACTTCTTATAAGCTTCCTTTTTGTGCTTCAGCTCATTGAAGAGTTCCCTGCTAAGTTAAGCTGGTCCTCTGCTGTACTTGCTAGCCTTCCTGCACCCTTAGTAAGGTTTCTTTGAAGTAAAAGCTTTTGTAAGCATCAGCTCACTTCATTAGGGCAATACCAGTTAGCAGTAGGTATTTCTTTTCAGCCTCCTTTCTTTATGCCGATATGATTGTATACTGGTTCGTTTATACTTCAGAAGGTGGGGTAAATTACACCTTGTAGACTACCCTGCATTCTGCCTGGCTAGAAACAACTACCACTCTTGTTACTAGTAAAGACCAGGATTAAGTCTATAAGGCAATCCAGCATGAACTGCCACCCTGACTGCTCCCATTATAAATAAAAGTAATTAAACAAGGTTATGTCAGCCATATTACTGGAGATCCAGGTCCCCCTCATGTAGCCCATATCATATCTTCTGGACCATTGGTTCTCAACTGGGGGCTCCACGAGCAGGTTTCAGGGGATCTGCTTGGCCCAGCCTGATGGGGGAGAAGCCACCGTGGCCCCCCAGGGCTGAGGTGAGTCCTGAGGAGGGGATGAGGGCAGGCCTGCCCCACCTGGTGCACAGCTTCCATTTTGCAGGTGGTGCTGCAGGTGTGGGGGTGAAGCTCTGTGGTGCTGCTGCTGCTCATGTGAGTGGACCTCTGGGCCTCCTCGTTGCTGAGTTTTGCCTACTGCACCCAGGGCCATTGTGGGGTGGTGAGGAGGCTGGGGATCCAGACCAGTCCTCAGGAAGAAAAAGGTTGTGAACCCCTGCTATGGACTATGCTGCCTTTCATATTTGTCTGTTCTTTATGTGGGGGTTGTTTATTTTCTCTCTAACAAATGTGAAACTGCCTCATTTTTGGATTCAGAATTCAGTAAACTGATAGAAACTGGTACGTACTTTCTTAGCAAAAAATAACAGTTTTAGCAGATTTATATACTTTGCCATGATGCACTAAAATATGGGTGTTTTACATTTTAGTTGTATGCTGGAGACATGGTCAGTAGCTAGAGCATCGCAGTAGGATTTGATATAATATCGATGAGCAGTAACATGGGAAAGTCAAGGCCACGGGTATTGCACTAGACCAGATGTAGATAGTTGCTTTCTTCGGAAGTACTAATAGTAATTAAAGGTAAAAGTTGCAGTAACTCAATGCTTTTATCTTCTGATGAGAAGAATTGAAACATGTAGCTAGTTAGAATCCTATTAAAATGAGAATGTGTTCTTGTTAAATGAATATAGAATGGCAGCAATATATAATCACTTTTTGCATCTAATTATATGAGCTTAGGCTCACAAAAGCTAATGCTATGAATCTCTGATTTAGTTGGTCTATAACGTGCAAATCTACCCTGCCTTCTAATGACTTTTATGCCAGCCTTGGCCATTTTAAGGAGGCTATGTTAGGCTATAGAAGTGTGGTTGAAGCAGAAAGCCCCAAAAGCCTGTTTCTGAGTGACCTCGGAGTAAACCTTTGTGGACATGATCTTTGGTAAGAACGGGAAAGCAAGCAGTTATTGGGCACTTTTACATTTGCTCCGGGGTGGGAGGAGCCGCTCTAATTTAAAATGCCACCACATCTCCTGTATCAGCATCCCACGTTCGAGTGAGCTTTAGTTCAAGCATCCCCCACTGCCGCTTTGAAGCACAGGAATGCTGATACACAAGACGCAGGAGGCTGCTGGAGCGCAGGAATTCCAGTGCGTTGGGGCAGACTCTGCACTCGTGTGTAGGTGCCCAATGCGTCCAGCTAAGCCAGCTCAAATTAAGCAGACCAAAAGTCCTGAAAGACATAAAAAGGCCTTAAAATAGTTAATCCAAATACACTGCATCAGAACTTTAGTTTGAAACTGTTAGTACTAGCCATTGATTTAAGCGAATTTATCAGATGTAGTTTTGCTATAATAGAGATTCTGTGTTAAGTTTCTTAGACAAGTTATAAAAACAAAGCAGCCCTAGCAGTGAAGACTATAAACGGTGAAAAAAAACAACAAATGGGAAGTTGGGGAAACAGTATTCCATGAGAAGGAAGGAGAGAAGAATTCTTCCCTTCAGAATTGTAACTTTCATAAGGACATAAATCGTAGCTGCTTGATATTAACTGGGAAGGTAAGAAAACTGGTTGAGTCCAGTTCCCAAAGTGACAGTGAAGTAAAGGGGTTTAATTAACCAATTGGATAATGTTTATTAGAATATTATAACAAGCCATCTATAAATATAGGGTACGGTTGTCCAACTTCTTAGCATCCAGGGGCCTTGTGTTGTGCAGGGGCTGTACCAGCATGCAGGTGGACAACCCCCCGTCCTCCCAGCCAATGCATGTGTATATAGGCAGTTCCCCACCTCTTTGAGTGTGGACTGTCCTGCTGCACTGTGCTACTGTCTTCCCCAGCACTACAGGATGTGCTGAACCATGCTGATCTGACCTGCCCTGCCCCCTGGGGCAGGGGCAGAAAATGAAGGTCAGACAGGTGGAGAAGCCTGGAGACCCTGGCTAGAGCAGTGAGGCCAGTGGCAGCCAGGTGAGCCTGGGGGCCTTAGATTAACCCTTTTTCAGGTGTTCAGTAGGACAGCACTAATATAAGCTATAGACTGAAAGGGAAATGAGAGAACTGCACACATTCAAAAAGACCTGGTGATAGTGTGTTACCTACTTCTCTCCTGATTCTCCCCAAGTGATATATGTGTGAACCTATGTTGTACTGTCCTGGGTAGCTAGAAGAGCATTGAAATAAGTGGGTTTTTTGTATGTTTGTGGGCCTTGGCCCACACTTGTGGGGTTGAATAATAAAAAGGTCAGGCTGCAGATCTGTTCTTTTTTCTGATCAGGAGGATGATAATTTAAGGAATTGTAACTATTTTAAGTTTTTGTTTAAAGGAGGATTAAGGGAACTTTAGCTGTATCTCAGTTCTGTACCTTATGTTGTCAAAAGATCCTGATCATAGATGGACTATAGTTTTTTTTCTCCCTAAAGGACAAACAATCCAGAGGGGTTTTTTGGTAAGTCATGTGATATATTTTACATTTTAGGTATTGTATTTTGACATTTATCAGGGGTAGAGATTGGGATGGAAGCTTGTAATCTGTGGTGACAGATGCCTTTTGTTGATTCAGATCTCCAGAAGTGGGCAAGGAATATTGCATATTTTGGAAGCAAGTGTTACTAGACTCCTTCACAGTATTTCACAGTGGTTGATAGACCTTGCCATTTTTGCTAGTTAGTTGGTTGTTCTTTCTTATAGTGGGTTGGAACATTTGCTTTGAGTAATGTTTAGATGGTGGTGAAGTGTTGTAAACAAAAACTCTGATTCAGGTGGCAGCCGTCTTTGCTCTCTTGAAGGTTTGATGCAAACAGAAGTTTGGGCATGTAAGTTTATCCCTTTGATTTCCAAGCTAAACGCAGCTCACCTTCCTTATCCTAGGGAAGCTGATTTGAGGTATACCAAGAGATGGGGGGGTGAGAGAGAGATGGGTAAAATGCATGCCTTCATGGAGTGTATAGTCATATTATAGGCAATATGATAGTGTCAAAGAATACAAAGACTTTCCATGTTTTTAAGGTTTGGGCATGGGTTATGGGCTTTTTTTAGTAACTGCTATGCTAAAAGTAAGTTCAGTAAGAGTGAATTCTGATGTATTTTGTAAAATACAATTTATTAGCTTAAGTTCTTGAATGTAATTTTGGCACTTTTTCAGGTAGTAGTTAATCTGCCAAAGATTCCTACAGACTTGGCATCCAGAATATCAAGTATGTTTTAAAAGTGGGTGGATGTGGAGACAGAAATCCAAGTAGTAAACTCCACTACCAGCTTACTGGGAGGCTAGAAGTGAACAAATAGTAATACTCGTTCCAACTTATGGGTTAAATTTAGCTGTATGCTTAGTTCCATTTTATAGCTTTCCACTTAACAGTGGCATATTTGAGATGGTTGAGAACATTTTCCCCTTCCCCTTTCATGCAGACACATTGTATTGTACATGTTAGTAACCTAAGTGAAAGTATGTTTGTTTGTTTTTGTTGTTGATGTTTATTTTCCGGGGATTCCAGGTTCTCTTTGTAACTTGTTTTGGAATAAGGCATTGTGATCCCTACAGTTTGATCAGATAGCTGTTTTATAGGAGCTTGGAGTGTTTTAATTTTTGCATTGGCTTCATACAGTTTGTAATTGTAGTCTGTTCTTTTTGCCCCACAATTTGGTCCTAATAGGTCTTGACAGCATAAATTCCTAATCCAAAATTACTTTTTTCTGCTGTTAAAATTGTGATCTTAGACACTGATCCTGCAGTGACTTACTGGTGTGGGCATACATACCATTACATGTGAATTTAGTTTCTGCTCCTGCATGACTTGAGGCTGTTATGACTGAAATGTATATTTCCCTGGTGGTGTTGATATACATTGTTTAGTGAATATTTAAATCATTCTTTAGAAAAGTGTAAATATTAACATTTCTAGTATAATAGTTTCAAGGAGTTTTTAAAACTTTATTATGACTCGAAGCATATAAGCAACTTGAATTAGAGCATGTTATTTTCAATCTTGTAAGAAACAACAATAAAGTCTAATCCTCTCCCCACCTCCCCCCCCCCCACCTGCCCCCAAAAAATCCAAGCCCTCCCACTTGTAGTTGTTATAGTTGCAAAGAACGGATTTTTTTTTTTTTTTAATGAAAGCTTAACATCTCTGAAATTGATGGCTTATCTTGATTGATTTTTTTTTTTTTTTTTTTTTAACTGGGTAAAAAATCTTACCACTTGCCTCTGGCGGGTAGGTGCATTAATCTTTCAAACCCTTGCTAAACATATCGTATAGAAAAGTTCTGATTTAATATTATGAATATAATCAAAATAAGTAGAAAGGGAAATTTTGATAGACTTACTAGATGGCTTGAGAGTTTCAAGAGCGAATTAACTGGATAATTTTCTTTAGAAAAGAACTGGGTTTATGAGTCTCCTTTGAAGATTATAACTGACTGTAAAAGTGAGTGTTAGAATTAATATATCTGTGACTAAAAGAACTGCACTAAGGAATAAGTGACATACACAAAAATAAACATGCAAATTATTTGGCTGACAAATACTTTCGCTGTATAATTGCACAGATTGCTATGTTAAATCATTTCCATTTCTTATGCTTGTCAACAGACTGTTGAACTCCTTTGTTTGTATTATGATCAGCTTGCTGAACACCCCCCCCCCCCCCGATGAAATCATTGAGAGAGTGAATGCACAAAAATTAGATAATGCTGAATTTAACAGTTTGTATACCAGCATTGACTTGGCCACCTTGGAGATGTAAAATAGTTAAATGTGGAGTAATATATGGGATACAATACGTAGAAGAGGGATGGAGGTGGCATATGGGTGTCCCAAACAAACCCGCTGAATTTTTAACCATTTCATGTGTTGAGATTTCAAACTTTTATCTAAGATAGCTTTGCATCACACTAGGACTCACTTGCCTGTTTTGCTGACCACCCCTTGCTGCTCAGGGATCATGATGAGGTGGCATCACCATCCCCTTGTTACTGCTGACATGCATCTAGGATTCATAGTTGTAGGGTCGGAAGGGACCTTGACAGATCAGCAAGTCCGACCCCCTGCCATGGCAGGAAAGTGTACTGGGTCAAACGACCCCAGCAAGGTGTTCATCTAGCCTCCTCTTAAAGACCCCCAGGGTAGGAGCCAGCACCACTTCTCTTGGAAGTTGGTTCCAGATCCTAGCTGCCCTGACAGTGAAATAGCGCCTCCTGATATCTAGTCTAAATCTACCCTCTGCCAGCTTGTAAGAGTTATTTCTTGTCACTCCTGGGAGTGCTCGGGGGAATAGGGACTCCCCCAGTGCCTGCTGGTCCCTTCTGACTAGTTTGTAAATGGCCACTAGGTCCCCTCTCAGTCTTCTCTTGCAGAGGCTGAACAGGTTCATGTCCCTTAGCCTCTCCTCGTAGGGCCTGCCCTGCTGCCCCCTGATCATGTGAGTGGGCCCTCCTCTGGACCCTCTCCATGTTGTCCACATCCCTCCTGAAGTGTGGCGCCCAGAACTGGATGCAGTACTCGAACTGCAGCCTGACCAGTGTCACACAGAGGGGAAGGCTCACCTTGGACCTGCTTGAGATGCATCTGTGGATGCATGACAAGGTGCAGTTGGCCTTCCTAACCGTGTCCCCACACTGTCAGCCCATGTTCATTTTGGCATCAATAATGACTCCTAGATCCTTTTTCTGCCTCTGCACTGACAAGAAGGGAGTTCCTCAGACTGTAGGTATGCTGCTGGTTCTTTGTCCCCAGGTGCAGTACCTTGCACTTGTTCGTATTGAAACCCATCCTGTTCTCATCTGCCCACCCCTGTAACCTGTCTAGGTCTGATTGCAGCCTATTCCTCCCTTCTAGCGTGCCCACTTCCCCCCACATCTTGGTGTCATCTGCGAATTTGAACAGGGTGCTTTTTACCCCCTCGTCCAAGTCACTGATGAAGACGTTGAACAGCACGGGTACAAGGACCGAGCCCTGGGGGACCGCACTGCCCACATCCCTCCAGGTCGAAAATGGCCCATCCACCACCACTCTCTGGGTGCAGCCCTCCAGGCAGTTAGTGACCCATTTGACTGTGTAGGTGTCGATGCCACAGTCCCCTAGTTTTTTAATGAGAATGGGGTGAGAGACCGTGTTGAAGGCCTTCCTAAAGTCCAGAAAGACTATGTCCACTGCTACACCTGCGTCTGAGGATTTTTGTGACCTGGTCATAGAAGGCCACCAGGTTGGTCTGACAGGACCTGTCTCTAATGAACCCGTGTTGGTTGCCCCTAAGCATAATCTCCCCTGCTGGCCCCTCATGGACATGTGCGATGATAATTCTCTCAAAAAGCTTACCCAGGATCGAGGTAAGACTAACTGACCTATGGTTTCCTGGGTCCTCCTTCCTCATTTTTTTGAAAATGGGAACCACGTTGGCCCTTTTCCAGTCCTCCGGCACCACACCAGAGCACCACGAGTACTCGTAAAGCCGTGCCAGGGGTCCCGCAGTGACCTCTGCTAATTCCTTCAGCACTCTGGGGTGGAGATCATCAGGACCAGCCGATTTTAAATATGTTCAGTCCCTCCAGAAATTCCCGGACTAGATTCTCACTGACCCTAGGTCTGGGTGCGCCTCCCCTGGGGCCTACGGAGGTCCCGGTGCAAGGGGTGACCTGGTCCCTGCTCAGGAAAATGGAGGCAAAGAAATTGTTAAATAGGTTAGCCTTGTCATCTGGTGTGACGACCAGCTTTCCTAGCGTGTCTTGCAGAGGCCCCACATTACCCGGTACCTTCTTTTTACCCCCTATGTATTTAAAGGTTCATTTGCAGTTTCATGCTCCTGGATTTGGATACCTCAGCATTATGTCACTGTTGTTACATCAGCCCTACCTTTTGCAGCAATATAGAGGTTCTGGATTGCCTTTCCATTTGGAAAGAGGTGATGGTGTGGGCCTGCTTCAAGAGCCACTACAAGAAGCAGATAAATGATGACCTACCCTAGTAAATGGCCGAGAGCAGTGGTGCTCAACCTCCAGCCCGTGGGCCAGATCTGGCCTGTGAGGCTCCCCACTGATCTAGGAATTTGGTGTCAGGGCAGCAGTGGCAATTAACAGTGCAAACAGTTCCTCCCCACCCACCCAACGGATTTCCAAGCCCTGTGTACCAAATGACATGATCCTATGTATGGGGCTGGGGCTGTGGGTATGATTTAGTGTGGGGCTGAAGCTGGGCTCATGGACTGGGGCCAGCCTAGTGTGCCAGATCAGACCCATGGGCTTGACCGGTTGGGCACACTGGCCAAGAGGGATTGTTCCTAGGATGCTGCAGTAAGGACAAGCAGTTCAGACAGGCATGTAAGAAAGCAAAGAACAAAAAAGGGGTTTCTTGTGTTCTAGCTACCTGCTCTTACAATGAGGAACCGGTACTTTTTCTGGGAAGTGATACCAAACCTCAGTTTGTGGCACATAACAGTGAAGGTGCTGATGAGGCTGCCAACTAGGGCGGGGGGTGGATGAAATACAATTTGCGGGCTGGATCTGGCTTACTAGCAGATCTAGCCTGCCCTGTGGGTGGATGGCCACAGAGTCATTGGATCTGGCTGATAGCTTCAGGTGGTTGGCAGCTCTGGCTACTACATGGTTCCAGGCAAGCAGGTGGGACTGCTTCTGCCCAGTAGCACCAGGCATCAATTGTGGGCATGGGCAGTGGCATCAGCTCTGGACATCACACACAGGTTTAGGAGCCTAGATGCAAAACCTGCTGCCCTCCTGGCTCTGAAAGCTCTGACCAAGAACCTGACCCTTTAACAAAAGATCTCCCTCTGGCTCTAGTTCGATAGACCAGAGAATTAGTCTATGCAAGACCAGAAATAGAAACTAACGGAAACCAAAGAGGTATGGTTTTCGGGAGGGTACTTCAGCTAGTAAATTTTGTGGAAAGCTTTATAAAAATGCACATTTCTATAAACAAACAACAGTGCCTTTTTCTAAGAAATCTTTGACAAAGTGTTTCCAAATCACCTGCAAATTGATGCACAAATTAATGAGACCCTGCCAGAAAACAACAAAATCTCATTACAGTATTACCAGCCGATTGCTACAAGGTATCTCAGTCCCTGTTGCCATTATAATTATCAGTTTGGAGAAAGCCTCTCAATATTTTGATGTCCTGAAACTGCACCTTTGTCTCTTCCCTGAGAGTCTCTTTTTCTGTTGCATCCGGTGCAAACTACAGAGAACAGTTATAAAGAGACATGTATTGCTTGTTCAGTAGCCTCTGCCCTTATTAATAGTTGTCTGTACTCTGCTTTGTCTTCCAAGAACATTCTTTATTGTTAGTGAGTAGTTACTTAGGGCATAACTGAGCAGGTCCTTTATCCTATCCATGAGTTCTGTAAAAGGATTTAGAAGCCAAGGATGCAGAGCATATTTTGAGTCTCCCAGAATGACAGGACAGCCTTCATGCTACTATTCCCCATGACCATCCTGAGAGCCAAAGTTCCTTTTTTCAGTAAAGAAAAGGTGAAGAGTTTCTAAAGATCATAGCACCGTGGACGTTTCCACACTCCCCATGCATTAATGGTGATCTGCGGTACCTGGAGGTGCTACAGGAAACGAATGACAACACTTTTTCCCTGAAGCTTTGTGTGGAAGGCAAAGGCTACTATTGATGGTTCCTCCAGTACAGTTTGTGAAGTTTGAGTGTGCAGACCTACGATTAACCTTCTATCTATTGCAAAGCCTTATAAAGTGTGCCTTTAACATCTTTTCCACAGCTGCATGCACCTCTCTGATAGTCATCCCAAGCAGTTGATCTGCCACTGTCAAATGGATTACCTGCTGACACGTAGCAATGGGAAGTTGCAGGCTTATAGGTGATCATGGTCCTATGATTCCCTGTGCTGGGGGGGACTTTCACTGGTGTGTTGCTGCTGCTACATCTATGTTGTAAGGTCTGTACAGATGCCTAAGAAGGTAGCTTTTATTGTCCTGAAAAGCCCACATGTTGATTTAACAAATTCTGTACTTAATGCAAAATTACTGTCTTCCCAATGTTCATTTCAATGCCCACTGTAGTATGAGAGTATCTTATTGTTAACACAGTTCTCTTCACAACACGTCTAGTGAATTAAGGACCAATATTTTATCAAGTGTCCATTAGTTCTGATTGGCTGACTTGTGATCCTAACTTTTTCAAAGATATTTGTATTTGTACAGCAGTCTAGGTTCAAAGCACAATTCCCATTTACTTAAGCTGTAGTTGGGAATGCACAGCATTTTTTCAAATCCGACCACAGGAATCTTAGATTGGGCCCTCATAAAATGAGGAGCATACAATCAGTGATTGAGTTGGGAACATTTGGATTTATGCAAAATATCTAGCATCACAACAGAATTCTGTGGCAGAGACGGATAGAATTCAGGGTGGCATTTCACATCCTGAACCCTAAGATAATTGTTTCTCTTCCTGTATTTTGCATTTGTAGTTTTGCAGTGTGAAGTAGTGCTCTTGAAGAAATTAGCTTTGTTTACTATACAGCTCTTTATTCTCAGAGCACTATTCATTCTGCACACTGAAAGAGCTGGTGGTCCTGTGATTAAAAGATATTATATGCCCATTGTAATTGAAAACTGTACAAAACTATATAACACACAAGGAGGCAGAATTAAGTTATAGGCAGCCTACCTTCTGGCATTTCCTAAACTTTTACATTCTTGACTTTTTTCAGTCTTTATGTTGATTACTTTGGCAATAAGTAATATCCTATCTTTAAAAATTATTCTCTTCCCTCACCCCCAATTTGTCACATAGAGTTATTACCAGTAGTAGGTTTTGGACATCCAGATTCACAGTACAGTCCTCAACTCCTTGAGCTATGGAGAAACTGGAAATACTAATATGCAGTTATCCCTGCTGAAAGAAATAACTAAATATTAGTTTCGATCCCAGGTTTTGTATGGAAATATTACTAGTCAATCCTTCCTGTGGCTAGGATCCACCTCTGTTCCTGTCTCCCCTACCATGCTTGCTTTTCTCTCTTCTTCCACCTCCTTGCTTTCTGCAGTCCCCTCTCCTCCTCCTCCTCACTATTATAGCTTCCCTCTTCTTCCTTCATACTTCCTGACTGCAGGAGAAGGGCCTTTGAAAACACAGGTGAGAGAGATTGCCTGTTCTCTTGCTCAGTCCAAGACTAGTCAACTATAGGGGGAGTAGCTTCAGGGATAACCATTCTCAATCAAAATGAATAGTTAGTTTGTCAAAGTTTATTTTCATAATGGGAAGGGAACCTTAATGATGAGTATCTCTGCCAGATCTGTCTATAACATATTTAATTCTGGGCTGGGAACTTTTAGATCCAGTGGCAAATAAAATAAATCCAGCCAGTCTAGTTTTCTGCATTATACTGGCAAAGGTGTGATATCAGTGTAGTACTGATTAATTAAATCAGTTGCTGTTATTAGTTTATCTTTTAACCACCTTCCTTCAAATATTAACCAGTGACTCACTGCAATCTCAATACATCTTTAAGTATTTATTTTTGTCTTTTTTTATTTTGTAGGATCATGGATTTCCCAGGACACTTTGAACAGATCTTTCAGCAGCTAAACTACCAGCGTCTTCATGGCCAACTTTGTGACTGTGTCATTGTGGTGGGGAACAGGCATTTCAAAGCCCATCGCTCAGTTTTGGCAGCATGCAGCACTCATTTCCGAGCTCTCTTTACTGTAGCAGAAGGAGATCAGACCATGAACATGATCCAGCTGGACAGTGAGGTGGTGACAGCAGAGGCTTTTGCTGCTCTGATTGACATGATGTATACTTCCACACTCATGCTTGGGGAGAGCAATGTTATGGATGTCTTGCTAGCAGCCTCCCATTTGCATTTGAACTCTGTTGTGAAAGCCTGTAAACACTATCTTACTACAAGGACACTACCAATGTCTCCGCCTAGTGAGAGAGTTCAAGAGCAGAATGCTCGCATGCAACGCTCCTTTATGCTCCAACAACTTGGGCTGAGTATAGTGAGCTCTGCATTGAATTCTACCCAGAACACAGAAGAACAGCAAAATACTATGAGCTCATCAATCAGAAGTAACATAGAGCAGCGCACTACTTTTCCGATGCGGCGTCTCCACAAGCGGAAACAGTCTTCTGAAGACCGAGCCAGACAACGAATCAGGCCTACCTTAGATGAATCCATTTCAGATGTAACTCCAGAGAGTGCGCAGTCAGTAGTTCATTCGCGAGAAGAATTCTTTTCACCAGATTCGCTAAAGATTGTGGACAATTCTAAAGCTGATGCTGTTACTGATAACCAAGAAGATAATGCAATCATCTTTGATCAGTCTTTCAGTGCCCAAGAAGATGCTCAAGTGCCCAGTCAATCTGACAACAGTGGAGGGAACATTTCACAAACATCCATGGCATCTCAGGCAACACAAGTAGAAACCAGCTTTGACCAAGAGGCTACTTCTGAGAAGAATAGCTTTCAGTGTGAAAATCCAGATGTTAGTCTAAATGAGAAAGAACACATGAGGGTAGTAGTGAAATCTGAGCCCTTGAGTTCTCCAGAGCCTCAAGATGAAGTGAGTGATGTCACTTCTCAAGCAGAAGGCAGTGAGTCTGTTGAAGTGGAAGGAGGAGTGGTGACTGCAGAAAAGATAGAACTGAGTCCTGAAAGTAGTGACCGTAGCTTTTCTGATCCCCAGTCTAGTACTGATAGGGTGGGAGACATCCATATTATGGAGGTGTCAAATAATCTGGAACACAAGTCCACTTTCAGCATCTCAAATTTTCTGAATAAGAGCAGAGGGGGCAATTTTGTTGCTAATCAGAACAATGATGATAACATTCCAAATACCACTAGTGACTGCAGAATGGAGGGAGATGCCTCTTATTTAATGAGCCCAGAGTCTGGGCCCAGTAATGGTCATTCCTCTGCTACTGTCTCTCATATAGAGAATCCATTCAGTGAACCTGCAGATTCCCATTTTGTTAGGCCTATGCAAGATGTAATGGGTCTTCCATGCGTACAGACTTCTGGTTACCGAGCTGCTGAACAGTTTGGGATGGATTTCCCAAGGTCTGGTTTGGGGCTACACTCTTTATCAAGGGCAGTGATAGGCTCTGCCAGAGGTGGAGCTAGTAGTTTTCCTGGCTATCGTCGCATAGCCCCCAAAATGCCTATTGTGACCTCTGTCAGGAGTTCCCAGATGCAAGATAGTGCATCAAATTCCCAGTTGATAATGAATGGGACCACTTCCTCTTTTGAAAATGGGCATCCTTCACAGCCTGGTCCACCCCAGTTGACCCGGGCATCTGCTGACGTTCTTTCAAAATGCAAGAAGGCCTTATCTGAGCACAATGTCTTGGTTGTGGAAGGTGCTCGCAAATATGCTTGTAAAATCTGCTGCAAGACTTTCTTGACCTTAACAGACTGCAAGAAGCACATCCGTGTGCACACGGGGGAGAAGCCTTATGCCTGTTTAAAATGTGGCAAGCGGTTTAGCCAGTCCAGCCACTTGTACAAACATTCCAAAACCACATGTCTGCGGTGGCAGAGCAGCAACCTACCCAGCACTTTGCTTTAGCCCTTCCCCATCACCCCTCCAAACGCACCAGGGTGGACTGTAGGAACCAGAACCGAAACGCTTCTGGCATACTAACGTTATTTTGTTCTAGGCTTCAGGTTAGGAAGCTGTTCTTGAAGACTAGTGAATACTTAAGTGTGATTGTGCCACACACACAAAAGTCTTGGCTCTGTAAAATGGGGGTAATACCTTAACCTACCTCACAGGGGTGTTGTGAGGCTTAAATAAGAGTTTGTGAAGCGCTTTGAGATCCTCAGAAGGAGTGACTGTAACAATATTCAGCATTATTATTATGTAAATGCAGGCCTTGGGCTTACAGGGATACAATCCCTAAAATTGAGTAGTTCCTTTGTTGGGGGCGGGAGTGGGGAAGAAGGGGTGTGAGCTTGAACATAGTTAGCTCCTGAGGATGTTAAAGTAGCACGTTTTGAGAATGAGAAACTGAAGTGCAAATTTTTTTAGGATTTTTTTTTTTAATTGTAACAGCATTTAATTAAATTACCTAGAAAAGAAATTGATATCATGCATATGAACCGTAATGCAAAAAGCTCTTTAGTGCAGATTATGTATCTTCAGAAGAAAAAATGACTTTGGATGCACCCATCTGCCATAAAATGCTTTAAAGTATGTTAATTATGAAAATAGTTTTAGGGGTTCTGAATGTATTTTTGGCTGTTTTGCAGTAACGGACACTGTGTAATGAAGGTGCTTACACTGAGTCCAAGATGAGTAACTTTTGGACTGTTAGATGTATATATACTTTGAATACAGCAAAATCTTCTAGGTGTTTCACCAAGTTTTTTCTGTAAAAACTTGTATTGCGTGATAAGTGAAGTACTGTTTCTGTATGTGCTACTCTTAGCGGTATTTTAACCAACTTGTATTTCATATGTTAAGATTCCATATACATAGAAGTCTGAAAAGAGTTTGTCTTTGTCTGCTCTGTTATTTTAAATGGGAGATATGATTTTGTGGTGGCTTCTTTTACTGTGTACCCTTTCCAGATTCTGACAGTCATTCTGATCCAAATTCATTGTATAAGCAGACTATCCTTTTCTGATGCACTTATCTTCAGGCTTTAATTTCCCTCTCCATATACTTAGTGTTCTTCCAACCATGAAGCTTTCCTGAGATCACAGTAGTCAGGAATGAGCTCATCTTGCCATATTCTTATGCATCTCTGTGTAAAATGTAGCAAGCAATTTTAATTCTCCAGTTTAGAGGAATATCATAAATATACTTTACCGAGTAAGTAACACTCCAGGCCAAATCTAACTGAAAAAACAGTATTGTAAACTTTGTAAAACGGAGTTCAGTAATCTTTATTCTTCAAGTGAGTCGCATAGATCTTGTTTTAATTTCCTCCTTTTTGATACCACGGTAACTAATACTGTTTGAAGACCTTTAAGATGTACATGAACTTAACTACTTGGTTTCAACATTGGTTTAAAAAAAAACTTTTTAAAAACCTTTTTGGAACACTTCTACTGATGGATCAGTGTTTCAGCATCTCTGTCAAACTCAGAAGAAAATGGATCATTAGCATCTTTAGCTAACTCACAGAAACTTGGGGTTTTTTAATATAAAAAATCATTTTGCAGACGTTCGAACCTTCCACTTTGTGTGGTGTTAGTAGTATCTGATTTATTTTCTTCTGCTATTTAACAGGGGTGTTGGCCTTAAATTTAGGTGACCTGAAAATAAAATCCTTATTCCACAGTTCAGCCTTGATGAGTGATCAAGATAGCAGGAGTGTGGGAACTTAGACTGTGATTGTCAGACAAAAAGAAACATGGAATCCTACTTGTGGTCTATGTGAAACAGTAGTCGGTTAATAAGGAAATGCAGCTTACTTTCTTCTCCCACTAAAGCTTGTAATGAAGAGAAAATCCTGCCTCTTTTTCTCTTAACACTTGCTTTCCTACTTGAGCATCCAAAGTTAATGGGAGAATGGACCTATGGCAAATAACACAAAATAATTTTTAAAAAATGTGGAAGCTCAATGAGAGTTATTTTGATGGTCATATTTCTGACTGTTGGCTTTCAAGGCCCTAAAGAAATAGGTCATATATAAATAACAGTAGAAAATACTGTGTTTGATTTGGAAATCATATTGATTTTAAGCAACTAACAAGGTTGAATATTATTAAGCATTCTTACTAGAACACCAATATAGTTCTGCGCACCCTCCCCTAAGTCACCATCTGGGGCTGCTGCCTCTGTTGCCCCACCGTAGTTATGCTACTGATGGTGAGTTGCCTTATTAGTAAAGTTTTGCCTATTTTTTTTTTTTTTTTTTCATCTTCCTTTCCTGTTCAGGATTCTGTTCAAAAGCTAAATTCTTTTTCTATTCTTAGCTGTTTCTTGTATCAAGTATGTGCATCTGAAACTACCATTCAGAGGAAGAAAAGTTGAGATGGGGCAGGAAGATGGAATTGCAATTAAAATTAAGAAGAATATGATTGTGGAAATATTTAACTGTACTTTGGCATGAGCTTTTAAAATAAAAACTTCATGGCTTTGGAAAAGGCCAGAGAGTAATGGAGGAATATTCCCTAAACCAAATAAAATATAATAAACTTAAAGTTTGGTTATCTTTTGGATGCAGTAAACTTTATTTTCATAATTCATTAAATTCTGGTATTTATAGGGGAACACACTACTCATTCAGTAAGTCTCATCGGATTGCTGTTGCTTTCTTGGCCTTTTATGAAGTAATATCAATGATATTACTACCTAGTTGACCAACGTCATGCAATGACTAACATGTAATTTCCAAGCCTGATAATTATCATAAAAATGTCTCATCCCACTTCTGTTCAAGACTTACTAGCTGAGCCTGATGGTTAGATCTCATGTGAAGATGTCAATATGTTTAGTGTTATGAAAAAAGTCTGAAAAATAAATACTACATTTTTGTGCTGGTGTGTCTGATTTGATTTACTTTTTGATTTAATTCTGATTTTTATGTTAGAGTCCACCAGTCAGTGTATTGGGATCTGCATTAGCTGCCTCTGTTCTTGGAGTGGAGTTGAAGGTGTTAAGCATAACCTAAAACATCCCAAATGATGTAGCTGGCCCACCTGAAATTGTCTCTGTGCTGGACTACAGCCATAACTGGTGCCTGAGCTTAGCTCTTCCTCATAACAAAGCAGGATGACTTTAGAGTGTTTCCTCTCAGGGCAGCATGTTTCTAGAAGTTCCTTCCCTCCTTGGCCCAATATATTTCAAATGTGGTGACCTGGGTATGCTGCAAAAGAGAAGTTTTAAAATGTTTTTGGAGAAGACTAAGGGTGTCTTAAAAATGAAAGGGCAGAAAATTGTAGATGGGCTGTATTCCCCTTATTTTAATACTGCCGTGATTGAATAGCATGGTTAGTGGTACATTACTGTATCTCAGGCCTTTTTAGTTGCCTCTAAAAATAAAGCAAAGTACCATAGTAGTACCTACCCACTTATAATTTAAATTATCTTGCTTTTCTTGGAAGGCAGACCCCGAATGGCCAACTCCCTTGTTTAAGGAAGTATGCTGTATCAGAAAAGAAACAAGGTTGAAGTATTGGAATAAGAATTAGTCATAGAAGAAAATGACTCTGAATTTAAAATGTCACTGGGTGGAAGTTGTATGAACATTCCACATATGCAAAGTTCAAATTTTGCAGGGAAGTTTGCTTCATTAAGCATTTGAGCTTCCTTATGTCAATTTTAATTGTTTCCAAAACTAGCTATCTTCAAAAGATTGCTACTGAAAATTGGGAAATATTTACAAGTTAGAACATTTGCTTCTGTTCCCTTCCGGTCGGCATTTAACACATACACCACTGCATGTTGCTTTGGTTTAACTGCCTGTACTTTGTCTAAAGCAGGGGTCAGCAAGGTTTTTCTGGTGTGACAGAGGAGGAGTTGGAGGGATCCGTAAAGACCAAATTGTACCGCTGCTGCTTCCTGCTGTGAAAGGCCCCATTTGCTAAAGCCCTGCCCCCAACTGCAGCGTAGCATAGGCAGAGCTACCCTCTGCTGGAGCCCCCAATGGCTGACTGTGGGGTACACAGGAAGAACGCCCCTGTGACTGAAAACATGGGTCCGTGGGCTAGATCCAAAGGCTCTGTGAGCTGTGTAGGTTTCCAACACCTAGTTTAAAGCAAAATCGGGAAAGTTTTATTGAGATGTCTCTAGTCACTAGAGTCCAGTGGCATTACTAACTCCTGATGTCACCTTGGCGTAGAAGGCAACAGAGGTTTCCTCTTGTTGCTTTTATCTATGAAGTCCCAGCCAAGATGTTAAGTGTAAGCAATGAGCATTCAAATACCTATATATCTTTTGGTGTAGTTTAAGAGCTATGTAGCCACAATGGTCCAGAAATGATAGAATAATAGAAAATGAGGGTTGGAAGGGTCCTCAACCCTCTGCTCAAAGTAGGACCCTCCCCAACTAGATCATCCCAGCCAAGACTGTCTACTGGAGTCTTAAAAATTTCTTAGGATGGAGAGTCTACCACCTCTCTGGGTAACCTATTCCAGTGCTTTACTACCTTTCTTGTGACAGATTTTCCTAGTATCCAACCTAAACTTCCCTTGCTGTAGCTTGAAACCATTGTTCCTTGTTCTGTCATCTTCCACCACTGATAAGTCCAGCTCCATACTCTTTAAAACTACCTTTCAGGTAGTTGAAGGCTGCTATTAAATCTTGTTTTCTCTTTTCCAGACTAAATAAGATCAGTTCCCTCAGCCTTTCCTCATAAGTCATGTGTCCCAGCCCCCTCACCATTTTTGTTGCCCTCTGCTGGACTCTCTCCAACTTGTCCACATCCTTTTCATAGTTGGGGGCCCAAAACTGAACACAGTACTCCAGAAGTGGCCTTACAAGTGCCAGATAGAAGGGAGGAATCACTTCCTCAATCTGCTGGCAATGCTTCTGCTAAGTGTTAATGCAGCCCAGTATGCCATTAGCCTTCTTTGCAACAAAAGCATCTTGTTGGCTCATATTCAGCTTGTCCACCGTAACCCCCAGGTCCTTTTTTTGCAGAAAATGGTATTAAATGGGAGTCCAAGTCCTGAAAGTTCTTGGATTGTCAAAGAATGTCTTGCATTTGAGCACTTGTCTAATTTAATTCCAACTATATAGTTGGTCTAATAAAAAATATCACCCTAAGAAATCTTTGCTTCTTGCAAAGATAGCTTTTAAATATTTGCCTGCTATGGATGTGATACTACCACTTACTGGTCAACTACCCCCTGATGGCCATCTGTCTATCATCTCATGAAACACTGGGATTAACCAGCCATTGGGGTTTTTTTCAGTCAGGAGCTGAAGTGAGCACAGTATAAATATAAATTTTGCTTGGGCCAATGGAACTAAGAGCTTTGCTTATTGCTAAACAACACTGATTTCTTTTGTGCATACCTGGCTGTGTGGCAAGGTAACTGTGCTGTATCCCAAACTCTGTTAAGATGTTTCAAATAGGTATTTCTGAAGTATGTAGCTATATATTATTGTGCAAAAATAGTTCTGCTTGAATCATCCATTGGCTGTGATCTAAAAGTCATTGTAAAATAGATCTGTTCCTTTTATACATCAGGAGATGGATCTGTTCATGTAAGGTTTCTTTTGTGTGCTTATTTCTACTATGATCCGACTACCTCTGAAAAAGAAGTTGAAGATGAAAGCATAGTGCTTTGTAAATTGATTTAGGATCAACAGATGAAAAAGGACCATGGATGAGCTAAATAGTTATAATTATGTAGCTAATGAGAAAATTATCAGTAAAGAAAATTATACCATGGTAGCAAAAGCAAAGAACCAACTCCTACACATTCAGATTAACAGAACTAGTGAAACTATCTGCTGAGTTTCAATAATGTCTTTTTTGTGCTAGCTTTGCTTTACACAGATGAGAGTGCCAAAGATACTGTGCTACCTTGTGCATTAACAAAATGGTCATGAGATCAGCTACACTTCTATTGCTATTCTGGCAGCAGTGGTATTAAACAAGTATGGCTCAGGGCATTATGTGGCAAGAGAGGTAGCTGAGTTGTGTGTCAGCATAATATGGCCTCTTCTCTTTGTGGGGGACAGTGTATGTCTGCAGCAGAGAAAGAGGTAAAGTGCCTGGGCGGTATTTGTTTCTTTGATGTGAGAGTCTGGGCTGTATTTGTTGGACTGGCACTTTTGAAGCAAGTCTTTTTACTTATAGCTGTTCCAAACACTGCTTGAACATAATAGAGAAGCAAAATCTTCACACTGGCAGACAGTGGCTAGCACATTTTTTGTATTCTATCATCATGTGTGCTCTGGCCAGGATTTTCCTATGTAGTATAACTATATGTTTTGAATCCTAATTTGGGGTCTCTGTATAATAATTTTTAAAAGAGGCGTTTGGAGTGTTGGTGCTCTACACTTTCTGAGCGTTAAGCTCTTCTTAGGGAGTTAATGTCAGAAACCCAAATTACCAGATATTCCTGATAACAGACTTAGGATAAGCCATGGTTTCTGGTGTAGATGTCAGCCCTCCTGTGTATGCTTAGCAACCCCTTTCAGCTCACTGCTTTAACCATACACTGCAGCATGACATCTTGGGTCAGGAACCACTTTAAAATCATCAACATCTTCCTTGCTATCAAGGACCTTATTATGACTAGGCTGAATAATTAGTCACATTTCATTAGCACCATCACCATCCTGGGCTGTCACCCAGACTTTCTGCTGATTTAGAACATGCTGGGTGACTACAGGGTGATTCTTTTTTTTTTCTGCTGTGCCTTAATGGTTAGTTTGTGTGTAGTATTTAAGTTTACACCACGGAAGGATGGTATTTCTTTTGGTATCAAAGTTGATTCTCCTCTCTGCAGAGAGATATCTCTCACATTTTTGTTGGAAGTGATTCACACTGGAATTTAAATTTATGAGGGTGCAATTAGACTTATTTGCACTCTGGGAAGGAATCCCACAGCAGTTCATTTCCTGCATGAATAAGGGGTCTGTATCCCTCAATGTGGCTCTTTGTTGCACATTCTGTTCCACATTTGGATCTTGGCAGGTTTGACTTTGTCTCTTTCGGATTTCCAAGGAAGTGGCTGAGAGCTGTGGAATGATAATTGCTGCCCCGAGGAACCAAACACAAAGTGGGAGGTGGCTGTTGTGAAAACTACATGGGGAGGTGGGAGTGGAAATTAGCTTGTTGGTTTGGACTGAAAAGTTTCTTCCTATATTGTGGGGGGAGCATTTTTTTTTAAAGAAGAAAATGCCTTTTAAATCGAACTGAAGGCTGTCAGGATTTCTGAGTGCTCTTTCTGCTGGAGTTTGAAGGGTCCTGCCTGTTTCATTGGGACCAAAAGTACTGGGAAACCCTTTGGAGCTTGCAATGAATGTAACTTGCACCTCTTTGCAGCTGCTGCCCTCTGTGGCCCCCCCCCCGGTAAATAGGCATTTATCGTAGAACATGGCATGTAGTTCAGTTTCTCAGGCAGAGTTGGGAGATCAACTGTGAGGAAGGCAGAGAAAGAAAGGAAGGGGGTAGCTGAGGAATTGATCTCAGAAGTACTTGAATCCTCAGGGAGCAACTGGGTTGTGGGGAGAATCTTTCTCCATTTTTCAAATGCTTTTCCCAGGCCAAGCAATTGTGTCTAAAGTGATCTTAAATTCTGCATGATGGGGTTAGATAAACAAACAGAGCTCAGGCACCTAAATCCAAATCTAGATCCTCAAAATCCCTGACAAACCCTGCTGACTCCTAAATGTCTGTCTTGCACCCATGTTCTGACAGTGAGCTGAGCAGCTTTGCATGCATCTTCTGGCTAAGCTTAAGCAGGATTCATAAAGTGGGCATAACTTTCTCTATCTGCCACGGCCAAATCTGGTGGATATCTTGTGAGTATACCTAACCTCACAGAACGTTACAGATAACCTATCCTTGTGGGTAGAGGTGAGGGTTATAGCTTCAAGAAAGCTTCAAGCTTTCTCTCCCTCAGATAGAAAAGCGTTTTCACCCTTGACTGGGGGATGATGTCCCGTGAAGGAGGAATGATGGAAAGAGGCTGCTTCACTCTCACTAGAAAAGGGGAAGAGCAAAGCTATGTCTTAAGTGGCGTCATAGAGACTCAGTAGGACAAGTCACAGGCCTGGAGTATTGGAAGAAGAAGGTACAAAGTTTTGGGAAGGACAGTCAGGGAAATAGAGGTGTTGCCTCATATTTCAAGTATTGTAGGATCATAGGAAAGCAGGGATGGAAGGGACCTCATGAAGTCATCTAGTTCAAGCCAGGATTGTTCCTTACCAAACCACCCCAACCACGTGTCTGTCCAATTTTTTCTTGGAAACTGCCAAGGATGGAGATTCCACAGAATTGCTGGTAGCCTGTTCTAATGCTCAATCGCCCTGGTAGTCAGAAAGATCCTCTTGATCCTAATATCCGACCTAAATTCTCTCTGATGCAGCTTGTTCTGAGGCGTGCAGAATGTTTTCTCGGTCGTATCGGGTTGCTGTTACTTTTGATATACAGGTTTTTGAAGCCTGTATGTTCTGAAAAGCCAACACTAGCAAGCCATCTTCCAGATCCTGAAGGCAATGAGAAAATGCAACTCGAATATATGTTTGGTGGCAAAAGCTCAGAAAGGTTTATTTTTGTTGTATAGCCCACCAGTTGATTTGATTAACAATTGGTCCAACTTAGTGAAGCTTGCTCTGGACAGGTAGAGACGCCATACTTTATCCACACTCCTCTGGGTTTCTGTGAAAGACATCTGTCAGCTTCTGTATTTATACTTGCATACCCCCATGTCTTGTGCCCACTCTTATCTCCCTCTCTGTCGAGATGTTCATATTTATTTGTTTCGTTTGCCAAGTTCACGCACTTGTACTCTCATTAGAAAGTTCTAACCTTTACTTTTGTAGCTGCTGTTTTCATATTCTCTTTAATGTCTTTCTGCTCATGAATGTGTTTTTATGTTTTTTAATATTTTACTGGGTCATCCAGCAGTCAGGAGGCCCCTTTCTCCCATACTGCTTTCCGGCATTGTAGCTTAGCATAGCTTAGCACAGGCATGTCCAACATGCGGCCTGCCAAGCCATTTTATCTGGCCCACGGTGGCGACGTGGCAGCGGGGCAGCGGTGAGGTGGGCAGAGCCAGCCCGCAGGCCCCAGCCAGCAGTGAGGGAAGGGGAGCTGCTTACCCCCACAGGGCCCGGCTCATCAGTGAGCTGGGTCCTGCCGCAGCTGCTCCTGCCACGCCCGATTGGATGAGCCGGGGATGAGCTCCACCCCTGGCCCCCAGCACATGGCCAGGGGAGCTGCAGCATAGCCCATGCCCTGCCCACATGCATGGTGGACGGAGGCATGAGGTAAGTTCCCATGCAAAGCTGGGGGCGCCTCAGGGGCAGACGGAGGCACAGGGTAAGTTCCTGTGCAGAGCTGGGGGCGCCTTGGGGCCAGGCCGGGGTGGACGGAGGCACAGGGTAAGTTCCCGTGCAGAGCTGGGGGTGCCTCGGGGCCGGGTTGGGGCTGTGTGTGTGTGCGTGCATGCATGCATGTGCATGTGTGTGTGCTTCCTAGCACATCCCAATAGCTGCTTTGGCTCTGTCTGCTGCAACACACGTGTGCTTGGAAGCACACACACATGCACATTCATGCACGTACGTGCACGCGCACACACACACACACACACACACACACAGCCCCAAACCCCCAGCTCCCAGATTCCCACCAATTTGGTACTTCTGCTTAAATTTTCTCCAGTGGCTGGGACACTGAGACAGCCTATAAAATCTGGGACTGTCTCAGCCAATCCAGGATATATGGTCACCCTACGTATAAATAGTATAGATTATTTTTGTTGATTTTTTTTTTTTTAAATGATACACTAATTCAGGCTTGTCTAACATACGGCCTGCGGGCTGCCATGCAGCCTGCCAAGCCATTTTATCTGGCTGATATCTTTTCCACATTTGACTTGCATTATGCTCCTTTCATTCATTGAGAAGTGAGTAGAAGCGAAAGTGTTTATTTTTGTCAAGTGTTTGGTATTATTTCATTCTTGCTTTTACATTGTTTTTGTTTTGGATTTTAAACCACATTTCCAGACCCATTTCATTGTCACTTCCTGCAACTTCATTGGTGTCAAAGGTCATGTGACATCACTTCTTGATGTGATGTCACTTCCTGTGAGGTCTTTGACTATGGCTTGCCGGCCCACTGGGTGATAAGAAGTTTGTGATCCAGCCCCACAGTCAAAAAGGTTGGACACCCCTGGCTTAGCATGACTGGAATTCTTAGCTTGAGGCCGTTTCTCTAGTCCTGTCTCTCATAGCCACAGAAAAGTCAATCTTCTTCTCTCTATAATCACCCTTTGGGTATTTGAAGACTTATCAAATCCCTCCTCAGTCTTCTCTGCTTCAGACTAAATGACCTTAGTTCTTCCAGCCTCTCCTCATAAATCTTGATTCCCAGGCTCCTAATCATTCTTGTCACTTCACATTGGGCTTTGGACAATCTGTCCACATCTTTCTTAAAGTTTGCGGCCCAAAACTGGACACAGTACTCTAGGCAAGGCCTTACTAGTGCTGAATAGAGTGGCTTTTTTTGCAACAAGAGCTTACCATTAGCTCATGTTCAGTTTCTGGTCTATTGTAACCCCAAGGTCATCCAACTCATGCTACACCCTAGCCAGTCATTCTTTTGTCTGTATTTGTGCCTGCAATTATTTTGTTCCAAATGCAGAACTTCACACGTGTCCTTGTTGAATTCTACCTGGTTGATTGTGGACCAGTTCTCCAGTCCATCCAGGGGACAGATCCTAGCCCAGAGCAGCTGTAACCCCACTCGACTTCTTGTCATCTACAAATTTGCTAAGCATGCATTCAATCCCATCTTCCAATTCATTAATGAAGATGTTGAACAATACCAGACCTAGGACAGACTGCTAGGGAACTTCACTTGTTACCACCTCACAACTAAACATTCAGCCATTGATGGCTACTAGTTGAGTGCAATGATCCAACAGCCAGTTAGGTACCCACCTTATTATACTTTCATTTAGTATGCATTTTCTTAACATGTTAATGACAATGCTATGGGAGATGGTGTCAAAAGCCTTGCTAAAATCACAGTATATCACATTCACTGCACCCTACCCTGCCCCCCACAATCCACAGAGCCTGTCATCTGATCATAGAAGGCAATCAGGTTGGTGAGACATGACTTGCTTTTGATAAATCCATGCCGACTGTTCCTCATCACCTTGTTCTCCTCTAGGCACTTGACGGCAGATTCTTTGAGGATCTGCTCCATGATCTTTCCAGGTATTGAGGTCAGGCCGATTGGTCTATAATTCCCTAGATTGTTCTTCTTTTTCTTAAAGATGGTCACTATACTTGCCCTTCCGCAATTATCTGTGACCTCACCACACTTTCATGAGATCTCAAAGAGGATAACTAATGGTTCTGTAATTACCTCACCCTATTCCTCATACCTTGAGAGAAGTATTCCCAGCCCCTGTGCTTGCTGGCCAGGGCTGGGGCCAGTGCTGGGCTGTAGGTGGGAGTGCAGTGCGGCTTGCTCCAGGCAGGAGCAGGTGGGGCTCAGCTCCATGCTGAGCACCATGGGGACTGCCACAGGCCAGATACAATCAATTGGCAGAACATATTTTACCCACCCCTGGCTTAAATTGTTTCCTTATCTCCACTGCTACTGCAACCAGCACACCCTCCACAACAAAACCTTCAGAATCCATAGATCCTACGTATGCCTTTCCCAAAATGTAATATATCTGATCCAATGTACCAAAGAACTGGATGGCATAAAGTGACAGACTGAAAAATGTTTGCAAAGGAAAACAGATGAGAAAATCTTCTGACTAGAGGACCTTGGGTGGAGAAAGGAAAAGGATGTTGTAAGTCTTTTTTGGCAAAACTGAGGAAAAGAAGGAAGGATCTGAAAGCTGTTAGAGCCAAAAATGAATCTGAATAGAAGAGAGGGGAGAGGGTGAAGGTGTTGGAAGTGGCGGTGGGGTTTTATAAAGAGGTGTACAAAAGAAGAGGAGTGGATGAAAGAAAAATGAAGGTGTTCTTGAAGGGATAAAGATAGGAAAAGAAGATGGAAAGGAACAAAAATTTGGAGGAGAAGTTAAGTATGAGATGGGTGGAGGACTGCTTAACAGCTTGCAAGAGAGGGAAAGCACTGGGAAGGGAGAGACTTCCAGTGGAATTCTATGAAAAATGTTGGCAACGGCTGGGGACAGATATAATAAAGTCATACCAGGAAATAGTGGAGGGTGGGGAAATAGGGGAGAATTTTGCAGAGGGTGTGGTCATTTTGATACTCAAGAAGGGAAAGAAAGACAAGTTAGGCAACTGGAGGCCAATAACCTTTTTAAATGTAGACTGCAAATTGATAGCAAACATACTGGCCAAAAGAATCTTTAACAGATGTAATATAAGAAGAACAAACATGTGCCATTCCTGAGAGGAAGATATACCAGACCCTAGGGTCAATGAGAAATGACATATTGGATGTGCAGGAGAGAGAAAGAAATATGGTAATAATTAATTTAGACCTAGAAAAAGCTTATGATAGGGTTGAACATGATTTCATGTTTGAAATATTGTGGAGGATGGGGTTTCTGGCGAAGATGATCGGATGATCAAAGTGCTATACAGTAAAGCAGGGGTGTAGGTTGTAGCTGTGTTTGTCTAAGGACATAGTCAGACAAGATTCCTTGGGTGAATTTGATATCTTTTATTAGACCAACCCAAATAGTTGGATAATAGTTATTAAGCAAGCTTTCGGGTTCAAAAACAACTGCTGAAACTTCCTTAGCCTGACGAAGGGTTTTTGGACTCGAAAGCTTGCTTAATAACTATTCTCCAACTATTTGGGTTGGTCTAATAAAAGATATCAAATTCACCCAAGGAACCTTGTCTGCATACAGTAAAGCAGGAAGTCGAGTACTGGTAAATGGTTATTTGAGCAAAGCATTCCCCATACAAATAGGGATGCCAGCTGTCCCCCCTATCTCTTTGTGTGTATGATGGAGCCATTGGCACAGAGAATGTGTGATGATAAGCTGATAAGTGGTGTGAAGAAACCAGAAGGAGAAGTTAAATGTACGTTATACATGGATGATGTGAACATAGTGGCTCAGGACAACATATCAATCAAGAGGGTATTGAAGCATATTGAGGACTACAGCGAAGTGTCAGGGGTAAAATTAAGTAAGATTAAAAGTACATTAATGGATGTAAGGAATTGGGAAAATGTACATAAGTTCAGGCTGTGGGTGGTAGAGGGGGTAATCAAGATCTTGGGAATCCCAATGGACACCAAAGAGAAAGGAACAAAGGTGTGGGAGAAATTAGAGATAAGAGTGAGACAGATCTTGGCATTGTGAAGCGGTAGTACGTTATCTTTCAAGGGTAAAGTGGCTGCAGTGAAAACAGTACTCTTGCTGATCATCCTTTACATGGGAGTGGTGTATCCACCATCATGGCAAGACATAAGAAGGGTACAGAGGCAGATACTCATTTTGGGGGGAGAAGTAAAAGAGAAAGTGTAGAGAGAATGGAGCTATACAAAACCAGGGAATTAGGAGGATAGGGAATGCCAGATTTGGAAAACTTTGTGTATACTTACTTTGTTACTATGTTCTGTAAAGAGATAACAGAAGGGGTGGGAAAGACTGTATGTATCTGCCATTACCTGGCAGGAAAAACATTAAGAAGATGGGGCATGTATGGGAGAGAATGGACGAAGCTGCGAGTGTGGCACCCACTGACCCATTATCCAAAGATAGAGAGCTTTGCGTGGGTAAATAAACTTGAGGAAGTGTGATTAGAGTTTTTTTACCTTCCTGCTGGCCGTCTGACACCTCCAGGGAAGGAGTTCTACCTGATCAACACATCAAAGAGCTACTCAACACAGCTCACAAAGACACTCTCATGGACCCAGAGGGACAGCCTTCCATCTTCAGCTCCCTCTGTGCAAAAATGAAGTTTATTTCCTAACTATGGGGACTTTTTACCATCTTGTACCATCTATACTTTTCCCAGAACCTGATGAAGGGACTTTGATCCCTAAAGCTTGCAGAAAAGGACAATTTTCTTGCCATTTTCTAGTTGGTCTAATAAAAGGTATAATTTTTGAACCAAGAGTTCTAGTTTTTTGTATGAAAGACCATAAGAAGGTGATTAATATAATAAGAAAAAAAGATAAGATAACAGTAGTTGGGGATCTGATGGTCTGAGCAAGGAGCCTGAGGCCAGAAGCCCAAAGGGCAGCTCCTGGAACCAAGTAGGGGCGTGAACTCGCTCCCAGCCATGGTGGCGACTTATTGTGCCTAAGGCTTCCTGGCATCACCGAGATCTCCACCCAGACAGAGCCCATGGCTCTGGCACCAACCCAGACAGAGCCCCTGGTCTCAGGCTGTGGGGGGCTGCTTGGCATGGCTGCTGGCAGCTGGGCTTGCAGGGACCCCCATTGTGGGGTGTGCTCCCTAGTGGAGTCTCTGGAGGGCCGCCGGGTGCGGGAGCTTGAGGAGGAGGTACTCCAGCTACGCACCATCAGGGCCCACAAAGACTTCATCGATGGCTACTGCCAGGCCCTTCTCCAGAAGAAGGAAGAAGAGAAGGAGACAGAGATGATGGCCAACAAGAAGGCTAACCAAAAAGACCCACACGGAGCTACCTGGACAACAGTCACCTCATGCTCCAGGAAACACAGGACCAGGGCTGCCCCTCTCTTGGCATTGCACAGCAGGTATGCTCCCCTCCCCACACATGAGTAGGCTCCAGTGGTGACACCAGAGGAGAAGGAAGATAAGCAGCATGCTGCCACCCCCAAGAGGAGATGCAAGGTGGTGGTGGTGGTGGGGGGACTCCCTCCTGCAGGGCACTGAGGGACCCCCTAGCCCATGAGATCTGCTGCCTCCCTTGGGCTTGCATCTGAGATGTTACAGGGAGGATCCCTAGGCTCGTCTGGCCCTCTGACTACTACCCCGTGCTCTTTATCTATGTGGGAACAAATGGCATGGCCAGGAGTAATCCGGATTGGGTCATGAGCGACTACAGGTCTCTGGGGGCTGGTCTTAAGAAGCCGGGGGCTCAGGTAGTCTTTTCTTTTGTGCTCCCAATTGCATGCTTTGGTTCTAGGAGGGAAGGATGTATTGAGGAAGTCATCCGACAACTCCAATGGTGGAGGGAAGACGACTTACTGGTGAGTTTAAGGTGGTTGAGGAGTCCAATCTGTGCTATGCAAGTTTTTCCACAGATACGACAAGTGGTGCTTTGTGGCGGGGGGGAGGAAGGGCACAACTGTTGGCCAGGATACTGTGTGCTTTCCTTCCTTCTCTGCCATTTCTTTGGCTTCCTGAGCAAGATGGTTCTCTTTGAAGTAGGCTGTAGCTTGATGTATAGTACAGTGCCATTGAGACCTGTTACCAGCCATCACTTTCCAATTTTAAGAGTTAGTGCCACCCTTCTTAACGTATGCTTTCAGGGTGTCCTTGTAGTGCTTCCTATGTCCTCTGTGGGTCCTCCTCTTACCATGACTAAGTTGAGGGAAGAGTACTTGCTTCAGGAGACAAGTGTCAGCCAACTGCACACAGTGACCAGCCCAGCAGAGTTGATGTTTCATGATCTTTGCTTCAATGCTGCTTATGATAGGTGCAGAGAGGATGATGGCATTGGTGCAGTGGTCTTCCCATCTAATGCAAAGGATCTTCCTGAGGCAACGCTGATGGAACCATGCTAGGTATTTAAGATGGCTTTGATTTATCACCCACATCTCACACCCGTAGAGGAGCATGGGGATAACCACTGCATTGTAGACCAGGATCTTAATTTCCATCTTCAGATCTCAGTCAGCAAAGACATGGTGAAGCAACTTTCCAAAGGATACACTGGCACAGCAAATTCTATGTTCGGTTTCTATATCTAGACTGACTGACTGGGAGAGGTGACTGCCAAGGCATGGGAAATGCTCAGTGCTTTCCAGGGGTTCTCCACCAAAGGTAATTTGTGAGGGGAGGGGGGCAGCTTGTTTTGGGGCAGGCTGATGGAGTACCTTCATCTTCCCAATGTTAAAGGATTTCATAGATTTCTAGGGTTGGAAGGGACCTATTAGATCACTGAGTCTGACCCCCTGCTCTGGGCAGGAAACAGCGCTAGGATCAAGTAACCCCAGGTGTTTGTCTAATCTCCTTTTGAGCACTTCCAAGATAGGGGAAAGCACCACCGCCTTTGGAAGCCCATTCCATATTTTGGCAACCCTCACCCATAAAGAATTTCTTCCCGATGTCCAATCTAAATCTACTCTCCTTCAGTTTATGGCCAGTATTTCTAGTAACCCCAAGGGGTGCCCTGGTAAACAGAGTATCCCCTATTCCCTGCTGACCCCCACCAATGGGTTTGTAGACACCCACAGGATCACCTCTCACTCTTCCCTTGTGGAGGCTAAAGAGATTCAGGTCCCTCAGTCTGTCTTCATAGGATCTTACCTGCAGGCCCTCAACCATATGAGTAGCCCTCCTCCAAACCCTTTTCAGTTTATCCAAATCCTTCTTGAAGTGCAGCACCCAAAACTGGACACAGTACTCTAGTTGTGGCCTCATCAATGCCGCATAGACAGGAAGTATCACCTCCCTGGACCTGCTTGTGTTGCACCTGCTAATGAAAGACAGTTTTAGACAGCTCATTCAAACTGTTAACAAATAGAATAAAATAAGAGTCGCTAAGAGATGTGTGAGAAGGGGATAAAGTTTTCACTAGAACAGAACCCAGTGGAAAGAAACCATCAATAATTGACTTTGTGTTTGTATTGAAATATAGATAAGGAAGAAAGAAAACATACATGTGATTTTTAGTGATCACTGAATGCTGAAGGTAGAAATGAGTCTTAGTAAGAGCCTCATGAAAGGGAAGGGACTGTGGAAGTAAACTGTATGGTTGTTACAAGATGAAGAGATGTGTCAAGCATACATGAGAGAGTATGAGCAGTGGTGAAAACTGTTAGAAAAAATATTTCAGGAGCATTGGAGAATGGTAGGTTATGAATGCCGCATGCCCCTGGCAGCTGGGGGTGGCATGATGAGCTCCGGCAGGCAGCGGTGGTGCTGGCAGCGGTGGGAGCATGGCAGCGGTAAGTATGGAGCTCCCACAGGCAGCCACGGTGCTGGCAGCAGTTGGGGGGGTGGGAATGGCGAGTGCCGACCAGTGGTTGGCAATCACCTGCAGACACCGATGGCAGCAGTGGCGGTGGCCAGCAGTGATCGCAGACCACCCACAGACGCCGCCAGCAGTGTCAGCAGTGCCTTTTCATAGGGGGTGCACCGCCACACTCAGGGGGTGCACATGTACCTACATGCACCCCCTACGCATTGCCAATGTGGTAGATGATGGTGTAGAAGAGGATGGGGGAATTCTTTAGGAAGGATGTTCAAAGAACCATAGGGAAAGGAATGAAAGAGCTAAGAGAGCTGCATAGAAAGATGCAGGGGCTGCTGACGGAAGAAAGGTATGAGAAGAGCTAGAATGAACAAGGCAAGAGTTAGAAACCTGGTTTAAAAGAAAGATGAGAGAGCAAATGTTCTTAGCACAAACACCCTGGGTGGGAGAAAACAAAGAGTGCTCCCAATACTTTTTGGCCAGAGTGAAGGAGACGAAAGGGAGCTTAAAGCAGTGCGGGAAGAAGGTGGTTACGAGACGGAAAAACAGAAGGAGGTGTTGGAGGTGACGAGAAGATTTTATGAAGAGGAAGAAGGAAACAGACAGGAAGAAGATGAAGGATCAGCAAACTGAAGAGACTGAAGAGAAAGTAGAGGAGGAGGAAACAAAGAGGATGGAAGAAAAGATCAGTTTAAAGGAAGTGGAGGAATGTTTAAAAACCTTTAGAAGGGAAATCACAGGAGCAGACAGATTGCCTATGGAATTTTAAAAGAAGTTTTGGGCATGCATAGGGAGGGATATAGTGGAAGTGTTTGAGGAAATAGTAGAACCAGGAGAGGCAGGGAAATATTTTACAAGAGGTGTGATCTTACCCTTCAAGAAAGGGGAGACAGAACTCCTGAAAGAATAGAGACCAGTTACATTCCTTAATATGGACTATAACTTAATGGGCAAGACTGCTGGCTTTGAGGATGAGAAAAAAGTTCCAGAAGATAATACATGAAGAGCAAGTGTGTGCAGTACCAGGTAGAAGGGTCTCTGTGGGCCCATCTACACAAGACCCGGACTGTGCAGTAGCCGAAGTTACTGTGCAGTAGCACCAGCAAATGCCTGTTAAGTGACGCTACTTCACAGCAGCATATTAGCACTGTCCATGCTGTGATGCACTGTTGCGCAGAATTATTAGGTTACTGGACAGTCAATGTTTTGTGTAGATGCGCCCTGTTTCAGGTAATGATAACAGATGGGTGTGTAATCGTCAGCCTTCCCACAGAATCATGCATTGTACATAAAAAACTGTGGTTTATAAATATACCATACAGACTATCAGCAACATTAATCATACAAAAAGAGATTTTCCATGGAACTTCCATGACTCCACAGCGGTAGCCACAATAGACCAGAGGGATGCTTGGGTTTAGAGGGCTGATCCCTGGACCCTCTCCGAGCCCCTCATGTGTCCCTGTACCAGCTCCAGGAACTGGCAGTCCTGAACCACAGGAGTCTGCTAGAGTTCTCAGCAGCTCCCTAATCAGTCCTTCTGGTGTCCATGGGCAGAAAGCCAGCTCTCAGTGGTGGTGGCTCAGCATACAGTAGACTCAATGAGGTCCTCCAGCATTTGACTGCAGAGGTTCTGCCATTTGCAGCTATGTGACATCCTCTGAGTGGGAGTGTTGTGTTGTGGTTATAGGGGTCTTTGAGCTTGCAGGTGATGTCCCTGAAAGATATGCCCTCCTGCTTCTGTGAGCTTTCATGTCTGCCCAGGTTTTGGAGTCATGGAAGGGAACTACTTATGATGGCTCTCCACTAAGGCTGGCAATTCTATGGAACACATGTGAGGCTCTGGAAAGCTTCTTTCACCTGCATTACAGCTTCCTAGCTCTGCCAGACTTCCTAGCAGTAAAAGCAATGATTAACCATGCTCTGCACTAAAATTGCCCAACTCTCCTCCATGCAGCAAGCATCTTCCCCTCCTGCAAGCTCTCCCCTGAAGAATGATGCCCCATCCTGTGCCCTGCCTGAATGCTCTGAGCCTGCAGTTGTTGTGAGCCCAAGCTGAGAGGGGCACCTGGGATCCTAAAAGGCAACACCTTTAAATACCAGTGGTGAGGGTTTCTGCATCCCTGTGCTGAGGGAGGTGGTTCTTGTCCCAAAAGATCACACTCTGAAAGATGACAGCATCTCCTGGCATGTGTCCAGGTGAGGACAGATCCCAAAACAGTAGTGTATGGAACTGCCACTGGCCATACCAACAGTGCTTTTGCAGGGGTGGGAATCTGGGGTCTCAGATGTGAGTACATAAAATCAAATACCTTTGATTGCAAATGTTTATATTTTTGTATGTTTACATCCCAAAAAGGTGTTCCATGGGTTGGACCCAGCCAGGCAGGTGGGAGCTCTACTGAATCAGCTCCTAGGCACTGGCATGTGCAATTCACCTGGCAGTAAACTGGGGACAGTGGCCCCCTGAAACCCACTGATGCACCCAACATGCATGGGACATCCACAGAGGAAGGGGCTGGGAAGGGCAGGCTAAGAGCGGCTACTGCTAGGAAGGCCATTTGGCAGATGGGGCATGAGGCAGGCCATGAGTGGCCATTGCTACATGGGGTGGTCGGGGGATGGGCAAGCGGATGGGATTTCCACCTTGCACTTTACAGGAACTAATCAATCCACTAATCAACCTTTGAATAAGCCATTGAACACCCTGTCCCAACCATTGAGTACCTTAACTGGCCTGTCACCTATAAGTGAGCCATTGAATCATGTACAATTGCCATGGCCCAGGCATAGGTATGCTGCCAATTAACACCTCCTCTGTATGGTGCAGAACCCAGTGTCTCCACCCTTCTTATTAATTGCAGGGATTGGTGGGGAGGGTGGCACAATCTGCAGCTGGACCACAACCAGAGCCTTGAGTCACCCCCAAGCCATGAGCCACCCTCAGAGCCCCAGACCCCTGAACACACCACCGTCAGTCACCCTTCTTCCCCCTGCCCCATCCCGAGTTGCTACAACTTACCAGCAGTTGGTGCTGGGTTGTCTGGTTTTACTTGTTTAATGTGAGTCTTGTCCGAGCTGTCCCTACTTCATACATCTGGTGCCTAGATTTGGGACAGGGTCAGGGCCAGGCTGGGGAACAGGTCCATGGAACAGGCATCTGTGTGTTCCTCCATGACCATTTCAATAGCAGGTGGCAGAGAGGTGAGTCCATCATTGTTTTCAACATAACTGTCATCGTCGCTGCCATCATCATTATCATTGTGCTGCACTGGGCCCATAAGTGTGCTGGGAGTGATGGCTTGGTTTGACTTGAAGATCCTCAACAGCTCCTTGCAGTAGGAGCCCAGTCCTCACAGTGCCCAAGACCTTGTTGGCATCCCTGCCCTGAACATACTGTGACTTCAGGCACTTGATTTTAGTGCAGATCTGTAACCAGTTTCATTAGTTGTCCCAAGCCACCACCTAGGTGCAAAGTGTTTATAGACTTCTTGATTTTGTTTGTTACCCTGTATGCCCTTGGCAGTGGTGACAATGGTTCTGTCTTTTCCCCAGATTGGGATGAGGCCCAGCATCTCACCATGAGTCCATGTCGAGGCCTACCTGATGGAGCTGTTGGAGGATATGCTCTTGTTTGTTTGGGTTCACAAAGCTAGGTGATTACTGTTTGTTTACACTGGAGAGCTCGAGCAGAAGTGGTGAACCATGAACATGCTTGGGGTGGTGCAATATGGACCAAGGTCACACCCAACCTGAAAGGGGATTTGATAATAGTCTTCAAATATAAATAGGATTGTTATTAGGAGGATGGTGATCTCTAGTCTATGGCAGATATTCCATTCTCCCTTGATTAATGTGTTAATTATGTGATAAATTGTAACATGCCACCCATTCAAGCAATTTATCACCCAATAATGTGCTGCAAAAATGGCTGTCTAGTATCAAAGATGTTATTTATAAAATGTAGAATATCTTTGCAGTGCATTTGTAACATGCTTTCATTTGAAATGTGACTTGTTAATTAGGGTGATAGTGCTTGGGCCTGGCAGCATCCCAAGTGGACTGTTCCTTCCCCCTCTTTCTGCAAGAGGATGGCCTGTGACTTGTGATGACCTTTGCTGCTCCATGGCACAACAGCAAGAGATGTCCTGACTCTCCACCCCCTCCTCTCTTTTTCCTACCAGCCTTCAAGGCTGTCTCTTTAAGAAGGCATTTAGCACCTCTCTGTATCTGCAAGCAGGACAACCTCTGCACCCCTCCATTTATACAAGGTGCAGACAGAATTGCAGCTCCCTGATCTAACTCATGGCACTTCACAGAAAGTACCATGCGTTAGACTGATCCTCCTGACCCAACAGACATTTAGCTGTTGGGTTGGGAGGGTGGAGGATTGAGCTTCCATTTGGAGGCAATCCAGAGAGAGAGCCTGCTTCTTTACAGCCTCTTTTCCTAGCCCTACCCCACTTTCCTGGCTCTCTGTGCTGTCTTAGGATGGGAGGGGAAGGAGGCAGAGGAGAGAGGTCCATTCTGGGGTTTCCCCAACCTATGCTGGGGGGTGTGGGGGGGGGGAGCTCCAATCCACCTGCTCCACCCTCCAACAGTGGCTTGGTATCCCCCAGAATGAGCTCGCTCTCCTCCTTTCCCTGCCTCCTATTCTGAAGACAGTACCAGGAGCAGGGCTCGGCTGTCAGCTCAGCCCTGCTCCCGGCACACGCAGATGCAAGTTAATGAAGGCACTGCACTTAGGAGTGCCTTTATCAGAACCTTCAAGTAACAAGGGTTCACATTGTTGTGGGACTGGGGCTTTTTAAAGCACTCTGTGGCTGCGCACTTGTGTTTGGTCACTGCTGTAGAGCACTTTCGGGGGCCAGATAGAAGTGACAATTTTCACCCTATCTGCACCTACATGGATAGAGGGAGCAGCTCCTTCACCAAGGGGGAGCCAGATGACTTCCTAGCACCACTGAATGCAGGGATGACAGTCCCTGCCAGCAGCTCTCCAGCTCCCCTTGCTAGCAACGACTGGCAAAGCGAATTCCCAAGGTGCTTTTCCCCCCTCTGGACAGCCTGCCCTGTGAATGGGAAGTAGGTCACATGGCATGATATTTCCATCAAGTGATATTACCTGTTGGTTAGTGGAAATGTCTGCCAGGGACCTCAATGTCCACAGGAAACAGGTCAAGGAGTGATGATCTACAATTACAATCAAAGAGATTTAGATTGGGTATTAGGAAGGCATATAAGGATGCCTAAGCACAGGAACAGGTACCTTGGGGACATTGTGAAACTTCCACCGTTGGAAGTTCTTGAATGGTTTACACAGGGTTGATCCTACCTTGAGCAAGGGCTGGATTAGATGCAACTTCCTGAGGTCCCTTCTCACCCTGTTTTTTAATGATTTCATTATTGTTCAACTAAACCAAAGACTGTGAACTCAAAGCAGAAGCCACTGGGTGAAATGTTGTGAGCCTGTGCTATGCAGGAGGTCAGATTCAATGATCCAGTGAAAATGCTATGTAATACAAGCAACTATGATAGGAGAGGTGGCAGCTTCTTGCCACAAAAGAGGTACAAAGCTATCGCATCTTGGTCTTCCAGTGATTATTTTTCTGCTGGAAAAATTAAATGAGAAACTAACACATTCTACAAGCTCAGCTCAGCAAGTCTGGCACCAATTTTCATCCAAGTTATCAAAAAAAAAGAAATCCCCAGGTTTTATTAAGAAAAAAAAATAACTTGGCACAAAACTGAAATTCTTCTAAGTTCACTGAAAAGGAGCCAAATGCAAAATTCAAAAAAGACACATTAAATGAGCCAATCAGAAACCATTCTTTTACTCAATTTATCTTTATTAGAAAGGAAAGGATTTCTTAGGGTGGTATCTTTTATTGGACCAGCTGTGTAGTTGGGATAGAGTTAGACTAGCTTTCAAATGCAAAACATTCTTCTTCTTGAGTTCAGTCTTATTAGAATTTCGTTTTAGACTAATTAGGTTTTTCTTTTTCTCAAAAACTCAGTTTGTAGTTCTTCTTTTTCAATTTAAAAGAAGAACTATCTTCTGTTTAACAAATGTTCTGTAATTAGGCCAGTCCCTGAAGGTCTAAAAGGTCTGTCTTTCTTTTTATCCACCTATAGGTTTGCAGGCAGTATGAAAAACAACAAAACTTTTCAACATTTCTGTGGAATCACTTTCAAATTTGGGAGCTGTAGAAGATTCATCTGCAAATGAGCTCAACTTTCTAAGGCTTGTAGGAGGAGTTTATGATGTTAGCAGGTGGGTCAAAGTCACAAGTGTGTACATGTTGTGCAACTGGTATTGTTGTTCACTAGTGAGTGGCTACAGTGTCCAACTGATAAATAAGGATGATGGCTAAAGGCTTTTTGAGTTTCTCAAAGGTTTGAGGTTTTTTTCTCCATTTTGCTGATAGGACACTAAAACAGAGAGGTTAAACAACATGCACAAGATCACACAGAAAGCCACCATTGGAGCAGAGGGAACACAGGATGACCTTAATTCCAGGCTTCTAGGTTTTTTTATTACAGTGGTACCTAAAGACCCTTGCAAATGGCAAGAAAGTAGCAGAGATGGCTGTTGGGAAAGTTTTACACACAGCAGGCCAGGGAACTGCTCTCTCAGCTTGGAGAAGCTAAACTCTGACAAACTTCTCTGAGCAAAGCAGATTTGCAGTTCCCAGGGTCTCCCCCTATTGCAGTGGTCATCAACCAGTGGATCTTGATTCACCAGTAGATCTCGAAGCCTTTTGGAGTCGATCCGAGGCTGCGGTGGGGGGCTGAGTGCCCGTGTGCATGCTCCAGCCCAGATCAGTCTGTGGGGGAGGGAAGTGGCAGGGGCTAGATTGAGGCCCCCTGGTGAGGGACAGTACGGCAGAGGCAGTAGCAGGGGTAAGATGAGTAAGGCCCCAGCCGGGTAGGACTTACCTGCTGGGGAGGCACACCCCCAAATAATTTTTTCTCCATCTGCCTCCCCACAGACTTACCTGCTGGGCGGGGATTGCGGGGGGGAAGGGGGTTGGGGGGGGGGGAACCGAGCAGCAGTGCACGGTTAAATGTCAAAGGTGATCTCTTACTTAAAAAGGTTGGAAACCACTGCCTTATTGGAACCAGCTATGAAACAACCAGAACCACCAGGGAAGGGCAGGAGTTGTTGCCAGCCTTGGCCATTTTCAAGGGGCCTAGGCCAAGTTGCAAAAGCGTGGCTAAGCCCCAAACCTATTTCTGAGTGACCTTAGAGTAGACCTTTGCAGACATGACAACTAACCTGGTCAGCAAAGTAAAGGAAGCCATCCACATGTCTAACTAAGCCAGTAATGAGAGAGAATTCAACAGAGCACCAAGCCAGAAAGCACACATTATAAGGGAAAACCATACATTAAATAATCCAAATATACTATACCATAGCTTCAGCTTCTAACAATTGATGTGACCAAATGTATTAAATGCTGTTTTGTTATAATAGATATATTTCTGTTAAGTTTCTAGATATGTTGTAAAAAAGAAAAGAAAAGAAAAAACAAAGCAGCTTTGTTTATGAAAGACCATACATTTTGAAGAAGAGAAAAACAGGAGGAGGGCAAACAGGATCCATAATGGTGAAGGAAAGAGGTAATAATCCTTCTCAAGAATTTTAATTTCCACAGAAACATAAATCCAGGCTAACTGACACTCTTCGCATCCACAGGAAAACTAGTTTAGTCCTGTTCCAAAGGTTTCAGTGAAACAAAGAAATTGAAATAAAACCAGCCAGAGGTCAGTTATTAAAATATTAGAACCAGCCATCTATAAACACGGGGTATAAACCGAAGGGAAGTTTGGAGAACTTGGCAAATTCAAGACAACCTGCTGCCAATCTGCATGCCACCCTCCTCTCACCTCTTGAGTCTTCCCACCCAGGATAGATGAGAATCAATATTGTGCTGTCAGGGCAGCCAGATAAACATTTATCCCAAAGTCTGCTTTTGTGTTTTGAAGTATGTGTTTGGTTTTGTGTTTTTGTGGTCCTTGCTTCTGGTCTGCATCTAGCAACTTCAGGAAAGACTCCACCTGGTTGCCTGTACAGAGTAACAAACTCATCACAGCTGGCTGTTTAGACTATCCTGTAGTCCAGGGGAAATCCATAGGAGAACTTTCTCTTCCCTGGCACTTATCTAGTCAAAGTACCTTGTTGCAGCTTCCTTGAGTGCCCCATGGCTGTTTCACAGAAGTGAAGAGGCAAAAACCCCCCCTATGCTTGGGGCACTCTACCCACTTTAGCATACAGCCAAGGACCTTTGTGTGCTCTATAGGGTCTGCAGAGACCAGCTTTCTGCTCCAGTCCTGCTGACTCTGACTGTCATGCTGGGCAAGGTAGGTACTATCCCTTCCCCCCTGGAACCCCACCAAATATGATACAGGCCCAACAGGTGGCTGCAAGAATGATCAGATGACAGGAAAACTGAACCTAGGCTCAATAACAACAGGCAGGCACTAAAGCACCCACGGTTGATGACCCCAGCTCATGCCAAGCTCATTTTCAACTCAAGCTCCCTCAACAGCCATTAAATGGCCAAAGAATTCATCCAAGGGAGGAGAGGACACTTTTGGAGAGTTCTTGTCTTCTAGTCTCTCTCTTCCATCCCTGACTCCCCCGAGGAAGATATTTAGCAAGTATCTTCCAAAACCACAGGACTTTGTACCAGGAATTTCAAATTTTTCTGTAGAAGAAGCATTTTTTTGATGATTTGGCCACACAGTCCATTTGCTTAAAACATAATCATGTCTACTTTAGGCACCAAAACCAGTAAAGGATTCTCATCTCTAATGCATGTAAGAGAGTATCTCCTCAGACATCACAAATACCTTTAGATTTTATTAGTGTTGCAAATTTCTTGGGCAAATACAAGAGGGCACTGGGTGTGCACACTGCTAACGGGCAAGTGCTTTACACACAATTCACTTCTATCCTCAAAAGAGAGCTGGTGGCTCATACACCAATCCAGCTAATTAAATTAGCAAGTACATGCTTTATTTTAAAAGATGTGGGTCAGCCCACTGAAGTGGCTCCTTAAGCCAGCAGTGATGGTTTAAGACTAGGCAGCACGTATGTGGCCCGCACACGGTGGCCGCCAATGCACTGCCACTGCTGCACATTGCGCTGCTTACTCGCAAAGCTGTGCAGGTGGCTGTGGGATGGTAGTGCAGGGTGCAGTGGCAGAGTTGCAGCGGCAGCCTCTGTGCACAAACCCCCCCCCATTAAGCCAGCCGGCACGTGTGGCCCGCAGAGTGGCACCCCTGCCCTCACTCCCTGGCCCTGCTCCTGGGAGTGGGTACAGGGACATGCTCCCCACCTTCTTGATCTGCCCCCCCAGCACCTTTCCTTTCCCCTGCCCTGGCCTGCCCTTTTCCCCTACACACTTACCTGCTGGGGTGGGTGTCAGTGTCTATGTGTGCATGTGTGTCTGCATGTCTGCATCTGGGGGGCTGTTGTGGGGGAGTAAGGGGCATCAGGAGGGCTGAGGAGGCTGTAGGGGGGAGTGCGGGACACCAGCAGTGCTGGGGGGGGCTGTGGGGGGCCTTTAATTTTTATTATGGATTTTGGGTTTTTATCAGAGAATTTGCAATTTTTAAGCAGAGAAAACCAGGATCCCTGATCATAACAGCCACTCTTGAAGTTATGAAAATTTTAAGTGTTTTGCTGAATTAAAACCAGAAGTCATCCACTAATCATGCTCAGTGTGTTTTTTGGGGATGGGCCCACTGCACCCAAAAAAGGGAGCATTTTTCCTGGATGCTTCATTTCTATTTACCTGGAGCTCTTCCATTCAACAGCTATGGACTGCACAATAACCATCATGCTTCCACATAACCACCACAAGAGTTTCTTGTTATTCAAGCCTTGTTTATTATTTTCTTATTTGCAGGATGACACAGACACATAGATCTTTAGGGTTAAACAGGTCAGGATCTGCTAAGTTTCTCCAGGTTACTTTGAAGTTATGACCTTGCTCAGCAGGCGATGTTGTTTGGCTTTCCTTCATAAATGGAGTTCACTTGGCATGCTTTCCCCTTTCAAACCAGCCAGGAGGTTGTTGACAGCCAACACAGACATGGTGCTCCTAGTAGCATAGGTGGCACTTCCAATGTGAGGCAAAATCACTGTGCAGGGGAAAAGACAACAAATGAGACGATTCCACTTGTTACACTATCAGGTACTTTTGTTTTATGGTACTGTCATGCTACCTCTATGTAACTCTGTGTGGGTGCGGTCTGGGAAGTACTAGTGGCTAACCAACAGTTTCCCTTGTACTGGTTTCAAAGTTTGAGAAATGCAGAAGAGGCTAGGGACCTCACCCCAGTCAATGTTGATGAAAACTGAGTTAAACCGTGTACACACCAGGGAATTACGCAATTATGCATGCGTGTAATTTTGCACATAAAACGTATAACTGCACATAATCATGTAATACCGTGTAATTTCCCAGGGTGTAGCTGGTGAGTGGGAAGGGGAGCTTCTCCCTGCAGGAGGCGGGGGGAGGGGAAGGGGAGGAATGGGCATGGGGTTTGTGGGTTGGTGTGGCCCCTGCTGCCACATGCCCCCCACCTGCACAAACTCCCATACCCACAGCTACCCAGAAACCACACAACACCCGCACACCCCTTCAGAACCCCCCCCCACACCACATCCCACCCCACCACACCACACCACACAAGTACCTGCATACATTTCTAAAGAAAGTTAAAATATTGTTATATTTAATTTGTTAAATAATGTAATTAATTTTGCGTAATTTTGAATTTTTCAGTACATAATTCCCTGGGGCGTAAACTGGAGTCAATGACTGTTTTGCTGTTGACTTCAACATGGCCAGGATTTCACCCTATGTTTTCAGATTGACAGTCTCCACACCGTGTGGTCTCCTGATTATTTCCACTCTAGCTACCTATGAAGTGAAGTGCAAGCTGTCTCATAACAAGAGAATGAAAGACAACTTTCAAAACATCATTGTTCTGACAGCCACATAGCTACTTGCATGATAGGTCTGTCAGCAAAGTTGGTAATACATTGAAAGCTGAATGCTGCTTTTAAAAGGGAGATAGAGGGCGGAAAGTCATCAAACCCTTCTATGTGGTATAAAAGCCACCTCTTCAAAAAAACTGAAATGATAAATAGTAGGAACAAATCCTAATTTCATGTAAAGGACTAAATGTATACAATATAATCATAAACAATAATGTTAATATTTGAAGACTGAGAAGCAGGAGAGCTAGGTTCTAGTTCCTGCTCCAGTGACTGCTTACATTAATTATAACGCTATCAATTGGAGACCAACAGCTCCTGCTGCCCCAGGATGTCCTACAATCTGGTAGTTAGGTACTCCCCCAAGAGGATGGGGTGTGGGTTCAAATCCCTTCAAGCAGAGGGGGGAGCTAAATATAGATTTCCCACATCCTGCCAAAATGCTCTAGCCACAGAGCTATTGTGAAGAAGGGAAAACAATGACCTCTTCCTCCTCTTCTGTCATGATTTGGCCTCATTTTTTCCCCCCAACTGAAGCTTTTCTGTGAATTAGGAGTTGAATTTGTAAGTGATTTCAATAGGACTGAAACTACACTTTTTTGGCCAATTTGCTTTGCACTGAAAACGTTTCACTCAGCTCTATTCAGAGGCAGCAAACACTCTGAAGTCCCTGAAGTCTTTTTGAAAAGCCTACCCATTGTGATCATTTAAGAACTTTACTAAAAATGAGACACGTCTTGATTTGATAAAAAAAAACCCCAAGAAAAAGATGGTTAAAAAGAGGATTTATAATAATGCTAACATTGCATTTTTATATCACAGAGATACAATAATGTGCAGAGAATTTTCATCTTGCAGTTCTAAGAGGTATTTTTGTTATACAGATTTTTCTTCTAAGGAAATGTACTTTTTTTAAAGGGGACAGGCAGATTTTGGACAACTTGTTTATACTGACAATAGTTGGGGGAGACAAGGATTTTGGCAAAAGAAATGGGGCATACAGTACAAGCAAATCAAAATACATTTGTAAAATTTCAAAACAGCAAAATATACTGGTGTTTGAGAATGGAAAGTACTAAAGTTGCCAGTTCAAATGTATCATTTCAAGTGCTAGAAAGAATACTCAGGTAGATCAAAAATAGTATTCAGGGGAGGAAAATACAGTTTCACATTTTAATGATTAACAAGGATTGGAGTAATAAATAATCACACCAAGTTACCTTTTAACTAGGAGCCAACATTTCATTACCTCCTTTTATATAGGACAGGTTTCTCTCTGTTTTTTCTCTCTTTCTCTGATACTATATTATCTATAATAGCTCTCATCACCATCGTATCTAGGCACATTACTATCATTAGTGGATTTTACGCCATAAGGGAGGGCAGAGCTATTATTCCCTTTTACAGATGTAGAACTGAGATATAGAACTGTTTAAGTGACTTGTCTGAAGTCACACAGTAAGTCACAGTAGTGTGAGAACACTAACTGAACCTGACCCACCTGGTTCAGCAAGGACAAGGGTAACTTTTCCAGCTCTGGGATGGAATGACCCACTCCAGGTCAGAGGCAGGTAGAAGCACAGGCACTAAGACCCAACCACCACTAGTGCTTGTCCCCACAGCAGCCTGGGGAGAACACCTGCAGCTCAAGCGCCCCAACACCAAATGCTGCCAAAGCATAGGCTGTGAACATGGCTAGTGACTGATTGATTGCACTGATTAGTGCAAATGATGGACCTAGGAAAAGCATGACTTATAAACAATACATGCTTAAGCTGGTATACAATCAATAATCAATAAGGTTGCATTTAAATCTTAAGTGGTAGCCTGGGAAAGTATAATAAGAATCTGTTTATCAAACCACTAACATTAGACTAGGCCAAGAATGAATGGCTGCTTTTTGGAGAAGTGTGTAACAACAACTAAAAGTAACAACTGATGTTTTGATAACAACTGAGTTGTACATAGTCAGCTAGAATTCAATACAATAATAATGTGTCTTTGTTAACCTGTCATCAGCCTTGGGCACTTTCAAGAAACTTATGCTAAATTGCAGACATGTGGCTAAAAAGCAGGCCACAAAGCCTGTTTCAGATTGAACCTTTGCAGATGTTACAAATGGCCGAGTCAACAAAGTAAAAGAAACAGTACATGGCAAGTAGTATTCCCTGATAGTGAGGGAAAGAGAAGTCCTCTCTCCCAGAATTGTACTTTTCCCAAGGACACAGGCCACAGCTGACTAGCATGTTCCAAGTCCTACGAAAAACTGGTTCAGTCCAGTTCCCAAAGTCTCAGTGAAATAAGAAATGTGAATGACACCAATCAGTATATTTATTAAAATAAGCTACATATAACTATTGGCTGCAAAAAAAGGGAAATTTTGGGAAGGCCTCAGCAAATTCAAGACAAGCTTCTGTAAGCCTGCACACCAACTTCCTCCTCCCTCCTATGTCTCCCCCAGCTGGTATAGGGTGGGAATCTGTATTGCTCTGTTGTAGACAGCTAGATAGGCATAGAGACAAAGTCTTATTCTTACGCTTTGGGGTGTACTCAATACAAGGTTAGAGTACAGACCTGTCTCTTGCCTCTTTATCAGATGTAGATAGTAGTAATACCTTACCTGCTTAAGAGGGAATGGATAATCACTGGGAAATGCGATTGCATCTTGATTTGGCGTACAAAAGGATAGTCAGTAAAGGAGTTGAAACTGTCCCTGAATTCTGCGTCTGAGTTTGCAAAGAAGTCCTGATCAAAGATAGGCTGTAGTCTTGTATCTTGCACAGCACCGAGCTTTTGGTAACAAAACCCCATGTCTGCGGGCCATATCCAATGGCTCTGTGGGTTGTTGCGCATCCTTGCCCACAGCATATGAATAAAGCTTCTAGTTTCTTTTTAATTAGAGAGAAATAGGCCTTATATTATGGAATGATGCACCACACAGCCTGCACCCCCTTTTTAAAAGCAAAAGTTTATGTACTGGGGGATTTTGGCACTCAAAGTGTTGGGCAGTAGCTGAGCAGGGATTTGAGGGTCTCAATTTCAGACTGCAATGCTTATGGGCATGCAAGCTCCTTTGTGGATCTCGCTGCAAGTTCTCAACTGATCAAACACAGAGACTGATCATGGAGATGTTTCAAAATGAGCCACTAAAATCCAAATCACATAAATTCAGTGCAGAGGTTGATTCTCACTGATGACAAGGCTTCCCCTCCTCATTGTTCTTTGTAGCACATGATGGCTCAGAGCACTCCCTTCAGCACAGATGGTTTTCTCTTCCCTTTCCTGTAACTTTTACCCCTCATCTGAAACAATTGCTAGCCACCACCCTGCATATCCAGAGGCACATAGATCCCTGGCCCTAACCACTGAAAGCCCACAGGAAGTGAGATGTGTGGGAAGGTGAAAAGTATCACCTGCTCTCCTAAGATAAACAGTTGCCTGTAAACAAAGGAGGTCTCTGTGGATCAAAAAAGCTCTTGCAACCCTATATTCCTAAGGCAGCAGCTTACCACAGTTCTTCAGGGAAAGAAGAGGGTGTTCTGTAGGCAGCGGCTCCGGGGTTGTGACATCCAGACCAGCAGCTGCAATCTGGCCACTGACCAAGGCTTGGTACAAGTCATCCTGATTCACCACAGCTCCCCTGAAAAAGCATGGGTTACAAACACCAGTTTCCAGCCTGCAGACACTGGCAAACATCCTTAAATTTGAAGATGTGCAGTCCCTTTGGATTCAATGGAACTAAACTGGCAGGGAAAGGCCCTTAGGGATCTAAGCACTGTATGTGACTTTATTAGTCTTGTTTAAGAATCAACACAATCTGGCTGTTTTGAGGTTTTTTGAAACAGCTGCAACATATTAGTGAAACATTTCCTGTAAGCAGGTATGAACTCAGATATCACTGTCTTCTTGGTTGGCAATAGCATTTGAATTCTATTTGGACACAAGTGAATTTTAACAGTGGTTAATGACCAGTTAACACATCTGTAGCCTCAAGAGAGCTATGACGTAGTCTCTGGCCAATGCCCACACTGTTCGGGGTGGCTCTTGCAATGATGGGGACATGCTCACCATATGAGGGGCTGGGGGCAACCCCTCAGAGAGGAGACTGTGGTTCCACGGCTGGGTAGCACTGCCTTGTGGCTCAGCTGTGCCCACCACCCCGACCACAGCTTGCTCCCTGCCACTGACCTGGCATGCCACTCATGCTGGAGGTCACTAAACTATGTACAGCCTATTGGCTAACTGTTTCACTACTGTAACTGGAAGAGGTTAAAAGGTAGTGCTTCAAACAATATTTACATCCCTGGCTGTGGCAGGCCGGGGGGGTGGGTGGGGGGGAGGGCGGCTTAGGAGTGAGGGGCACCAGCATATCAGGGCTGCTCAGCACCACAAAGCAGCGTTGGGAGGGCATGGGGGGGGAAGGAGGAGGACGACAGCTGCAGCTGCAGCCATACAGCAAAGGGAGCAGTGGGAGTGCTTATTTTCCATGATCAAAAAACCAAAATCAAATGTCAAAATATATAGGTATTTAGAATTTATTTCATTATTATGATTGAGGCACCAGTACGCTTCCAAATTGTTTTAAAAGTGTAAATATATCTGTGACAAACTGGTACCACGGACTTCCTAGTAGCACACTTCTTGAACTCTCTACGTTTCCTGAAGGACTTACTATATGTCGCAGTCAGCCAAGACTCTGGAACAATCTTTTTTTCTACATTTTTCTACATTCTGACTACCAAAAAAAAGGCGTGTGTTTTACTCAGGGGTGTATGTGAAAAAATACAGTGATATGAATGTCATTTGGGCTTCTTTTAGAATAAGCTTCTAATTGAGGAGAGAATCCCAAAGGGCAGCCACTCTTCAACTTTCAAAACTGTCATAACCTGATCACATTAACCTTCCTGCTTCTCACTGAGAAAAAGTGCAATTTTCTTTTTTTAATTCCCATCTAACAATAGAATGGCAGACAGCCATGCTACAAGACCAGAAAACAGCCCCCCCAAGAGCTTCTGCCCTGAGCCAACATATATATTCATGGTCAAGATGATTACAAAAGAAACCCTGGAAATCCATAACACCTGGATGTCTGCATTATCTCTGACTCTTTTCCCTTGCTATTTAGGCTCATTTGAGTGACAGAGTAGCACATTTACCTGCTCGTGTTGATGAACACCGATGTTTTCTTCATTTTGCCAAAGAAATCCTTGTTGCACAATCCTGCTGTATCAGGAGTTAGGGAACAGGTCACAACAACAAAGTCCGACTCCTCTGCTAGCCTAGTGAGCGGAACTGAATGGAAAACACAGGCATCATGAGTTCACTTGGAGGTTCCACTACTCCGAGATCTATCCCACTTACATCAATCATCAGTGAGTTACTATTGCCTAAGAAGATCTCATTAATCTGACCCCAGTAACCAGAAGAAATCAGGTTGACAGCTGAGTGCAAAAACAACATCTGGACAGGGTACTATGTTTGCATGGGCACCACTTCTTTGCTTTTAAACAATTTAATTGATAAAGTTTCCTCAATTAAGAAAAGAAATTTACCAATTCTTGCCAGTTTACCAATTCTTGCCATCCCAGAAGTGGCTACAGTATATATTTCAGGAATAGCATATGTAGCAAAACATCACCTTTATATTTTAAATGAACAGTTAAAAGTTTTGTAAGCACTGAAGATGGATTTAATAGATTTTACAACTTTCACCAAAGGATGGGACAAGAGGAATATGCAGATTACACTGGATTTGCAAAGAAAAGAACTAACCCCAACAGTAACTGATATTTTTGTAATTGTTTATTTTTCACAGAGGTATATCAGAGCCAGGCAACACTGCAGGATGATGAAAGGAAAAGTCTGTCCAAAAAGTCTGTGCATTATACTGAGTGCATGCATTACTGCTGATCAGAAAACAAAGACCCGATATCAAAATTAAGTGATCTGGGGTTAAATCTTGGCCCTGTTTGAAATCAACAAGGCCAAGATTATACTCTTGTCATTGTCACCACTTTTGGCCAATGACTGTGCTTTGCTCAATGCCTCTAGTTTCTCATCCTTACAGCCTGGACAATGTCATCCCTGCATCACCTCATTTATTTTGGTTGCTATTCTGCAGGCATGAAGGTCTGGAAAGAGATTATTTGCTCTTCCAACTCGATTGGCGTTTCTTACCAAATTCAGCTTCAAACTCCGCAGCACCTTCTGGTTTCGGATGGCGTCCAGCATATAGAAATCTCTTGACCCCAAACGGCTTTAGACGGCGTGCCACTGCCTGTCCTAGAAACAGGAGGTCATCTTTCTATAAGCTTGGGATAGCCCCAGCAGAACCCACCTTCCCTTGCACATGGGGAGTCAAACACTTCAGCAGCATTTCAAAGCAACCCATCTCTTTAGCTCTCTATCAGATCTCTATTGCTCCAGCATCTTTGGACAAGACCACAGGATGCATTCCACTGTTCGCTCAAGTACAACGAAACTAATCACTCCTTGAGAGATTACTCTAAGTGCCCCAGCTGGAGGCTGCTGTACCTTTCCTGCCAAGGTTTCACATTTGTTAAGGAGATAAAGCGCTCTCATTGGTTCCAGGGGAAAGTGAACGTGTTTGTAGCAAAGGGAATCATGGGCCATTAAATCTGAAGTTACATTAGAGAGCAAATTTTAGGGAAGAGAAAGATTCCATGACCAACTCCACAAGCTAATGAACAAACCAGTCCTCCTCTCTACCATGGACTTTGGGATATTTGCTTAACTGAAACATAGTTCTGTGGTCTTGTCCAATGGGAAAAGTCCAGTCTGTCTGGTTTCTGATAAAATGAAATACACAGAGCTCCTGGAGTTTAAGATCTAAACTTGAGTGTAGTCACACCACTGCTGGTAAGACGGAGAGAGACTTTTTAAAATCTCCTCTTACTCACCCTCTGCATGCTAGGGCAGAGGCAAGTGGGAGCAATCCATCAGTTTTGGGGTTAAATGTCTTTCACTAGCAGTTCCTGTCCAACACACCCCTATTTTTTATTTACTTTGTTGTTTCTACAAATGCCCTAGTATTGCTACCACAAAGTTAAATACAAAAGTATTAGAATAACAAGACATGAACTCCTAAACTAATGGGTTAAAGCATAGATATCCTCAGAGCAAAACTCAGAGCAACCATATGGGTTCAAGATTAAAACTAAAAACTGTCAGAATAATAAGAAAGAGAACTCTACAAGCAAGGATTCTTCCTTCAGAGCAAGAAGCAGCAGACAAAAAAACCCTCAATGACAGAAGAAAGTTTTAACAGGGATAAAGAACTGAGTAGACTATTAAGACTACAGACAGATTTATTGCGGACTTATTTTTACTGATCACCAAATTAGGTATTTTAATCAAACACCAAACTGAACCCACCTCCATCACTGAGACAGACATACTAAGACACAGTTACCTATTCTTCCCAGCCCTATGATCCCAACAGTGCTATCAGATAGCCCATATCCACACATCCAGAAGGGCTTCCATGTTGTCCAGCCACCACTATGACAGGAAATAACATAAGAGCAGATGTGAGACAAGAGCAGAAGATTCCACCTTATATACTGGCTTGGGGTCTAGATATGAACAACATGACAAACTGTGAATGGCACAAATGCAGTAGGGGTGGTAACCTGTGTGTCATAAGCATGCAAATGGAGATGTTTTAGGGGCTTAGAAACACGAAAATGAATAAATTTAAGTGACACTAATCAGCAGAGACACAAATGCCCACATGGTTCCTGCTTCAAGCTACCTTTGCACTCCCTTTCAGGGGCCTTGGTGTAAATTAGATACACTTCAGGCCTGATCTAACTTGTGCACTGTTACTGAAGGCTTCTGTGAGCAGCTGCACTGCAGTGACCTCTGGCCATAGGCTCAATGCACTTCCTACAGTAGGGACTAGGAACAGGGCTGCTTGTTTTCTTCTGACCAGGGAGACAACCTACATAATACAAGGGGACTCTTAGGGAGGCAAGTCCAACCACCTTTAAGGCTTCTTTGCAGTGCTAGATACTTTCTATCTGCATTCCTGCATTAGCATAGAAATTTAGGCCTTACAGTTTGTGCTTAGACATAAACATGCCTAACTCACTGGGATCACAAGATTTCAACTACTGTAGTGTCAATCCAAAGCGAGTGTAACATGCATGGCCTCTTCTGTATCTATTTGACCTCATTCATGCACAGAGTACTTTTTCAGGGGTATACTGCTCAGCACTACACTCATAACTCATTCCAGGGGGTTGTTCCAGATTCACAGTGAACTTCACAGGGCTCAAGAGCCCAGTGCTAGACTGTAAATACTCACTTCTTCACTTCCTCCACTGATTCTGGCAGCCTGCGACACGTGGCTAAGAGCAAAGCTACTGTAAGCTCAGCAGTAGCATCTGTCAGTATGTCCGGGATGTATCCCACACGGATCCCACTGCAATCCAAAGACAGCACTGTGTTCTGCAAGGGATAACTGATAGCAATCCAATTGCCTAGCTTATTTACATCTTGATCAAAACCTGTTTGTGCTGTATCTAACTCTTTCAGGTATTTCTTCTACAAAGGTGCTTACATGCATTACACCCTATCGCTACATTATTGCAGCATCTCACAAACAACAATGAATTTATCTTCACAAGACCTTTGAGAGGGAGGGAAATTTATCATGCCCATTTTACAGATGGAAAACTGCCACACTGCAAAATTAAGGTCGGATCCTAAAGGTATTTAGGTTCCTAACTCCCACTGAAATAGTCTTTCAGGATCTGAACCTAAGTGACTTGTCCAAAATTTGTGCAGAACCAGGGAATAGAACCAAAATCTTCTGGAGTTCCAACTCAAGACAAACTAAAAACCAGTCTTCCTCCTTTCGAGTTTGGTTTCACTGAACTCATGACTGCTTAATTCATCAAATGACAGAGCAGACACAGAACACATCAGAAAAAAGTAAATTCCATATTTAACAGCTGCTACAAGAAAAGTGAACTTTACCGTTTCTTAATTTCTTCCAGAGCAAGATGGTCAAATCCTGCAGACATTGTGCTGATGACTTTTAGGTTGGACCCTGCAAAATACAAAGACAGCCCTCTCAAAATTGACAGCTCATAAACAAAGAAGTCTGTTTAAAGAATACCAAAACAATGAAAGCATAGACCTAAGTAACAGGTGGGGTAACCTGTGGATTCCAGTTTGCACATTTTTAACATTCTATAGTTACCAGCAATATCTAGGAGGGCTGAACTGAAATAAGTTAATCAACAGGAAAGATACCTCTGTGTCAGGTAGTTTACCATGCATACTTGGTGGCATTTTGTGCACAATCAGTTTAATTCTCCCCTGTATAGTCAACCTGTTTTCTCGTGTGCCAAGATTCAGTCTTATGATAATCTACTCTGTTAAACAGGCAAGAGAATCATGTGAGGCTCAAGACTCCTGTCCAAGCCAGAAAAGATTTTTGGGAGAGATAACTTGAGACTTAAAAAAAAATCTGAGAGAATTTAATACAAAATCAAACTCTTCTACCTGGAGTCAGAGGGTGAGCCTGGACATCTTCTGGAAGCACTAATATGTTCTTATTTGAGCAGGCATTTACTTCAGGTGTTGTTTTATATCTCATTTAATACTCTACCTGCATTTGTAAATTAATCTTCCTCCTATCAGAAGCTGCCTTGAACTTTTGCTTGGAAAGGAATTATATATATCTAATAAATAAATAACTAATGCATTTAAAAATACTTATAGGACTTTTACCAAAAAATTGATATTTTTGAAGAGTAATGAGAATTGACAGCACCCTTAACTCGGGAAGATCCAGGGCTGGTCCTTTATTAAGAGATTTCATCTCCATTCCTAACTCTGCTTACATATTTGAACACTATAATCTTATTTGAGCAGAATGGGGAAAAGTGGTTATTTAGTGGCAATTCTTCTGGGGAAATCGCACAGGGAAGGTATTAACATAAAAGGAAAAGGACAGAGAATCTGGAGGATGCTGGGATAGTGCCCAAGGCCAACTGAGATCCTCACATCTTACCATCCTCACATTTGTTACGTCTCAGCTGTGTGTTCTTGGGCAACCCTAGCACAGGATGCAGTCTGTTTGACTCACAAAGGACTCACCCCCCCCCCTCCCTCCCCCTCCTCTACATAAACGAAACTGATTAAGATGCAGTGAGAGACACACCTAAGACCCTCCAGATAAGGGTGACAAGAGTGAACCAACTGCCCTCGGTCTCATTTGCATCCGAGATGGAACCAGATGACCATTCATTTACACGAGAGAGAGAGAACAGAAAGCCTGAAGCAGAAACTGCAGTGAATTCTGGGACCAGAGAAGCAGGGGAGCACTGCATGATGGGGAATCTGTGCTCCAAATGTTAATCAACCCATGTTCACACACACCCAGTTCAGCATTTATCAGACCAGTTCTAATCTGGATTTACTAAGGACTACCCCCCCCGACACACACACACCACTAAGTTTAATAGGTATCTTGGGCAGTACATTCCCCGGTCCCACTATGGGAGGCTTATTTAAACTTGATTGACTAAAACTCGGTTGCCGGGTTAGGGAATGCTGAGGCAAGAGACCGAGTCAGAGGGGGTATGGGCAACATTTGAACAATGGTTAAGGGTTCATCACAACGTCCAGCCCGTTGGAACCCTAATCACAGGTGTTGTCATACTTTTCCCGAGACGACTGGTGGGAGTCCTCTCCACAAAAGGTTATGAGCACCCCAATAATTGTCTTAAGTCTGTTAAAAGACTATAGTAAGATCTGGAAAAGTCATGCTAAGCTGAGGCTTGTGCACAACAAGTAAAAATCCAAAATCCTGATGCTGCAAGCTATCTATTGTTTCTGAAGAAACCATGAGATATCCCATCAGTATATCTGCCATCCATAGGAATTTCAAGCTGGCTCCCAAGTATTTGGTTACTCCCTAATCTTATGTGTTTCCTGACTATCAATCAGTTTCCTGAGATGTTCCAAACCAGATAACCCCTTGTCAATAGAAAAGACAATGATTTACACAATTAAGGATGCTTCGAAGCAGCTGAACTGAGGGTATAAAAATCTGTAAAAAGTGTGTGCGCTTCAAGAAGAAGAAGAAGAAGAAGAGAAAGAAAGAAGAAGGAAGAAGAAGAAAACTCCTGTGCTGACTCCATCCCCTGTCGTTCTTGGGACGCTGGAAGAACAGATCGTTTCTCTCTTCAAGAATTGTGCTATGGACTGTGCCTGTCAGCTCCGCAGCCTGAGTACCTTGGATTGGTGAGATCCCAGCGCGCTCTCTCTCTCTTTTCTTTCTAGGCATAAATTTCTGAACCTGAACTGTATTAGTTAAGCTTGAGCTAAGTTTCCCCAAATACTTAGTGAAACCAGGGTAGTACAGTAATTGTTTGTGTTAGTTTTTCTTTTGCATATCTATTACTACTAGTACCATTATATATTTCATATGCTTACCAATAAATAACTTTTATAGTCAAACTGGTAGTAACTGGGTATATTTTTCCTTCTCTGCTTCTCTTTCCTCCCGTGCTCTGCAGCAACACTTCTTTTACCTAAGCTAAAGATCCCTGTGAAGCCCAAAAATATTGTGGGGTCTGCTCATCAAGAGGCCAAAGATTGGGACGTGCTGAGTTTGAAACACATAAGGGGATCAGCTTGTACAGGCTGATTGACCCAGTTTGACTCAGACGTGCCCTTATGAACTGAATGCTGGCCCATGAGGGTGTCAGCTGGACACCCAGCCAGATTCAGAGGGATTCTGTTCACCTGTGTGTTTGTGTCTGACTGCATTTTATTGTTGCTCTTATGAACTGATTCTTGGCATATGAGGGTGTCAACCTGTCCATGCTGATCACCCCGGCCAGGTCAGGCGTGTCACGTTAATTTGTTTGTGTTTGTGTGTGTATGACTGATTTGGTGACTGGAGGAACCCAGTCCCATTGAAACTGAGTCTTGCAAGATAGCTCCAGTGGGGGTGAGGGCTTGCAGAAGGGAGAGATACAACTCCGTATAGTAACACAAGCAGCACATTGACAGAATCGCCAAGACCCTAGAAACTATCCCTAATAAATGAGCACACCCCAAAGTAATGGGCAAATTTGGTAACACGTATGTGATGGAGGGACAGGGTAAGATCAATAATACTGAGCTTAATGAGTTGTATCAAAGCATGGTAGCAATGGGGAACACAGCCAGCCAGCAGCAGGCTGAGACCTGGGTGTCATGGATACCCTTCAGTACCTCAGTATATTCTCAACTAACAAAGCCATTGGAGCCTCTCTTTTTGAGCATCGCCATACCCACCTGCTGCATCAAGGACTTCTTTGTCTATCCTGTCAGACAGAAGACAGAGCAGCCCATGTTTTCCAGCTACCCTGGCCAGCAGTTCTGACTGTGGGATAGGTTCATCTGAGTCCCATTGTTCGATGCTGCAGCTACAAAGGATACAGAAAAGTCACAATCATGTTAACACAAAAGAAAAAGGTTTCCTGCCATTACAGTGCCCTGTTCCAGGTGGTTTTACTGCATTTGGCAAAGGGTGGGATGGCAAGCAGAAAAACAGAGTGAAAAACACTATTTTAAGGCAAGAACACCAGGGTCCTTCCTTTCTTGCTCTGCTGATTTCTCTTTCCCAGCTTGGTACTAGGGCTTAATTACAAAAACATACCTAGTAGGGCTGTGCAAAATGGCTATGTTTCGTTTCTGTTTTGGATTTGGCCGTTTTGGAGGACAGTGATTTGTTTTGGTGTTTTGGATCACTGTTCTGTTTTGATTCGGCCAGCTGCTGCGTGGGTGCCAGGTGGGGCGGGGATCCCCACTGCCCCACACTGCACAGGGGGTGGGGGCGGGGGGCGGGCTCTGCCACAGGCCCTCAGAGGCCCTGATCACCACTGCTACAGCTGGTGAGTGCGGGGCTTTTTTTCCTTTTTCTTTTTTAAGTGCTGGGAGGCTGGGGCCGGGCAGGGCAGCTGTAGGGGCTTCTCCTGTGGCTCCTCCAGCTGTGCCTGCCTCTGCCCTGGCAGGAGGAGCTGCGGGAAAAGCCCCCATGGCTGCCCTGCCCAATTCCATTCCCTACCTAGCCCCAGCCTCCCAGCACTTTAAAAGGAGGGCTGCAGGACTGTGCCAGACTCTTCCCGGGAGGCATGAGCCCCGAGATCCGTGTGCAGAATGACAGCAGGCTGCTGTCCCTCCCCCAGACCACTGGGATTGGAAGGGACCTCAGGGACAGTTCACAGACACTGGCCAGCTACAGGTGTCAGTATAAGAGTAGTCCTTCCCCCACACTTCTGAATTTCTGTTTCCCTCCAAGCCCGCCTCTGAAACATTTCAGATGGTTTCGTTTTGTTTCAGAGATGTTTCAGAGCCTTCTGTTTCATTTTGGATTTCATGTTTCAAGTGCCAAAACACACCTCTGAAACAAAATGGCTACTGAAATGTCGCACAGCCCTAATACCTAGGGTACAAAGGGGCTCTCTCTAATATATACACACCAACTGCGACCTGATATAAAAACGAATTGACAAGTTCTTTTAGGGCCGACTAAAGTTAAAGTTTTAAAAAAGAAAAGGAAAAAACCTTAGATTTTTATTTAAGTTGTTTTTCTGTTGTTTCTTTAAAAAATGAAATCTGAATTTAATCAAATTGCATTAAGGCCTATACTTATTATAACCTCCCAAAACATTTAAATAAAAAATGTTTTATTTAAAGCCTCTGTCAAATCCTTTGCACTGTAAGTTGTGTGCTTTTCTCCATGAAGGAAGAATCAAGAGAAAAACATCTAGTTTTTATAGACTATTTCTTGTCTTCGATTAAATTTCAGCTAACATCCCAATGCAGGTGCTTGACCCAAATTGTAAGCAAATCTAATAAAAAAGCAACACATGGTTTTCTAACTTAGTAACATAAAATTATTAAGAACCTGAAAATATTAAGCTATATATTTGCTTAAAATGTATATAATTATAGTGTAGCTTCCTAAGGCAGCAAAAAGATGCACCAAATCTAGTATAAAGGTTCTATTTTGTCATAAATCTACATGCTTTGATGGTTGTCAGCCACTGCAAATTAACCTTTCTTTAGGGAAAAAAACTGAAATACAGATGGAAAAGGCAGTTAACATTGATGATTTAAACTGAGTCTTTCCATTTCACAATTTAAATCATGATTTACGCCAGAGATTTAAGCCAGTCCACCCTGCCTTCTTTCAATGACCACAGCAAGTCAGCTGAAGGATTAAGATGGATAGTGGGATTTCTTAATGCTTACAGCTAAGAACATTTATCCTGTGACATCCTGGCAGCACATGCTCATGTGAGCACTAAATTAACCCCTGGAACATGCTCTGAGCTAAGCCTCCAGCACCTGGCTGCTGCTTCACTTTCAGCTCATTCATATCTCTGCAGCAAGGCTGGAGTGACTGTGACCATATGACATTTGTCCTGCATCCTTTTCATTGGCTATCTATAAATCAGGAGAGCAATGCTGGAAATAGCAAGTTGCAGTGTGCCTGAAATTAAGTATGCATCCAGAGCTTTGCTGGGGTCTCACAGAAAAAACATTCTTGTCAGTTTTGCTTATGCCACTAGGATGTCAATAGTACAGAGTAGCTACAGGGGCTCCCAGGATTTCTGACTCTCCAGCATCACAGACTCCAGGAACACATTCTAGGACTTCCAAGCTGCTTATCCCAGCTGCATGGCAGTCTGCAAGTTTTGAGAGCTGGCGTTGCAGCTGGGGTGCTCAGAGCTTTCCAAAACCCTGCTGCAGAGGCAGGAGCTAAACCCAGGTTAGAGCTGGGGCCTGGGATACCCCACAGAGAGCCTGCAAGCTCTGGCTGCACGTCCTGGAATCCCAAAATCCCCAGACCTGGGACAGTCCATGTGCTGGGCTTGCCCCTGAGCTGTGGTTCTTTGTACTTTCAGAGTTTCTGGCCCAGGCCCTGGTGGATATACCCTGGCATGAAGACTGAGGAAATGCTATGTCCTTGGCCATGGATCAGTCTGCTAGGAATCTAGGCTACAACACAAGAGAACTTTGCTTTGGACTTGGCAACCATTCGCTGAACCAGAGCTATTTCACAGCCCCAATGTGTCAGCATTTATCAAAGCAACTTTCTTTCTTACCAGCGGTTACTTCCTAAGCCTCAACCTGAAAGGTGTTCTGACATGACCCACTTTCTGGGTTCTCACCATCAAGACTGAGTCAACAGCCCCTTGCTGCAGAGGGCTCTTGGGTGTGGAACTGGTCCTCCCTTAGTAGTGATCCAATCCATTCTTCTGTTCTTTTAAGTAGCATCTTACGCTTTCTTTTGGTAGCCTGCTGGGCATGTGGGAGCAACCTTCCTTAGTTCTTACATTCCCCCTATCCACTGCTGGCACCACTTAATGGTAAATTTATCTTTGTGACCCACACCTCTCTCCACCCTGTGTTAGGGAAATCCTATCTTTCCCACTCTTCGAGAGGAATAAGAGAACCAAGTGGTGTGGCCAATGTCGCATAGAGATGGGAACAGAACGCAAATCTTACGCATCCCTGCCCAGTGTCTTCATCCACAAAGCATACATTCTCCATTCACAAGCACACGAGAATCTCATTCTGGACCCTGCCCAATTTGCAGTTTTCAACAGGGTGGGATATGCTGCTAGCGGGAAGAATTCTGAGTCCGTCTGCTGTTCAGAACAGTGTCGACACAACACAGGACAGGCAGGGGACTGCTGCACCACCAAGTCCAGTGCCCTCATACACAGGCAACCATTTATCCAAAGAATCCCACATACAGTAGTCTAGGGATACAAAGGTGCAATTATTGTGACCTACTCTAGAAGCCTGAAACTTCTGCAAAAGATCTATAAGGCTACACGCAATTCAAAGAAAGAGACTGTATAACTAGTGGAGCCCGCTAGTTTTGCAACACTTCATAGTACTTTGTTTCATTAAAGGAGAAGCACATGCAATGAAACAATAAAAATAATTTGATATTAAATGTCTATTGCACAGCTTGAAAGCAGTCCAGGTTTTGACACTGAACTATCAGCATTTGTACCACTGAAGAATGCTACTCAACAGCAACAACACAGTGATGAGTATAGACATCTTTAAAACTATGGGTTTTTCCTTGTTTGCAAACATAACATTATGGAGGGGGAACCCCCTCCCCAAGAGCTGTATTTAGGAAAGCTGAGAAGTCAGGCTTCTGATAAAAGTTTGTGTTTTGCTCCTGAAAGGTTTTGCTTGGAAAGCACTAGATAGGAGGAGGCAGTCAAAATGCTGCACATCTCAGGTTCCTCTCTAAGGGCCCTGCTACTTGCTCAAATTAAAGCTGGGTAGAAACCAGCTGTAACACTCACTTTGTAGCTGGTTGGCTCTTTTTATAGCTGGATAGTCGTTTTTATGGTGTGATCATTACTGTGTGTGTGTGGCTGGTCTACATTTATTGGAGTTAATTGTGTACTATATGTAACCTGTAGCAAGGGCCTAAGTGTCAAAGCAAAGTTAACAAAAAAACCCAAATCAATCAAGTAACCCCTGGCCAAGGAGAGGAAGAAAAATGCCCGCTGGTAGCTGCTTTCTGCCTGTAACTGAAATGAATGGTCAAACTCTTATTGATTTCAACTGTATGAAATGTGGACTCTGATCCTAAGCGCATGCTAAGGGGGGAATCTAGTGACAGTTACACAATCATACGGCACTTTTACACGTGCTCCAGGGGGGCAGGGGTAGGTGGCACTTCAAGTAGAGTGGCTGTAAATTAAAGCGCCTCCCCGTCTCCTGCATCAGCATCCCCACGCTTATGAATGGCAGCAGAGGCGCTTGAATTACAAGGAGCTTTAGTTCAAGCACCCCCACTGGTATTTTTAAGCACGGGGGGCGCTGATATGCAAGGTGAATCGAGGACTAACCGAGTGTGCTCCAACGCACTGGAGCAGCCTTGGTGCTGGTGTACAGGCGCCCAGAGGGCTGGGCCGGGCGGCTAGTCGGGGTCTAGTCCTGCATTTCTCCACCTGTGTGTGCATCGCGGCCCAAAAGTGGGTCACAAGGACTACTGCAAGAATGGCGAGCAAGCTTTAAAAAGGGATTCTCCTTTAAAAGGAGAGAAGCGTGGGAAAGCCCGGCTCTTCCCTTGCAGGCCGGCGGAGCTCCAGGCTGCGAGTGGTGCTTGGGGGCCGCCACACGTCCCCGCCCCCACGCGCTTGGCGCGGCCTCCCCGCAGGCTGCCTCGCCTCCCCTCTCCTCCCCTCCACAGCACCGCCCGGCCCGCACAGCACCCAGGGGACGCCCGGCCCGGGCCCGCCCGCGCCCGCCCGCGCCCCCTTACGCGCCAGCGCGGGCCAGGGCCGCGAGCCCCCCCGGCGGGAGCCGCCGCGTCACGAGCGCCTGCATCACCCCGCGCCGCCGCCGCCAACTCTGACCCGCGGCCCGGCCGGGCCCGCCCCGGGGGAGGGGCGGCGGGTTGGCCCCGGGCCTGCCCTGCCCTGCCCGTGGAAGGAGCCTCCCTTCCAAGTGGAAGCAAAAAGAAGTGGCTTGTAGCACAGATGTGCTCGATCCCGGACCAAAGCACACTAAGGGAGGGTCCCTCGCCCGCACTGGGGGAGGAAGAGTTTAGAAGGGATCGGGCAGGTTGCAATGAGCTGCAGTGTCAGTTGACTCCCTCGTTTCTACCCGAATAAAAAATGCTGCTGCTGCTCCCAGGTAGTTGGTTTTAAACTGAGTAGAGCAGGCATCCAAGTGGGACGCCGCTGCATCATTGCACTCCCCATGGGTGACTGGTGCCTCCTGAGAGTCGGTGGGGGCACAGTTTGCGAGTGGCAACCACCCGCAGAAGTCGGTGGCAGTGGAGGCGTGGGGGTGGCAAGTGGCAACCACCTGCAGAAGCTGGCAGCGGTGGCCAATCTCAGGGGGGGCATGTGCCCCACGCCATGCCTCCCCTACCAGTTGCCTATGGCACTCCTAGATCCACCTCTGCATCTTCCTGGTTTCAGACTAACATGGTTAACTACCTCTCCATCTCCCACCTTGTTCCTCTGCTTTAATGCACTTACTAGCAAGCCACGAGTGCAGTCACTAACTGTTTCCTGTACGTTCACTACAAATGGGGTCTGCCCTAGGAAGGCATGGGCACCAGGCAGGCCCTCATTGCAGCACCTGGTCTGGCAAGTTTTGTAAAAAGCCTAAGGTAGGTGTCTGGGGTGTCCAGGCATACAGGTGAAAGGAAGATACCCAGTGGCATATCTGGTGTGGAAATGATCCCACCTTCTTTCAGCTCAGCTCTGCTTGAAACAGTAAAAATAAGACACCCTGAAAATCTGCAGTTTTATTCAGTTGCGGAACTGAGGTGGGGTGACCAGGGTAGTAGCCCTGGAGCTAAGTTATGTGAGAAGAGCAGGAAAATAGCTGCTGCTGCCATGCCAAGAGCACCAGCAACCAGCAAGTCAAAGTTGCTCACTTGTTGATGCTGCCTTGGGCACTCAGCTGCCCTGTTAGGTCTCTGGTATCACGGTGAGTGGATGGTGCTCAGTGACCGAGTACCAGGTGATATCTAAACTGACAGCAGTAGGTAGCTGCAAACCCTAACTGTACAGCCACTGGCCATTGTTTTGCCAGTACCCTACCCACCCCACCCAGCATATAGTTAATGTCATCCTCTATTCAGCAGAGTGACTCAACTCCCACCTTTGCTGTGAACTTTGCAGTCCCAGTTCTCCCTGCCTCTCTGCTTCCTTTGTGGCAACAACTACCTGCCCCCCCCCCCCGTCCCCTCCTCCCCGTCCCCTCCTCCCACTCACCCTAATGAGAACCCTTCTCCGGCCCAACTGTCCCAGCTTGCCTGAGGCTCCTCCGTGTTTCTTTCCCTGGGGGCTCTGCACAGCCTTGGCCTGGCCCAGCAGACTGCTGTTAATCCTCCTCCATGCCTAAGGGTATTAAGTGTTCAGCAGTGATAGCTGGGTGCGTATGGATGAGGGAGGCCTATGCTAATGTTGAAGGTTTGTTTTCATGGCTGTGCTCAAGCCTGAACATCCAAGCCTTCTAGCTTCCAATACTTTGTCCTCAACACAGTCCTAACTCCCCCACACCGGCTTATCACCTTGATGCTATTCCCTCTCCCTACATGGCCTCACCATCTGTTTTTTGTCAGTACCACCATAACCTATTCTAATTAGGGTTTAGGAAATGAATCTGCTCCATGCAGATGCACTAGGATTAGGTTGTGACCCACATCATGTGGTTCTTAACTCTGGGGGCCTCCCAGCTTGGGTTGGAGTGCTTTAAGAAGGAGCGTGCAGTAGGAAGAGGCAAGTTTATTGGATAATATGTTGGCCACTGAGCAATGGGCTACTAGAAGCTCCCACTTGTAGCCTAGTCCCCAGTGTATGGATGCTCAACCTCAAGTCCACAGAGCCATGAGGTCTGGCCCGTGGGGATCCTCATGGGTCGGAAAAAAAAAATTGGCAGCTCAGAAGCAGGGACAACTCCATGCGGCCAGCTCGAGCCCTGCCTGGCCCGTTGTGGCACAGTGGGGTGAGGGCTTTGCCTGCTCCCAGCATGTTTGAATGAGGTCAGGCTGCTCCCGGCCCCCTCCAAGCATCCAGATAGGGGCTGCTCCACCATGCCTAACCCCTCCTCCATCCCCGCCCCCAAGCATTTGGATCAGGGCTGGGCTGTTCCTCACCCGCTTTGCAAATTTGGATTGGGGCTGTTCCCCCGAGCTGGTGAGTATCCTGATCAGGGCCACTCTGCCCCACCCCACCCTACACTGCGCCACCCAATGTGTCTAGATCAGGGCTGGGCTGTTCCCTCTGCAACCCTGGCACATGCAGATTGGGACCAGTCCACTCCTCCCTCTGCGTCCTCCCCAGCACATCCGGATCAGGCCCAAGCTGCTCCCCACAACTCCCCCTGGCATGTCTGCATCACGGTCTACTGACTAGCTATGTTCAAAACTGCACCCTTACCTACAAAAAGGCATCCCACTTGTCTTCACTGTCCAATGCAGCAACGATGGTATATTCAATGGAGACTGTGTGGAAGGGGGTGTGACTTCAGCGAGCATTAAATGGAGATGTTTCATCGTTTCAGGGCCAGTGAAACTGCAAAATGCTCAGAAGGTTCTCAAATTTCCTAAAGCAGCAAGCATTGCCCAGGTGAGATTATCTGAGACAGTCAGGAAGGTTCACTTCAGAATAAAATGACTGTAAATGAGTCTACCAGTCGGTTGGACTGAATAGGCTGAGATCTTCCCTTCAAAAAAACAGGTATATCTGAAATGTAGATTTATGCCACATTAAAATTCTTCCCTTCATCTAAATATATTGACATAATGTAAATGTTCAGTACAGAATATGTCTTTTCCTGATTCCTACCAAAAAACAATCATCAAATGTACACCTGCCTTGAACCATTATTTCAGGTGACAGCATATATTCACAACAGTACTAAACAAATTACTCCCCCCAACTAATTTATTTGGTGGATTCTCTTTCTGTTTGTGGGCTCTATATCTATAAAGGAATTACAGTTTCTGCGGGCATATGTATTATTCAGAATTATTCCACAATTATTTTTTAAATTATTTTGGCTCCATAGATTTTTTTCAGAGTGGTTCTTGACAAACATTGCCATTGCCTACTTGTGAATATGTCAGTTAATTGGGATTGGTCAGATTAGTCACATGGCATTCTTTCTATTCACTGGTTGGTTTTGTACAAACATATCTGTTGCAAATGGTAATGCCCAACTACATTTCCTTTTTGCAAACATTTGTGCATGTAACTTGCACATTCCATTCCTGTGCCAGTGAACAGAAGGTCTGCATAATAATGAAAGCAACTGGGATAAGATTCTGGTTTAGAGCCCTAACAAAATACAGAGATACAAATTGGTATGGTATGGTATAGTACGGTATAGTGTGGTATGGTATGGTATGACTTCTTGTGGCTTACGATGTTCATTCAAGATAAATATACTGGGCAAAATAAAGCAGGGAATGGAGACTGGAATTACAAAACACAGGTTAAAAGACACTATGTTTGAAGCATCCCCTTCTTCAGCCCAAAGTCAGAACTGTCAGCAGGTGAATTACTAAATGTACTAAGTTAACCACTAGATGTCTCCATTGCCCCCACCCCAATCACTCAGCAATGTGTCTAGCTGTGTGCATGAATCTTGCAATATGCCAGGAACCCCTGGCGTAAAACAGTAGTATTAAATGTACTGAGGATATGTGGAGGGTGATGAAAGCAACCAAGGCAAGTGAATAATACGTCACTTTGCCAGCAGGCACTAAAACATAGGGTAATTATTATCAACCTGCCTTTGCCAGGGGAAAAAAACTGCTGAAGTGCTCCTTTAGTAGCACAAGATGATAAGTCAAATCATGTGGTGATTTATATAAAGGTGTGTCAGAAAGCATAAACCAGTACAGAATCAGTTTTTTGGTCACTTCAAATATGGCTGGATAATGAACTGTCAATTGAGCTGTTGAGAAAAGTACTCCTTTTGTGGCCGTGCTTTGGGTGGTCCAGTAGCTAAGCAGAAGGCATGGGACAACTTGGAGCAAATCTTATTCTGCCTCTTGGGTATCTAAGTGGATGTTTGCATCTGCCCAAAAGCTTGTCTAACCTCTCCCCCGACTAGACAGCGGTCCAATAAAATAATGTCACCACCAAACCCCCCCCCCCCCCCTTGTTTCTCACCTATTTCTTAGACTATTGTTGTCTATTATGGCTACAACAACACTCTAGCCTTTAGCTTGAGTCACAAAAAAGCATCAAGGTGGAGGACCCACCCATAGATTCATAGTTTCATGGATTTCATAGATTTCATAGACATTAGGGCTGGAAGGGACCTCGGAAGATCATCGAGTCCAGCCCCCTGCCCAAAGGGCAGAAAGTCAGCTGGGGTCATAGGATCCCAGCAAGATAAGCATCCAGTTTCATCTTGTAGGTGTTCAATGTAGGCGCTTGAACCACCTCCAGTGGCAGGCTGTTCCAGACCTTGGGGGCTCGGACAGTAAAGAAATTCTTCCTTATGTCCAGCCTGAAATGATCTTGAAGTAGTTTGTGACCATTCGACCTCGTCATCCCTTGGGGCGCTCTGGTGAACAAATGTTCCCCCAGATACTGGTGGTCACCCCTGATAAACTTGTAGATGGCCATCAGATCACCCCTGAGCCTGCGCTTTTCCAGGCTAGGGCTAGGGATGCTAGGGTCGGAAGGGACCTCAACAGGTCATTAAGTCTGACCCCCTGCCCTGGGCAGGAAAGGTGCTGGGGTCAGATGACCCCCGCAAGATGCCTATCCAGACTTCTCTTAGAGACCCCCAAGGTAGGGGAGAGCACCACCTCCCTTGGAAGCCCATTCCAAATTTTGGCCACCTACCTTTGCATGAACTGTTTTCAGAGGATTAATCTACCAGGGTAGAATAGAATTGCATTTAGGCACCTAATCTACTTACAGGCCTAATCGGTGGAATAAAATCAGGCCCTTTCAGTACCTGTGCATGTATGGGATGCCTGCTCCGACACATTATAATCAGAACACGTCACAGGAGACTCAAAATGAGCCTGCTCGAGTGCTCTAATTAGAACGCTCCAGCAGCCTCGCTGTCATGTGTATTCAGTGTCCCCATATTTCAAAAGGGCCGTGGGGGTGCTTTAATTAAAGTTTGTCAAGTGAGCTTTAGTTAAAGCACCCCTGCCACCATTTTGAAGTGTGGGATACTGAGTACACAAGATACTGAGGGCATCTTAAATTAGAGTGGTGCTTGGGAGCCGTTCTAATTAAAATGCTCCTCCCTGAGCACATGTATAGACACCCCTTGTGTTTAAGTCCCAGCTCTGGGAAGACTTTGAGGAGGTCACTTAAACCCAGCTTTTTGAAAATACAGATAAGTGCTGTTTCTGAAGTTAGGCTCCTACGCACACTGAAAATCTGACTGGGCACCTAACTGCAGGGTTAACTGCAGAGTCACCCCTCTGAAATCTGACACAGCCTCTTTGTGCTACAGCTCCCAGTCTGTGAAGGGAGAGTAATAGCACTGCTCTGACCTGCAGGCCAAGTAGCAAGTTGCATAGGAGGAAGGTCTCAGGTGCTATGGTCCTTTTTAAATACCTTTCTGGTATAGTGTAGCACAGGGGTTGGCAACCTATGGCACGCATGCCAAACATAGCACGCAGCATGGTTTTTATTGGCATGCAGGCTGCTTCCCGCCCCTTGGGGCAGGAAGAAGCGTGCCCAGATGGAGCAGCAGGTGGCTTCCTGGGAACAGCCTGGTGCTGCTGCCGATCCCTGACTTGCCACTGCTGGACCCCAGCCCCAGAACACCCTGATCACGCTGCTGACCCCAGCCAGGAAACAGCCCCTAGCCCCAACGCTAGCCTGGCACTGGCCCCGGGCCGGGGGCCGTCCCCGCCCCGATGGCCTCGGCCCCAACCCCATGCTGCTGGCCACGTGATGCAGGCAGACCCCAGCTGGCACCACTGCCACCCTGGGCCCTGTCCCCAGGCCCGGCCATGTCAGCACCCCGATGGCCTTGGCCCCAACCCTGTGCTGCTGGCCACGTGCCACTGGTGGCCCCCAGCCGGCACCACCGCCGGGGCTGTCAGCGGAGTTGGGATGGGGCCGGGGCCACGGATCTGAATGGGCCCTGGCCCCATCCCAGCACTAGACGGCCCTGGCCACATGCTGCCGGCGGGCCTGGCCGGCACCACCGCCGCGGCAGGGCAGTCAGCAGCGCTGGGATGAGGCTGGGGCCCAGGCCCGCGGACCTGCTCAGGCCCCAGTCCCACCCCTGTGCTGCTGGCAGGTCTGGCCACGTACTGCCGGCGGGCCCAGCCCCGGCCAGCACCTCCACTGCCGCCGCCCGCCCCAGCCCAGTGCTGCTGCTGGGCCAGGGCCATCTGCAGTGCCAGGATGAGGCCAGGGCCCAGCCCCACAGACGTGCGTGGGCCCCGTCTCTTGGTGCTGCAGATGGCTCCGGCCCCAGCCACATGCTGCCGGTGGGCCTGGCCCCAGTGAGCACCACTGCTGCCACTGGCCCCAGCCCAGTGCCGCTGCCTGGCCCGGGCTGTCGGCAGTGTCAGGATGGGGCCAGGACCTGCGCAGGCACTGGCGCTGCCAACAGCCCCGGCAGCCAGCTAGGGCCAGGCTGGGCGCAGGCCTCAGCCACAGCGATGGTGCCAACTGCTGGTGGGCCTGGCCCCAGCCATCACCACCACCGCATGCCCCAGCATGGTGCCACTGCTGGGTTGGGGCCATCGGCAGCGTTGGGATGGGGCCGGGGCCATGGACCTGCATGGGACCCAGCCCCATCCTGGCGCTGCCGAAGGCCCCGGCCACGTGCTACCGGTGGGCCCTGGCCCTGCACAGGCCCAGCGCTAGTCGGCACCACCACCGCCACGGGCCCCAGCCCTGCACAGCCCTGGCCTCAGCCCGGTGCTGCTGCCAGCCCCATCCTGGCACTAGCAACAGCCTGGCTACAGCCCCAGCCCCGTGCTGCCAGCGGGCCCTGGCCCCAGCTCCAGCCGCAGCCCCATGCTGCCCATGGCCGGGCTCCAGCACCAGCCCCATGCTGCTGGGTGGTCCTGGTCCCACAGCTCCAGCCCCTCGCTGCCAGTGGGCCCAGGCCCCAGCCCCACGCTGACCACGGCACCGGCCTCAATGGGCACAGTGCCGGCATCTGCTGTCTTTCCGCCGCCTGGAGCCAGGAGGCAGCAGTTGTTTGCAGCCTCCCGGCTGCAGCTGGCCCAGGTTCGTGGTAGCTGCTGACAGCCATGGAGTCTGGGCTGCTCCCAGGATCCAGCTGGGAGGATGGAAGCCCTGTTGCAAGCAGCCCGGGCTCCGTGGCTATCAGCAGCTACCCAGAACCTGGGCCGGCTGCAGCCGGGAGGCTACAAACAGCTGCTGCTTCCTGGCCCCGGCTCCAGCTGCCTCCCAGCCCCAGATCCAGCCCTGGGCTCTGGGGAGGCAGCGGATACGGGCAATGCTCCCCACTGTGCTGCCTTTGCCACCACTTTTGCAGAGCAGCATGTGAAACCTGGTGCGGCGGGCACAGCGGTGGGTGCAGAAAGCTGCCTGTTGCTCCGAGGTCCCTGCTGCCCTGGACACACTTACCCTGAAGGCAGGGGCAGCATGAGGAGCTCAAACCTGTGTGCTGCCCATGCTGCTCCCATGCACACAGGGGAAGTGTGACCTGGGCAGCGCGGAGCTTGTAGCATTAGGCAGCTTCCCTGTGCAGCCCCTCTGTGCACTGCCACTCTGGGTCGCACACGCTGCATTTGGGAGGGCCCAGGGGAGGGCAGCAGGGCTGGGAGTACAGTGTGTGTGAGGGCAGCACAGCAGGGAGCATCGCTGGTATCTGCTGCCTCCCTGGAGCCTGGGGCCGGGTCTGGGAGGCAGCTAGGGCCAGGGCTGGGTAGGCAGGCAGCAGCTATTTGTAGCCTGGCTGCAGCTGGTCCAGGTTCTGGGTAGCTGCTGATAGCCACGGAGCCTGGGCTGAGGGGCAGGGGCAGCAGGGGTATGAGCAGGGCTGGGGGGCAGGGGCTTTGGGTGGGGGCAAGGGGCACAAGCAGGGCATCCTGCCATGTAGGCCCTGCCCTCATTTTGTTTTTCTGGAATGCCAGCACTCCGGCATCTTCCAAGGTAGGCATTGTGGGTTTTTCGGCACTCCAGCCAAAAAACGTTGCCTGCCCCTGGTATAGCATTTCTGCCCTCAAGTCCTCCTGGAGCTCCTTCAGTGTCAAGGATATCAAAGGCCCCTTAATGTTGAATCCTGGCCATTTTTTCCCCTGAGCAGTTCTGCTGAAGTCAGTGGGGACTTCTTCAGGTTAAACAAAACAAGCAGGAGTTCAGTGGAGACTGAAGAATTTAGGCAACTGATTCAGTGTTAATGGAGTCTGGACTCTTTGGGGCAGATTTCCATAGTTATGTTAGGCATCTAATTCCTGTTGAGATGCCTATACTCCCACTGATTTTAAGATAGGAGTCAGCACCTTTTGGGATTTCCCTGAAACTCTGTTGAAAATCCCGATCTGCACAAGGGTCCTTCAGGATCCATCCAAAATGTTGGCCCAGTTCTACTGGGCACTGTACATGGATCTCGTGAGATCAAGTTCCTACCCTGAAGAGCCTATTGTCTAAGTGGAAAAGCATTATCATTCTTATTTTGCAGACATGTTTGATAGATTGGTATTGTTTGCAATAATCCAGAGTTAAATGTGTTTATGCTACAGTAATATTTTGTGGCTCAGTTTCCCTGACTAGCTTGTACATGGGATAGGAAGAAGTTAATCATGTTTTGGGGCACACTTGTGGGAACCTGCCTCTGTACTTTATTAGTGGGGAATAGAACATCAAGCGAACGATAGACAATTTGCATAATACCACTGAATTCAGGCATTAGCACCTGGAGACTCTGTGCTGTTTCTGGTACCAATTAAGGACTTCAAAGCCTTAGTGCAAGAGACAGTCTTGGAAAAAAGGACTCCCGAGACCAGGCAGAGGAGAAGAAAGGCAAAATGAGAGGAGCCTGAGAGGCTTGGGAGTAAACAGCAGGGGCTGTTACAAGACAAAGACTACTAAGGAGTTAGCCTGGGGTTCAGGCCCCAAGGACTCTGCCTGCTTTAAACTCTAGTAGAGTCTGTGTCATCCACTTTTGTGCACACACTTGAATGCCAAAATAGCATGTGTCAGCATTCCACATCCATTTCCATCATGTCACTCTTTCCACCTATTTTCCATTTCGCTTACGTTCCATATGCAAGGTATACCATTTCGTTTCTTATTGCTGAATTGTTCCTTGGGAGGTATGCGTGTGCACATCTCCCACAAACAACAACATCATTTCAGTTCCTCTATACTCAGTTCCTAGAAAAAAAAATGGCTTACTAGCAACTTCCAATTAGGCAATGCTGAATATCATCTACTGTTGAGAAACTGGAAAAAAGTGCACATGGTGTTGGAGACAAATGAAGCATATCATATGAACCAAACAATCCACTCATTTTGGTGAGAGAAAGCCACGCTATTCTTAACACAATGGATGTAACATAAGGCAGTAAAAAAATATGAGAGAGTAGGAGAGGTAGATGTAAAGGTTCCCCTTTTTGGTTAATTAAGAACTTCAAGGATTGTGAGGTTTGCCACACTGCTTTGTTAATGCAATGGAAATAGAAGTCTTTACATGTCTTTAATGTGCACTAGCTTTTAAAGGTTCCTATGTAAGAAAGAGAACATAACCTGAATTCACAAAGCAAATGAAACTACAAAAAAGTGCCGGGGTTGATAAAAATGTTATAGGTTTTATTTCTGGGAATGTGCTCATTCTATAAATGCAAATTTACTAGAGATCTTCCCTGTCGATTGTATAATGCACAATAAGAATACAGATAATTTTAATGAACCCTCTCCCCCTTAGCAAATGCCAAGTTAGCTTAAAAAAGGTCACATTCTAAAAAGATTGCTTATCTGTCTGTGACATTCACCTCCAACAATGAGCAGAACACCAGCGGTAACATCGCTTCTATTGTCAGGATATGTGTCTCTGGACTCTGCAGCATCACTAAGAACTGTATGGGGGCATAGAGCCATATGTAATGCATACACAGAGCTGTAGCATGGGGGCAGTGGGGGCAGCAGGTAGATGGGGTGCTAATCACAAGGGGTTAATACTATCTGATGGTCATGAAGCACTTTCATTCTTAGAGATGATGAGAATTGACCTATTCTTTCTCTAAATTAAGAAAACAATGGTGCTTTAATGCTACAACTGGTCTAAAAGCTTGTATTTAAAGTATAATATAACTGAACACAAAGCTATAGGTGCTAAATCTTTCACATTCAGAGTGTGTCACAGGACCTCTGTGGTTAAAATGGTTCCCGACAATGAGTGGCTGTTTTCGTATAGGCTGGTGGTGTGTTAGAAGGAGGGTGAGTGAGAAGAGAGCCTTGCAGTTTTTTTCTCAGAGTGGCACCTCTTTTTCCATTGCTTCACCCCGGAGACCTGCCAGCAAATTGTTTGCTGCTAAGGCAGCCATGGCATTGCGTGTACTGACCGTGGCACTGGCAATATGGGGCAGGACAACTGAAACAGAAAAAAAACAAAACCCAGAGGTTACTTCTTTGGTGCTGAGTTATGCTGTAGGAATTTGAGGGCCTGAGCTGTCTGGACACCTCCAGATGTTACCCTGTCACCACTATTCATCACCCAGTCTTCATACAGCAGGGGTCCTCTGAAAGCCTTTGCACAATCCTGCAATCTGCTCCTGAGCCAGAGCCTCTTAGGAAAACAACAGATTCCCATGGATTCTGGATACTCTTGTTGTATAGCTCACCTATGGGCCTGCACCTTGCTTAGGACTCTGTGAGGAGGGGATGCTGCTTGGTTATCATACTTAAGGGCAGGAGGCTTAGACTGTGTGATGGAGCTGTGGAAATGGGCTCTTCATAGAGGCCTTTTGGACTCCCAGTTGCTTAACTGCTGGAGGCTGCAAACACTGAGGATGGCAAGGGTACTGTTAAGCCACAGTGGGGCTAAGAAGAGACCTACCAGCTGCCTTTTGACTTGGGGATGTCTGCATGCAAGTCACACCTGTCTCCCATCTGCCTGCCTGCTCTGTTCATGTGAGCTGGCAGGGGATTGAAATTTACAAGAATCCTGCAGGGTTTTAAAAGGATTTCCAAAGTTAAGACGATGTTTTAGTCAAATCCTGCTGGATTCTTAAAAATGTCAATCCCCTGCTGGCTTGCAAGAGCAGAACACGCAAACAGCAGAGGCAGATGGCACTACACACACATAAAACATCCCTCTGCTGAGTGTTGCACACACGTGTGGCCCCAGATCATCCTTGCTCTGGGGCTTAGAAGGAGAGGAAGAGGGAGGAGGTATGTGTGCATGCTTATTAATAGTGCTAGTGTCAGATGACACCCTGGGGAAATTAATTCCCCCACCTGTTTACTGAAATGCCCTTCCACTTGATGTTCTCTCCTCGGATGGGGAGAGAGCAAGGTGCCTTCCATGGTCCAGTTAGAATGTGATGTTACTTCTGGAACTGCCAGGGAGGCTGCCACCATTTAGAGCTAACCAGATGCAGACATCTGGCTGCTGGCCACTGTGCTCGTTCCATATTGGCCACCAATCTGCCAGCCTGTGGTAATAAATGCCTGTCTGGGCTGATTTGTAGCAAGCAGCTACAAACACGGTTCTGGTTGAAACAACACCTGTCAACACATTTTAGACATAACCTCCTGTTTAGCGTAAATACAGTTCAGCCCCCTTTAAAGACAGGTCAGTGATGATCTGTTTATGCTAACTGTCAAACATGCCCTCTTTTCCTTGCCTATACAGGTTCTGGGCTCTGGGCTGCATAGCTGTCCAGATGCCAAACCCCTAAATTCTATACGCAAACCACCAAATTTTGCAGTTGAATTAGTAGTTAAATGTTTCATGCTCTGGTTTACCCCTAAAGGTCTCTCAGTTCTGTTGGCTGAAGAGAAAAAATGCAGAATATAGTGCCCTAACACTGACCACATAACTAATACATACTTTACCATAGACTATCTATGGGCCAGAGGCTAGTTCATGTATTTCAGCTCAGATAAGGTTCAGACCCTACAGCAATACAGGTGCCCTCACCCTGTATAACAACAAACTTAATGTACATAGAAAAAGAATGGAGAAAATGCTGAGATACTTCATATATACACGAGGCAGTAGAAGCCATTTGTATGACATTGGGCATTTCAGAATTAATATGCAATCAGGTTGTTTGAACCTGTTTTAATGCCTGCACACCAAAGGGCAGAGTTAAAGGGGTGCATTTAACCTTACAACCTTAACATTTTATGAATTGAATTGATTATAGATTTTTAGGCAAGCACAGCCCTGCTGGGCACTGAAATTTAATTCCAAGATTGCTCCTATTCCCTGGCTTAGAAAAGCTGCTAGTTATTCAGGACACATTAAATAGTTCATGGCTTCAGGTGATATATATTGGTATAGCTCTACTGACTCCAGGGGTGGCATACAGATTGATACCTGCTGAGGGTCTGATCTGCTGTTTTTTTAGTCTAGTTTGCACTGGGGCAAATCTCAACAGTATTTGTTCACTGGAGACAGGGACGCCTGCCAAAAGAAGATTTTTAAGACTACAAATATGACTGGAGAAGCAAATGCACTGAGACAAACCCATGCCTGGTGGTGACTAGAGCTGGAAGAAAACTTCCTCTATAGGAAATTGCAGTATTTTGGAGTTCTTTTAATTTTGAATTGAAATTAAAATTCAAAAGTTCAAAATTTACCACAGAACAAAAAGTCCAGAAAAAATAATGACTTGGAAACAGTGAAATGTTCCAGTCCAAAAACATCAAACTGTTTTGATAATGCCAAAACATTACAAATAGAGCACACAATATTGAATATTAAATGAATAGAAACATAAGATAAATTATATTTGAATATAAATGTAAAAATGAACCATTTCAGCATTACCAAAATGAAATGAGAAAGGCAAAATGATTCACTTGGCTTTTCTCCCATCAGAAATTCTCTCAAAATACACACATTCCCTGAAAGTGTTTCATTTCAACAGAAAGGCTTTTTCCAGTGGATATGATTTCACTGCACATTCTCCAAGCAGCTTTAGTAAAAACTGTGTGTTGTAGAAACAAGGCCAAAGCTTGTAATTCCCAAACCACCCTTTTCAGCTGCTGCTCTTCAGAAGACAGGAGCTGCTTTCAACACACACTCACCACAGTTTTTAAGTTTAAAAAGAGGATGATCTGTAGGCAGAGGCTCAGGCTCTGTGACATCCAGACCAGCAGCTGCAATCTGACCATTGACCAATGCCTGGTACAGGTCATCCTGGTTCACTACGCCACCCCTGTTGGGAAAAGAAGAACAAAGTATCTATCAGTTCCTGGGCATCTTCTGTGTGTTGCTGCTCAAGCAGCTAAGAGCCTTAGTTATCTGGTGAAGGTTTTAACAACAGGATTGGATAGACTGGAAGGCAGCTTTATAATAAACTCTGAGGCCAAGGGCTTACAGTACTGTTCTCCAGCATGAATCATACTGTATTATGTGAGGGATCAGCTTATCTAATGAGACTGAATCCTATTGATGGGATTTTCCTTTATCATGATGCATCTCTTCCCTTGCCATCAGCATGTTGTCAGATTACACCAGCGTAAGCCTTTTATTTTTAATAATTGCGTTAAAGTTGATTTGATATTATTGAGCTGGGATGTCATTAGAGCCAGGAGTATAAATCTTATCTCCCTCTCTGATCATGTAAGGATTTGTGTCAGGAGTGTATGTTCTCCAGTGTGACATCTCTGTGTTTATCTTGCTGAGTACTGGCTGGAAAACATTTATTTTCTCTCCCAGCCTCTCTCACCTGCTGGTGTTGACAAATATGGCGGTATCTTTCATTTGGGAGAAAAGACTTTTGTTGCAGATACCCTGGGTTTCAGGAGTTAAAGCACAACACACAACAATGAAGTCCGAAAGCCTTGCCAGCTCATCCATGGTCACTGTGAAAAACAAAACAGAGAACCTCCAGAGATTTCAAACAAAACCACATATAACATTGGACAAAGCCTCAGATTTTTCTTGGCACTGAGCTGACCCAAATCCACAAATATTAGACAATTTGTTCCCTAATGCTGGCTCATTTAAGCTTCCTGTATGTGCGTGTAAACAGTTTCTCCAAATGAAGCTATCTAGTTTGGCATAATGCAGCTTTCTCAGCTCTTTCATTCCCCAGGCTGTTCTACAGGAAGCATGTGCTGCTTGCAATAAGCATATGCACCTTTTGATTATAATTTCATATGCAGTCACTGCCTGGGGGTGGGAGCTCAAAATAAGAAAAAGAAATCTGCAGCTCTGACTCCAACCCCAAGCCTGGGACAGAGCTAGAGCTGGAGTCAGAGCCAGAGCCGGAGCTGCAGCAGTTGCCTGCCCCCTGCCTGGTACTCAAATCCAAGATGAGGTTCTTTTTGCCCCCATGTTGAATGGGAGAAAACCCTCATCTCAGAAGCTGTGGATGCAGGCGGACAGCCCCAGGTGCCTGGGTTTAGCAGGTCTGCTGGGAAATGGAGTCCGGGTGCTGCACTGCCTCAGCCCCGCTGTGCGGGTGGCAGGATCCGCCGCATGTGGCATTGCCCATGCTGCTCCCAGCACCTAGGCTGGTTGGGACTGAGGGACCTGCTGCGTGATAGACAAAATCCCTTGGTGGGCTGGATCTGGCCTGTGGGCTCTATTTTGCTCATCCCTGGCTTAGAGCTTTCATTGGGATGGGCTGCTCTAGCCTGTACTTTCCACTGCCTGAGAGTATTCTGGGCCACAGCACCTTTCCACCTTACCAGAGTCTGCTGGGATGCTGGTTGCCACTTCAGGCCTGGCACTCATGTCAGTGTAGAGGAATCTCTTGACTCCAAATGGCTTTAAACGTGTTGCAACAGCAACCCCTGTAAAGCAGAATTTATAACCCTGAGTTCCTTCTCTTCTGTGCTCATCTGCACTTGTGATCCCCTCTTCTGCAGATGGACAGGTCTATTGGGAACGGGAAGCTCAGATTTCACTGGATGAGTTTTCTTTCAAATGATCAGTCAGTAAAGGAGGGGCTGTTGTGCCTGATGGGAGAAATAGGTATCCAGGCTCCTGAACCTATTGCCATCCCCCAGGCCACATGGATCTCAGGACAGCCCCTGTGGCCCAGTATTCAGGACAAGTTGCCACACACCTATCCCTCAACCTATTCTCTGAGCAGGTTTGCTAGGTGGGAGGGAGAGGGGCATGGGGGGAGTCATTATCCATCAGTGATAGAGCCAGATTCATTGAACCAGTTTTGACCAGCTCTAATTCATGTTGCTATGTTTTGTCTCTTTTTGTCAATTTGGTTTTTCACCAAAGAATCAAAATGCAGAAATTTTTGGCTGGTTTTATATGAAAGCTGTACAAAAATGTCTCTGGGGATATTGCAACTCACCTATTCTTCCCAGTCCGAGAATCCCCACGGTGCTGTCTGTCAGGCCATGTCCACACATCCAGAGCGGTTTCCAGGTTCCCCAGCCACCACTTAAAAATGATATGTGAAGCTACTTCAGGCACATGCTGTACAACACTAGCACTTTGGAAAGTGGAGACTGTTCCTGTTTAGCTCAGGTTAATCATTTAATAGCAGAGGTTCCCAACCACAGGGCCACAAAGGGTTGGCTGCCAGGTCATAGCGTGAACCCCCCACTCGGGCCCCTGTCTGTCCGCCCGGGCAAGCAGCTTGCACCGCTGGCAGTCACATGCGGGGTTAAAGCTGTGCATTCCCACTTGCTCCAGCCCAGGCCCCGGGCCTGGACTCAGGCACTGCGCACCGCCCTGGCTGGGCAGTGCCTCTGGCCCCAGCCGCCAACCGTGCCCCACTCCCTCCCTCACTAAACAGGTTTGGCGCAAGCAGCTGCCACCGCTGCCTCAATCACCCCAAAAGTGGTGCTTCCCACTGTGCCCCTCTACATGTTGCCTATGCCCCCTCTGCTCCCAGTTGCATTACTTATACCCCTCCTCCCAAATAGACTTACCTGCAGGAAGCTGTGTCTTCACCATGCTGCCTGGCTGTATTGCCAGTTTTTCCACAGGAAATGGAAAACCCAGATCCCTGATTATATGTCATTGTTGATATCTCCTTTTATTTGTCTCCCCTTGGAGGAAAGCTGATAGCCTTTCCTCAGTCTTCACAACTCACTGTCCTAATCGTTGTTGTTGTCCAATCTACACCACCCCCTGAATTCTGGTATAGGCTTCCTGACATGAACTGAGTGCACAATTCAGGTAAGGGCTTAGCCAGGACTAGTTTTAGTACTATGGTATTTTATATTCTGTAATAGGTTCTCCTTCTCCATCTCTTGGGTGCTGTAGTAACACCAGGTGGGTGGCCCCTTCAGGCAACAGCACATCCACTTTCAGCTACATCCATCCTAGGGACTATGGGAGTTTATACATGTGCTCCGGGAGTGTGTGTGTGTGTGGGGGGGGGAGGAGTGTTAACTAAAGGGGCTCCGAGAGCCACTTTAATTAAAGCGCCTGGAGTGTCCCCATGCTTAAAAATGGCGGTGGGGGTGCTTTAACTAAAGTTCATCAAATGAGCTTTAGTTAAAATGCCCCTGCCACCATTTTTAAGCATGGGCATGCTGATACGTGAGATGCCGGAGTCTGCTGCAGCGCAGTAATTAACACACTCCAGCAGACTCGATTAATCAAGCTTGCTCCAATGTGCTGTAATTATAGTGCATTGGAGCAGATTTGATGCTCATGTATAGGTGCTTTATAATAGCAGGGGAGTGGGAAGTAAAAGTCAGTGCAGTCTGACCAAGAAAGGGGTCAAGTTTCCAGCTGGAGAGCCCAGTGGTGAACAACTCTCAGCAGGGTGCCGGGCAGTCTGCCTTAGTACTGGGACAGGGATTTTGCTGGAGCAGAGCCCTGGAGGTCTGCAAAGCATGGCAGAGGGACCAAGAGGAGGCGGGACTGAGACAGCAGACTGACACAGTACAAGCTGGAGAACCAGCCATCGGCCCTCACATCCTGTTTGCAGGCATGTCAAGGTCAATAGCCTGAGTGGCTATAGCTAATGAAACCTGGTTAGATGTGCAAGAAGTCCAAACTATTCCTCCCTTGATGTATTAATTTGAATTTAATCTGTGGCCTATTTGCCTGCCTTGGTTAGGTCCTTTTGAAGTTTACTCACTGTTCTCCAGACTGTCATAAGCAGGGATCTGAGTTTTCCACTCACCATGGCAAAACCGGGATTTTCTTTTTTTAAAGGGTTGGGGAGTGAGGGGCACCTGGGTGGATGGGGGCGCTGCAGTAGGGCTGGAGGAAGGAGGGGCTGTGGGTAGGGAGTGAGGGGTACCGGCAGGCCCAAGGGACTGTGGGTTGGAAGTGAGGGGCATCTGCAGCACTGGGGGGCTGTGACTTGGGAGTGAGGGGCAATGGCATGGGCAGGTGCAGGGCACCGGCATATCCAGGCTGCTCAGCACCAAATATTGGGGAGTGGGGGGATGGGAAGGCAGCCTCAGCTGGACCCACGTCCTGGTGAGTGAAGGGCGTAGGGGGAGCTCTGATTTTCTATGATAGAAAAGCCAAAATCAAACACCAAAATATATAGGTATTTAGCATTTATTTTATTATAATGATTGAGGCACTGGTAGGCTTTCAAATTGCTTTAAAATTCTCTATATATGAAAAACACATTGTGTTCAACTGGTACCTATATATATTGTGGCATTTCATTTTAATTGTGGAAAGATGTGGAGTCTGGGTTTTTAAATCAGAGAATTTGGGGGTTTTCCTTAAATCAGAGAATGTATAATTTTTAAACAGAGAAAACCAGGTTCCCTGCTCATAAGTCATTTTATATCATTTCCAGCGGTTACCACTTTGTTGCCTGTAGTCACCCTCCAGATCAAATAAATAAATCAAATTGATAAATAAATCAAATGTTTGTTCTCAACGAAATCTGTTGTTATTGTTACAGCACAATGAAAAGTAACCTTTTATTTTTGTTTTTCTGTCTCCTTGCCAGTTACTAATCCCAAGCAGTGGTTTGCCTTTTAACCCAACACTACTTCATTTTCTTAGGCCCCCTGTACACATCACAGGCATTGCACAATTATCTGGTTGATTACCTGGAGACGAGCTATATATGCAAAGTAGGTATGACACAACGAAAAGCTCCAACCAGCTATAAAGTTAGACCTTGAAAATGTATACTAACTTTACAGCTGCTTGCTATCGAGCTTTAGTTTAAGTGTGTAACAGGCTCTCCCCTGCTGCTGGAAGCCATGTCGGCTGATGGGGCTCCCAGGCACAGGGGTGTACCATGCCCAGTGAAAAACCCCCAAGCCCTAGGAATCATGACAGCTGTGATTCCCAAGGTCTGGGGACTTCATGCACCCCCAGGTAGGGAGATCACTGCAGCAGGGATCCTCCAGCCCCGGAGGTGCATGGGGCGTCTCTGTGGCTGGGAGCCCTTCAACTGGGGTGTATGGGACTCCCAGCTGTGGGGGCTTGCGTCTTGCCACTGCAGGGGGAGCCTGGGATACAAAGGCTGCTTCTGCACCAGCAATAAGGCGTAATGGGATCTAATGCACAACTCCACAATCACATTGTAGTAGGCTGCCCACAGGCCACACGCCTCTGGGGCTGTTGCGCAGCCACAGGCAGTAAGCAAGTGATTGCAAGCTTGTCCTGCAGGACTGAACCAGTTGATGATGATAACTGGCTGGCTCCACAGGAATTAAACAGATCCTGGAGAGGTAAGCAGAGGAGACAAGAGCTTGTGGGCCTGAAGGTGGAGGCCTGGGCCTGGCATTCTCTCTGCATCCAAGAGAGCATGTGCAGAGGAACTAAGCAGAGAGACTGTTTTGACAAGAGGCTGTAAGTGCTAGAGTGACAATGACTGAGAGGGAGAGAGCAGGCAAGCGGTGGCATAACCCCACCTGAAAACTCTCTTGGCGTCTGGCAAAAGACCCCCTGGGTATGCGTGTTTGTTTCACCAATGATCCGTTTGTATTAATTCCTGCTGGGAGGGAGTTTGCCCCTTCTCACACATGTGGCATGCCAGGAAGTGCGACTGTGTTGGATCACACATTAGATCCCATCGTACCTTCACCTGCATGTGTAGAGAGGGCCTCAATTAGTCACTTCTTGTGAAGGACTTCAGCAAAGGCTTTTTGAAAGGTCAAATGCACTATTTCACTATTGCACTTTTACTTCTTTATTGACACACTCAGATTTTTCATAAGACTATGACACTGGATTTCTTTTTGGCAGAGATGGGGCAAGGAGCTGGCTTTTGCTTTCCTTTCCTTTTTGTTCATCTTGTGTTTTTTCTCAGACTGTGTGTCTTTTTCAGTGCAAAGGAGGGAAACTCTCATCTCCTGCCCATTGACATGACAACATCCTTCTCAAGCACTTCTTCAAATCTCCATTTTTTTTCTTAATTGTTTATTCAACAGCACATTAATCTCTCACTTTCTACCAGTGGACTCACCCTAAACAGTTTTTGCTGGTTACCTTGAATAGAGAAAGGTTTAAAAAAAAATTACGTCTTAGCTTTCTCCGCAGCCTCTAACAGTCGACGAGATGTTGCAAGAAGAAGCGCAACCGTGAGTTCAGCAACTGCTTCTGTCAACACATCCGGAGTGTATCCTAATTTGATTCCTCTGCATCAAGACAAAAAATATTCAGATGCATCATTAGCAGGGTTTCCAGAATGCATGAGTGACTGAACTAAAGCTATCCCTGGACCATCTCCACCTGAAGACTATACTATTCCACCCATTATGGACATAAATAGACTTAAGCATGAGCAGAATATAGTCTCGAGGCGCATCTCCTCCTTGGCTGTCCTGGTAGGACTGTCAAAAAGGGTGGTTATGGCAGTGAATGAAGTCAGGGACAGATCCAGAGGCAGGTGCAGTAGCATGGTCACACACCTATTTCAGACTGCACTGTGGAAGCAGTAGACAGGGACTTTTAAATCTGGAATCAGGTAAGAATTCCCTCCCCTGCCCGTCCCTTCCATGCTCAGTGGCACATCCCTTCCCATACTATTCCTCTTCCCCACCTGCCATTGCCTTGTCCCCCATGGTGTTCTCTGCCAGCCCAAGAGCAGGGTTGGGGAGGGTGAACTCACCTGCTGGCGCTGCTACTGCTGCCGTTGTCCCTGGCTGAGCCTGGGTTCCTGCACAGCCCAGCTGGGGTACAGCCCCTCTCCTCCCAACCCCCAGTCAGCTGGGGATAGTTACAGTAGCTGGGGGGGTGAGCGGGGTGGGAATGGAAGTGGAGGTGCAGCTGAGCACAGAGGAAAAGGAAGGGGTGCCAAGAGCTGCAGGGGTGGGATTCTTACCTGATTCAGGGACTTAAAAAAGACCAAAAAACAAACCCTGGCTGCTCCTCCTGCAATGTGGCCTGCCCATCACAGTGAGGTGAGGGAGCTCCATATGGGAGTGTAGCCACCCCTGCAGTGTGGGTCACTGCTCCTATGCCTCCTTTTATGAAGTCCTGGATTTGACCATGGAAGAAGCTAGTGCTGGCTAAAGTTTCTCAGATCTCTGCTATATCCTTTTTCTTCCCCAGGGGTGCACAATGCTTCTCACAATGCAGAGAGAACAGGGCTACACATATGCTGTAAACTCACCTTCCCCAGAAGCCAGGTGTGACCTCCAACACATGGTAGTGCTATGTGCTGGCTGGTCCCTAGCAATATAGCCCCATCTGCACAGAGGTAGAAATGGGCTAGTGTGGGGGCAGGCTAACTAGGACAGTCACTCAGCATGGCTAATTAGCCTACCCAAAGTTGTGTGAGCCTGGCAGCAGTAAGCTTATTGTGCAGACATTGCCTCAAGCTCCATTACAGCAGCTGGGAGCTCCATTGCTTGGCAAGAGACACAGCTTTTACAGTATCCCCATTCTTCAGCCCTTAAGGAGAAAGGGGAAGGGTTTCCTGCATTTGTAGACCTTGTGGTTAAAGGCAGCAGCTTTCCTTACCTCTTCTTCAGTTCCTGCAGAGAAATGTGGTCATATCCCACTGACATAGTGCTAACCACTTTCAGACTGGGCCCTGTCATTTGCAGAGAGAACAAGATGTCATAACTCACATACTGAAGGCCTCACCTGGACAGGGGCTGCTCCATGCTGATGGGGATCAGGACTGATAGGCAACGACACATACCTAGCTACCTTCTATTGCTCCTTCTGGAAATGCCCAGTACTGAACTGTCACTTATCCCATGCCCTCTGTCTCCTCGATGCTCTGTGGATGAAGGCTTCCTCCCCTTCCCTTCTTGTCACATGTTCATGGTGAACATCAGTGTGTGAATCCCATTTTCCTCAATGACTTCAGAATCCATTATAATCTTCCTGATATTTGCTAACCTTTGCACTCCATGGGTGATCATGTCCTTACTTAGCAAGCTTTTTGTCCAAATTCTGTTTGACTTTGCTGTACGGGCTTCTGTCTCAGAGGCCTAAGGAAGAGTATTACGATACCTGAAAGGTTGCCTGTGTCTATAGCAACCATATGGTTGGTCTAGTAAAAGATGTCACCCACAAGAATTCTTGCCAGTTTTCCTTTAACAACTGGACCAACTGGTGGTAAAAGCCAATGCCACTTTAATGGGCTTGCTTCTTGATCTCACAGTGTTGCATTAAAGAGGCATCTTTTCTTCCACTGTTGTTGCTTTTTATGGTTTTTTTTAATCATTGTCAACACAAGTGGAGCCAGAGCAAGAAGATCAAGCAGTAGAACCCACATGCAGCCCTAATGCAAACTAGGGAAAGGGCCCTCCAAAGAGTCAGCAATCTAGAAAACTTGCTCCAGCATGGATGCCTTGTTAGTGGCTCACATTGGAGCAGGGAAGCAGAAGTCCCACCTCCAAGTGCTGGGGCCTCCACTCCACCTGTTAATAAGGAACAGTGAAAAGTGTCGGCAGGCTAGCATACCTACATATAACTGTGATATTTGGGAGCTGGGGAAGTGGAGGACATCTTACTTTCTGCTGGTTCTTCCAGCCCAGCAGTACTAAAGTACCTCCAAAATATCCACTTTCATACCAGCTGCATCCAAGACTTCAGCATCTATCTTCTCTGTCAGGAGACAGTACAAGCCCTGGATCCCAGCAACCTTCTTGAGAAGTTCTGAGCGTGGCACTGGGTCTTCTGAATCCCATTGCTCAATGTGGCATCTGCAAGAGGTATGATAGTGGAGTGGATCAAGGTCAGCATTGTGGGGTGGTGGGGGATAAGCAATAAGAGCCAACTCATTTCTTTAGGCAGCAAAGTCTCCTTGGTTCAGGGTCAGATTAAAATGAAAAAAACCCCAGTTTGAATGGGAAATTGCAGAACAAGAAATCATCCACAAACTGGACTGTGTTAAGTACAGTTTAAGCAGGGTTATAGATTCTTATCTCATTACCTGGCTTAGCTTTTTTGACCTCTTTTGTTCCTACAGGTTTACTGCTCACTTGCTTTTCTTTCCTAGCACTGCCCCACCTCCCTCCTACCTTGCTGTCTCCCCCGCTTTGTCTTTGTAGTCTAATTTCTCTTTCTTTATACTCTGCTTTCTGCATATCCTTTTACAGAAGCTAATGATGAGCCTATCTTATTGTGCATACACTGCCTTCTGACTGACTTCAGACTAACAGGGCTAACTACCTCCCACAGGGTCAGACTAGCTTTTGTGTGGGAAGAATCAGAGGTAATCTTCTAATACCACCCCCTTGAGCAAAGAGGTGGCCAGGCAGGGGGTAGGAACAGACCTGGCTACTCCTCCTTATGTGACTGCTAGAGCAGCGCCCTGGGGACATGGGGTGGAAGAGAGTAAGCTGCTCCATGAAATGGGGTAATACCCCTCTTCCCCTGATTCAGGGGGGTTCACAGGGGTGGAAATAATTGGGCATGTCTACACTGCCTCTGTGGGGAGCCTGAGAGCACTGTTGAGAAACAGTCACTCCTGCCCAGAATGCACCAAAGCAGCATAGCCAAATAGCACAGCCCTAAGCACATGCCCAAAGACCTGTTCAGGCTCTTTCTCAGGCATGCCTGGCAGCATATACTTGGGGCTGGGCCAAACCAGTGGACTACATGATTTCTGGTCTTCAACACGTTGAGTGGGAGTGAGCAATAGGTGTGCTTTTCAGTGTTGCTCCTTGCCTCACCCCATGGCAGCATGGATTTACTCTTGAGCCCTAGTTTTTCCTTCAGGCAGCTCTTGGGACTGGGCCACTGGGCTGCAAAGTTAAGATGTAGCCCCTAGAGAATATAAAGCGCTGTGAATGCTCAGTAGCTAGTCATTGTGTGGTACTTGTGAGTCACTTCTATTCCTCTGTTGAGGGGCAGATCTAGAGCAGGTGTAGCGCTGCAGTCACGCCCCCTTTAATTCCTGGTCCACCCAACGTTTAAAACCAACTTCCTGGCACAGCAGCAGCATTTCTAGTCAAGCAGCAGTGAGGGACTCAGTTGATTTCATGGCTTATAAAAAGCTGCCTGATTCCTTCTAAACTCTTCTTTCCATAGGTGCTAAGGAACCTTTTAAGAAGGTTTTAATGTTCCACTAATTAAGCTATTCTTTCTTCAGCACTTCTGCTATTTTCTAGCTGCTCTTGGTAATGTAACTAACTCCTGTTTCACCCCCTGCAGACTGTTTTTAATGCTAGTGTGAAGAGATGTTGACTAATGCCAGAGGGATCAAGAATGAGGGAGTGACAGAAGTGGTGAAAAAAGGAGAACAGCGCTTCCGGAGCAGCTGTCTTTTTAAGATAGAATGGCTGAGAGGAGGGCGCAGCGGCGTGTTTAGCGAGTCGCCAGGGATAAAAAAAAGAGGAAGGAAAGCATCCTGCAGGGGTGAAAAAGACACCCGAAGACCAGTCCTATGAGCAATAAGTAGCTTGATTGAGCCACATGGAGCTGGGAGTGGACGGAGAAGAAGTTTCATCTCCAGGAAGAGGCTCTGAGCGGTGCGGGAATGTCAGCTGAAGCAGTGGTGAGAAAAAAGAGGGCAGTTACCTTCCAGGCTATACACAAAAGAGTGTTTATTGTTTTATTGTTTGTGTTGGGACATTTTGTATAGTTAATCAGAGTTTTAGAGAAATTCATGATTGAGGGAGACTGAGTGACGGTTACTCCATCACCATGAAGAAGCAGAACTACCCGGAGAGATCTGGTGAGATAAGATCTCTCCTGGAGACAGAGTGTCCTGTACAAAGAAAAGAAAAGGAATGAATAATTTTTATTATTTATTTTAACTGTTGAGTTTCAGTTAATTTATACTGTATATTATGTAATAGTGGAGTGAGCCAACTGAAGATTTACAAAGTCAAAAGTTAAGATAGACCTGAAAAGCATACAATAACCACAATCTGTTTAACTGTGAGTTGGTTATAAATGTAAAAAGAAAATAAAGAAAAGTGATTAACCCAAAGCAAACTGTGCTTCCATAATTGGCTTTAATCTCAGGTGTTGTCAGGAAGAGATTCGATAGAGATTGTGAACCAGTAAGTCCATGTGTAGATTGTCATTGCATGACTGCGGTAGAAAATAAATAACACCTCCCGACTAATAACACTGAGGAATAATCAAGACGTGGCAAGCAAGAGTTGGACTATACCACAAAGGTTCAAATATTGGCAATCACAAAAAAAAAGAGCTAAAAAGTGAACATAGGCAGAATCTCCACAGCTAGCTAGAAACATTAACTCAGATGTGGAAATTTTAACTCGGGTGAACATTAACTCAGGTGTAGAAATAACTTTCAGTGAAGCATTGGTTGCACTGTCAAGATGCTCAAGGAGCATAGATTTTGTTTTATGAATCAGAAAGATGTACATTTAATTCTAATGACTACAGGACTAAAGAAACAATAACTTTTGAATATTTTTGCCTATTTTACTGTGGTTTTAATACATAATATATCAAACCATATATAGCAAATAAATGCACATTCCAATAAAGTAATATCTATTTTTGCTTCAATCTTAAACTGAATAACATAACTGTAGGTCCCTAGCATATTAGTAAAGCTTCTAGTTTCTTTTTACCTGAAGAAAAACATGTTATGTTATACAGTGATACACAACACCATCTGCATCCCACTTTTCAAAACTCTAGATCTGCCCGTGTCTCGATTCATAAAGGATCACAATATTTTCATACACAAATTCATACATAAACATCTGGATGTATTCTAGGTCTGAACCACAAATGAGGCAACTTTTGAAGAGTTGGCATGACCACTACACTGTCTGCTGTCAAATCTTGAATGGATCTCAACCAGTGTGCTTCCTAATGTTCATCTGTAAGCAATCCCACAGTCTGTCTGGGTCGGCTATTTTCAGATACATGGGTGTGAATCCAGAATAAATCCACTGATTGCCTTTCCAGATTACTCAGTGAGCACGTCTACACATGCATTTGATCTGAGATCAGTTTACTTGCAAGTTAACACTCCCAGGCAGGCAGCTACACATGCAGGGACTTGGCAGCAGATTTGTTGCTCTTAGCAGCAAACTGGTGCCACTTCCTGCAGCCCTGCAATGGGCCCCTGCCCCCACTGGGGGGAGCTCCAGGCTCCAGCTGCAGCTGCCAGCAGCTGGCAGCCCTCTAGCCACTTGCCTGGCCAGAAGCAGCTTTTGCAGTGCAAGGCAGCATGTGGCAACTCTCTCATAGATTCATAGATTCATAGATGTTAGGGTCGGAAGGGACCTCAATAGATCATCGAGTCTGACCCCCTGCATAAGCAGGAAAGAGTGCTGGGTCTAGATGACCCCAGCTAGATGCATATCTAACCTCCTCTTGAAGACCCCCAGGGTAGGGGAGAACACCACCTCCTTTGGGAGCCCATTCCAGACCTTGGCCACTCTAACTGTGAAGAAGTTCTTCCTAATGTCCAGTCTAAATCTGCTCTCTGCTAGCTTGTGGCCATTATTTCTTGTAACCCCCAGGGGCACCTTGGTGAATAAAACCTCACCAATTCCCTTCTCTGCCACCGTGATGAACTTATAGGCAGCCACAAGGTCGCCTCTCAACCTTCTCTTGCGGAGGCTGAAGAGGTCCAGGTGCCCTAGTCTCTCCTCATAGGGCTTGGCCTGCAAGCCCTTAACCATACGAGTGGCCCTTCTCTGGACCTTCTCCAGGTTATCCACATCCCTCTTGAAGTGTGGCACCCAAAATTGCACGCAGTATTCCAACTGTGGTCTGACCAGCACCCGATAGAGGGGAAGTATCACCTTCTTGGTTCTGTTCGTCATGCATCTGCTGATGCACGATAAAGTGCCATTAGCTTTTCTGATGACTTCGTCACACTGACAACTCATGTTCATCTTGGAGTCTGCTAGGACTCCAAGATCCCTTTCTGCTTCTGTGCCTCCAAGCAGGTCATTTCCTAGGCAGTAGGTATGCTGGACATTTTTCCTCCCTAGGTGCAGCACTTTGCACTTCTCCTTGTTGAACTGCATTCTGTTGTTTTCTGCCCATATGTCCAACCTGTCCAGGTCTGCTTGTAGTTGTTCCCTCCAGTGTGCCCACTTCTCCCCACAGTTTTGTATCATCCGCAAACTTGGACAGAGTACACTTCACTCCCTCGTCCAAGTCGCTGATGAAGACATTAAAGAGTATTGGTCCAAGGACCGAGCCCTGTGGGACCCCACTGCCCACACCGTTCCAAGTCGATATCGACCCATCCACTCTTCACTATCTCTGCCTCCATACGCTATGGCTGCTCCAGCTGCTGCCCCTGGCAGTGATGACCAGCACCCTGGGCTCCTGCTGGCCACTGTGCTGGCCCACCACAGCCATCTGGGCCCTCCCAGCTCCCTCCATGTGCATTGACTGCCTACCTGGCCACAGTGCACCATCCCAGGACTGCTGCTGCGGTGCACCTGCTGCCTGTACCCTGTCTGGGTGAAGAAGAGCAGTGGCTGGAGGCATTCAGGATGGGTCAGGCCACTTTCCAGGACCTACTGGAGCAGCTCCAGCCATACCTGGAGTGACAGGATACTGCCATGTGGCTGCCCATTCCTGGCTGGCCCTCGCCCTGCTCACACTGGCCATGCCTGCCAGCCTCTGCTATGTGGGCCATCTTTTTGGGGTAGGCAAGGCCACTGCCAGGGAGGCCATCCTGGAGGTGTGCAGCGCCCTCCAGGACAAGCTTGGGCACATGGTGCTCCATGTGCATGACCCCCTGGTAGTAGTGGCAGGGTTCTGTGCCCTGGGATTCCCCCAGTGCATTGAGGCCCTGGACGGACTCACATCCCCATCACCTACTACAACCATTCTTGGCAACAAGGGCACACTGCTGGATCATATTCAGCTTAATGTCCACTGTAATCCCCAGGTCCTTTTCTGCAGAGTTGCTGCCCAGCCAGTCAGCCCCCAGCCTGCAACAGTGCAGGACTTTGCACTTGTCCTTGTTGAACCTCATGACATTCCTTTTGGACCAATCCTCCAATTTGTCTAGGGTACTCTGAATCCTAACCCTACCCTCCAGCATATCTACCACTCCTCACAGCTTGGTGTTATCTGCAAACTTGCTGAGGGTGCATTCTATCCCATCTTCCAGGTCGCTGATGAAGACATTGAACAAAACTGGCCCCAGGACCAACCCCTGGGGCACTCCACTTGATATCGGCTGCCAACTAAATATCAAGCCATTCATAGATTTCATAGACTTCATTGACACTAGGGCTGGAAGGGACCTTGGAGGATCAGAGTCCAGCCCTCTGCCCCAGGGGCAGGAAGTCAGCAGGGATCATAGGATCCAGCAAGATAAACATCCAGATGTCTCTTGAAGGCGTTCAAAGTAGGTGCTTGAACCACCTCTGGCAGTGGTCTATTTCAAACCTTAGGGGCCTGACAGTAAAGAAGTTCTTTCTTATGTCCAGCCTGAAACGGTCATAGAGGAGTTTGTGACGATGGACCTTGTCATCCCTTGGGGCGCTCTGGTGAACAGACATTCCCCCAGATCCTGGTGAGCACCCCTGATAAATTGGTAGGTGGCTACCAGATCACCCCTAAGCCTGCACTTTTCCAGGCTGAAGAGTCCCATGGCTCTCAGCCTCTCATCATAAGGTCTGTTTTCCTGACCTCTGATCATACGCGTGGCTCTCCTCTGCACCCTCTCAAGCTTCTCCACATCCTTTTTGAATTGTGGAGCCCAAAACTGGATGCAGTACTCCAGCTGCGGCCTCACCAAGGCCGAGTACAACAGGAGAATGACGTCCTGGGATTTGCTTGAGAAGCATCTATGGATTCAAGCCAGTGTTTTCCTCGCTTTACTAGCTGCAGCATCACATTGAAGATTTATGTTCATCTTGTGATCAATCATGACACCCAAGTCCCTTTCATCTGTAGTGCTAACCAGCGTAGCACTGCCGAGCCTATAAGGATGCTGCAGGTTTTTCCTCCCAAGGTGGAGAACCTTGCATTTTTCAGTGTTAAACACCATCAGTTTCTCGTCCGCCCATTTCATAAGCTTGTCAAGATCTGCCTGGATCACCCTCCTGTCGTCAGGTGTGGATGCTTTACCCCAGAGTTTGGTGTCATCGGCAAACTTGGCCAGTCCACTTCTAACACCAATGTCTACATCATTAATGAAGATGTTAAAAAGTATAGGCCCTAGGACAGAGCCTTGAGGAACCCCACAGGTCACAGCGCACCACGATGATTGACTTCTGTCAACTACCACCCTCTGCGTCCCACCACGGAGCCATTTCCCCAGCCAGCAGATCATGGTGTGGTCGAGCCAGTTTTGCTAAGAGGTGACCATGGGATACCAGATCGAAGACTTTTTTAAAGTCAAGATATATGACATCAATCTCTTCTCCTTTGTCCAGGTGATAGGTCACCTGGTTGTAAAAGGAAATGAGATTGGCCAAGCAAGAACTACCTGCAACAAACCCATGCTGGCTATCCCTCAGGATGTTGTTGTCAGCTAGTCTGTTAAGGGTGGCCTCCTTGATAATCTTTTCCAAGACCTTCCCCGGTATAGAGGTCAGGATAATGGGCCTATAGTTTGCTGGATCCACTTTCCTCCCTTTTTTGAAGACAAGCACCACATTGGCTTTCTTCCAGTCTTTGGGCACTTCACCAGAGTGCCAGGACTTCTCAAAGATCTGTGCCAGGGGCTGAGCTATGATGCTTGCCAGCTCCTTGAGTACCTGGGGGTGCAAGCCATCAGGGCCGGTTGACTTGAAGGTATCCAGCCTGCCAAGGTGTTCCTTCGTGAGGTCAGCATTAATGGAGGCTAAGGAATCTCCCTCACCCGGGCCTCCCTATCCTGCAGTGGGCAGGGGCATCCCATGGGACTGGTGAAAAACTGACACGAAGTACCTATTTAACAAGTTTGATTTTTCCTGGGCATCGGTTGTCAGTTGTCCCATCTGGTTTAGCAGGGATCTAATGTTGCCCTTGCTTTTCCTCCGGCTCCCCACATATCTAAAAAAGGACTTTTTATTGCCCTTGATACTAGTAGCTAGTTGGAGTTCCGTTGCAGCCTTGGCTTTCCTGGTTTGCTCTTTGCAGGTCTGGACCAGAGCAGAGTATTCCTCCTTGGTGGTGGTTCCAGTCCTCCATCTTTTGTAGGTCTTTCTTTTAAGACGAGGGAGGTCTGCTAGTTCCCTGGAGAACCAAGGGGGGCTGCTGTGCCCTTTGCTGCCTTTCCTCCAAGATGGAATAGACTTTGCTTGCGCATCCAGGATTGCTCCCTTGAGAAGCAACCACTTGTCCTGAACTCCCCTCCCCTTTGGGTTGTGGCCCTTTAAGGCCTCACTGTAAAGCCTCCTTAGCTTGTCGAAGTCAGCTTTCCTGAAGTCGAGCACGTCTGTATTACTGACTGACTTGCCAGCTTTACGGTGGATGGTGAAGGTGATCAGCTCATGGTCACTGTCACCCAGCTTCCATTTGATCACTAGGTCACTGATTAGGTCATCCCCTGTTGCCAGATCCAGGTTGAGCAGCGCTTTACCTCTTGTTGGCCCGTAGACTTCCTGCGTCAGATAGAGGTCATCCATGCACGAGAGAAAGCTTTGCAACTGCTTGGATTTGACTGAGCACTCTTCCCATGAGATGTCTGGGTAGTTGAAATCTCCCATGACAACCATACACCGGGAGCATGTGGCCTCAGCCAACTCCCTGGCAAACTCCTGGTCAAGGTCTTCACCCTGGGTAGGGGGTGTGTAGTAGACTCCCACCATAGTATCCCCTGCGCCCTGTTCCCCACAGATTTTAACCCAGAGGGTCTCAAGTCATCCACCGTGGGTGCCAATGTCGACTTGCAGGAATGCGTAGCTTTCCTTGACATAGCTACACCCCCACCCCTTTTGTCCACTCGATCCCTCCTATACAGGGTATAGCCATCTATACCTGTGGCCCAGTCATGGGTGGAGTCTCACCAGGTCTCTGTCCATTGATTACTACCCTCTGAGCCTGAAGCTCCAGGCAGTTTTCTATTCACCTTACTACCCATTCATGCAGCCAATACTTCCTTAGCTTCCCTGTGAGGATGTTGTGAGAGACCTATCAAAAGCCTTGCTAAAAACAAGGTACACCACATCCACTAGTCTCCTCGCATCCACAGAGCTAGTCATCTCATCATAGAAGGTAACCAGGTTGGTCAGGCATGATTTGCCCTTCGTGAATCCATGCTGACTGTTCCTAATCACCTTTTTCTCCTCTAAGTGCTTAGAAATAGATTCCTTGAGAATCTGCTCTATGATGTTTCCAGGGATTGAGGTGAGGCTGACTGGTCTGTAGTTCTCTGGAACCTTTTCCCCTTTCTTAAATATGGGCACTATGTTTGCCCTTTACCAATCATCCAGGACCTCTCCTGATCACCATGAGTTTTCAAAGATGGTGGGCAGTGGCTCTGCAATCACATCAGCCAACTCCCTTAGCACCCTCGGGTGCATCCCATCCTGCCCTGTGGACTTGTACACATCCAGCTTTTCTAAGTAGTCCCTAACCTGTTCTTTGTGGGGAGTGTGGGGGGGTATGTGGGGGGATATGTGTGTGGGGTTTGTGGTGGGGGTATGTGTGTGGGGTTTGTGGAGAGGTGTGGGTTTGGGTTTGAAGGAGTGTGCAGGTCCTCCCCCCATGGTGCACAGCCCCTGTCACAAGCAGCAGCAGCAGGTGGTGGGCCTTTGGGGAGCTCATGGTCCACGGCAGGCAGAGTCCCCCAATGGCATCTGGCTCCAGCCAAGTCCCAGGAGCTGCACATGGTGGTAGGGAGTGGGGCCAGGCTGGCCCAGCTCCATTGCACAGGGCTTCATGCATCTCCTATGAAGCTCCTAGGACTTGGCCAGAGCTGCGCACTACTGCTGGGAGCCCTGCACAATGGAGCTGCTGGCCTGGCCTTGCTCCCTGCTGCTACATGCAGCTCTTAGGACTTGGCTAGGGTGGCAGGGAGTAGGGCCAAGCTGGGCTGGATCCATCACGTGGGACTCCCCACCACTCCTGGTCAAATCCCGGGAGCTGCATGTGGTGGCAGGGAACAGGACCAGGCTGCCAACTCCAATACACGTGTCCCCCAGCTGAGTCCCACTGCCCCAGCTCTGCACTCCCACTGGCCCCAGCACAGACCCCTTACTCCCGCTCAGCTGCAGCTTAACCAACCTGCTGCCCAGAATGCTGCAGCAGGGACAGGAGGAGGAACTACAGAGGTCAGGGGAGCCAAGCAGGACCCTGGGCGGCTGCAGCAGTAGTAGCAGCGGCCCTGCCCAGAAGCTGCATGCTAGCCAGAGCTGTGGCCCTCCTGTGGGCAAGGATGGGAGCATAGCACGTTGCCCCGACAGGAGTGGGAGGGGCTCAGCCCCATGCAGAGTGCAGCCAGGCAGCTGTGGCCCGGGCTGGATACAATTATTTGGTGGGCACCCACCCACAGGCTGGGTGAAATCACCTGGCAGGCCAGATCTGGCTTATGGGCCATATTTTGCCTGCCCCTGTGCTAAAGCCTAAAGAAACAAGGTCAAACTCTGCAGTTGTTAGTCAGGGGAAGGTCCCAGCACCCATCGGAGTGAGCTCATGACTAATGCTTTTAGTTCCACTGTTCTGCCCTGCCTCTCACGTGCCAGCTACTGTGAAATCAGTGAAAGTTTGGCTCCACAAAGGACCACAGAGCTTGGTTCCAGGTCACCTTCCAGAGGTCATGAGTCAGAATCAGAGCTGAATCTAACACTTAGACTTCTCGGCACCCACTCTGCTGCTTTCTCTATTTGCCCATGCTGTCTTAATTTGTCTTGTGCTTAATTTGTATTGAAATCTATGCAAAGACCTAACCCCTCTCTCCCTATGAGAGGCCACATTCACTACTAGTGTGACTCCACAGAAGCTGGCACCCTTTCTCCGGGGATAAATTTGTCCCTTAATCCCTGCAATGCTCTAAGGCGCCTCCAGCACTAGAAGCAAGAATCTGGAACCCTGGTTTTGTAGACAGAAGCACATCACCCACTGGCTAGGTCACTGGGCTACCCAGAGGCCAGACTTTTAATTTAATTTTGTGTTAAGAGTTTGGTTCCAGTGATCAGTTTCAGCATCGTCTTGCTCATTGCTGAGGCATCTATAGCTCCTCACACAGCACACACGGCAGTGATTTCTCTTTCTTTTATAGTCTGCAGTGCCAAAGATTTTGCATACGGATCAAAAATCTGGCACCATTGTTTCCGATTTTGTGACATTCAGAAGTCTATTAACCAGATGAAAGTCTGTGCTCGCTGGAGGGCAAATACACGTATTTAAGCTGTTAGACTATTACTGCAAGATTATTTTTATAAGATTTTTAAGGTTTCCTGTGGGGAAGAAAAACATTGTCTCCATTAGGGATTTTAACCAGACCAGTTTATTTAATCCTTCTTAAGGCATAACTGGGATTTTGTAATTAGCTAGTTGCAACCAAAATCTTGGGACAATTATGTTCTAAGGAACAGTATTTTAATTTTCCTTTAAAAGAGACAACTGCCATTTTTTAAAAAGAGGCTTTAAGCTCTGATGGGAGAAATTTCATACCAGACCCAATAGCAGGGCAACATTAAAACAATTGCATAGTATACTCTTACTTGTCTTGAAGTTGGAAACTCATCCAGGCCCAGGCCCTCATCCTGTTAGGTTTTATATAAACATAGAACAAAAAGATGGTGCAGGTTTCATGTCCCTCAGGTATTATGCTCCCATGGAAGATGCTCCCTGTTGGTTTTTTTCCTTACTCCTCCTTCAAAGCTGCATATTCATGATTCCAATAAACTGGTGTCTTACTCGGCAATGCAAAAAGTTGTCTTTGGTAATAAAAGGAACCAAAACCTTTTTTTGTACGTGGGAGATAGCAGTGAGGGATGTGTCTGAGAGGCAGAGCAAATACAAAACATTATTGAAGGGTTAAAACCCAAACTTAGGCCAATGGAACTGGACTGGGAACAAGAGGCCTACCCAAAATAGTGGGTCCATATCACAACTCTGCTATAATAACAAAAGAAGTGCAATTCCTGAATCAGACCAATGGTCCATCTATCCCACTAGTGGCAGAAATGGATGTTCTAGAGGGAGAACAGTCAATGGGATATATCTAGAGTTATCAATCCTCTATTCAATGTCCTCTCTGGCACCCAGCATTATTGGTTTAGAGATGCCAGAGGGAATGTCTCCAACCATTCTATTGCTTAGCCATTAACAGATGTATCATCCATGAATTTATCCAGTCCTTTTTTTCAACCTGGCTATGCCATCTGCCTCCACCACTTCCTGTGTCAATTATTTCCATACGTTAACTACACATCGCATAAAAAGTATTTTTTCTTGCTAGTTTTTAAACGTGTCATCTGCTAATTTCAGCAGGTGACTTTTAGTTGTAGTATTCTGGGAACTGATTAACAATAGTTCCCTGTTCACTTGGTCCACAGCCTTCATGATTTTATAGATCTCTATCATATCCCCCCTCAGCCTTCTCCTTTCCAAACTGAAGAGACCCAGCCTTTATAGTCTTTCCTGGTATGGCAACTGCTCGATGCCCTTGATTATGTTAGTTGCTCTTCTCTGTGCCTTTTCTAATTCTGCTACATCCCTTTTGAGATGTGGGGACCAGAACTGTACACAGTATTAAAGATATGTGCACACCATGGATTTGTATAATGACATGATGATGTTCTCTGTTTTGTTTTCAGTCTCCTTCTTAATGATGCCCAACATTTAATTGGCTCTTTTGGTTGCTGCTGCATACTGAGCTGATGTTTTAAGAGAACTGTCTCCAGTGACTTCAAGGTCTCTTTCCTGAGTCATAACAGCTAATTCAAAACCCAGCATTATGTACGCATAATTGAGGTTATTTTTCTCCAGGCGAATTACCTTGAACTTGTTGATGTTGATATTTGTCTGCCATTTTTTTGCCCACTTATTTAGCTTGACGGGATCTTTCTGCAGCTCCTCTCTATCAGCTTGGGACTTGACTACCCAGAATAATTTGGTATTATTTTCAAACTTGCAGATTTCACTGTGCATCTCATATGCAAGCTACTCTTAAACTAGCCTGCCTGTGAAGCTGGGTAAATGCTCAGGTGGTTAGCTGGCATGAAACTCTGTGCTGCCAAGGCTAAACTGCTAGCAGTGCCCAAACTAAGTAGTCTAAAGGTAGTTGGGATCTGTGTATATGAACTAGTCACATCAAGGCAGTAGAGACATTGCATGATGTTTCCCTATTAATGCCTTACTATAGCACTTAAGGGGTGCACTCTGATTCATGAGGTATCGCCTGGTATAACCTACCATTATTCTGGTATTAACAAAAGAGATGATGCATGCTATAAAGCCCTATACCAGTGTAACCTAGTAGAATCTGGGTGGAATTACCTCCAGAAAAGTCAGAGCTAAACACTTTGCTGGAGTAATATACACTGATATAGGTGTCCTGTGTATCTGCTTAATATTTCTTACTGCTTAATAACAGGGAAAAGTCTTCCAAAATAGGGTTTCTTTCAAACATTTTTATGGTTGGAAAATAATGAATTTTGGCAAGTATGGAGGAAAAAGAAATCACAATTTTGAAATGAAAAGAAAACCCCACCCACAAATGTTTTACTTTGAAATATTCGTCTAAAGATTTTTTTTCTTTGCAAAATATAGTTTCTGAGGTAACCATATTTTCTATGAAAAATCAGTTCAACCAGCAAAGAGAAGGGTCTTTTCCAGAGTTGACTTGGGTTTGACAGGGGTGTGGTGTTTCTCTTCATGAGGGCAAACCATCACACACAGTCTGGCAACGCAGCGAGCCTGTACTCAGGAGAGGGCTGATCCTGGCAAAGACATATTACCACTGGGTCATGCATGAAGAGCACTGGCAGACCCTGTGTGTTTGAGATGGCACAATGCCTTCTCTTATTATGCCGCTGTCTTGCCAGTGTAATTAGGCTCTCGCTTTCAGAAGCAACGTGAAATTGCTACATTTACGCAAATGTTACAAAAATCATAGAAATCCCCTGAGGTAGAATCAGGAGCTGTGGACAAGTGGGCAAGCAGCGCCACAGAGCAAGTGGACGTTGGTGTCAACCACCCAGCTCAGAAATCTGTTCTTCCAGCAGAGAGGTCTTCACATGGCATTCCTGTTAGTAAAATAAGGGAATACATTCTAGATGAAAAGACTGTAACCTGGATTCATAACTGGATCATTGTGCTCAAAAAGTAGTCATCAATGGCTCAATATCTAATTGGGAGGAGGTATCAAGTGGGGTTTTCCAGGGGTCTGTCCAATTGTTTAATACTTTCATTATTGATTTGAATGAGGGGATTGAGTGCACATTTAGCAAATTTGCAGATTACACCAATCTGGATGGAGCTACAGACACTCTGGAGGCTAGGGCTAAGATTCAGAATGTCCTTGATAAACTGGAGAAATAGTCCTAAAGTCATTTAATTAAGTTTAACAAGAGTAAGTGCAAAGCCCTACACTTGGGATGGAATAAACCCATTCACAGATTCAGATTGAAGAATGACTGGCTAGGCTGTAGTACTGCAGGGAAGGACCTGGAGATCATAGTGGACTATAATCCACTATAATCATCAGGTCCACTATATAGTGGATAAAGTGAATATGAGCAAACTGTCTGTGCTTGTTACAAAACAAGCCAACAGCATACTGGGTTGTATTAACAGGAGCAATACTGAAAAACAAGGGATGTGATCCTTCTCTATTCAGCACTGGTGAGGCCTTGGGGTGGTGTTATTTTGGCCCTGGCTTTAAATTGGCACCTGTGGCTAGTGCCCCTCTTGCCCCGCCTTGGTTACATTACTGCTTCCAGACCTACTTGTCTATGATTCTCTGAACTATCATTAGGTAACATCTGGAGTGCCACAACTCCACTATTTATCCTGCAACAGTAAATTAGACAGAAGCTAATCGCTTCCAGAAATAAGGTATTGGGGAAAATATAACAGGTCAATCAATTTCTTCCCTTGGATCTTGCTTTGGATTTGCTAACTTGGGTTAAGAACATAACCTTTTGCAATGCGCCAAGATCCAGGTAGGGCAGACCCAGCTCCAGGCCCCAGCTGGAAGTTCTCAGGGATTCAGGCTGAGTCATTCTTAAGGAAGAATCCTGCCCACACTGGCTTAGACCAGAAAGCGGAGACCTGTCTGGGCAACAGACTGTCTTGCTGTGGCTCTGGACTGCTTAGAACTCATAAACCTGACATCATGCTGTGACCCTCTCGTGGCTGACTCCAAGCTCTGAACCCTCCCACCTGTTCCTGCTTACTCCTGTTCCTGTCTTGGACATTGTGTCCTAGAACAACTGCATGCCTTGACCATGGTCTTGTCTCACCCCACAGCTTGCTATCTTGGACTGGAACTTGCACCCAGCTTGGCCTTGGCTTCCACCTCAGTAACCCCCTGACCTAGCTTGCTTCACTCAGATGAACTGCCTATGCCCTCAGTCAGGGGCAGATCCAGGGGGGTGCACTTGCACCCCTTCCCCCTTGATTTCTGTTACATGCAAAATTTAAAACCAGCTGCCTGGCATTGGCAGCAGCATTTCTAGTCAGTGCTGAGGGAGTCAATTAACTTCATGGCTCATTATACCTGATCCCTTTTAAACTCTTCATTCCACAGGTGAAAATGACCCTCTTTTTTTTTTTTTAATGGTCTTGATGTTCCACCAATCAAGCTATTCTTTGTTCTGCCAGTCTGCTGTCTGTTTGCTGTTCCTAGTAATGTAGCTCTTATTTCACAGCCCTGCAGATTGTTTCTAATTCATTCCAAGGGAGCTATATTTGTTCTTGCTTCAATCTCAAACTGAATAATACACCCCTAGACCCCTAGCATATTAGTAAAACTTTTAGTTTATTTTTATCTGGAGAAAAATATGTGTTGTGTTATGTGTGATGATGTACCTCATCATCTGCACCCCCTTTTCAAAATCCTGTTCTGCTCATGCCCTCCGTCAACACTGACACCTTTCTCCTAGTGAAGGAAGAGACTCAGGGTGCAGACGGAAGTTACATTTGTTGCATGATCAGCCCCTTGAAAACACTCCACAGCCATGCGCTGACAGAAACGCATGGTTGAAGAGCACTTTAAAAGTGCCTGATCATGAGACAAATTAACCCATATTACATGAGGGTTTAAATGAAAATGCTCCAAAGTAGAGTGCTTTCATTAACTTCTGCCTGATCAGGGCTGGGCTGATGCAGCTCAATCCTGCCCCTGGTGCTGCCTGTACAAAGGGATAGGGGAGAAGGGAAGGGAGGGGGCTCTAGCTGGGGGTTGCCCAGCCTACGCTGGATGGGCGGGGGAGGGGGGGGGATTAGAGCTCCCCACCTCAGGGGCGGCTCCAGTCCACCTACCCCGACTCCAGCGCAGGCTGGGCAAACCCCAGCTTGAGCTCCCCCCCCCCCCCTTGTCATGCACTGGAGTTGGGGGCAGCAGGGAGAATGGCTAGGAGACAGAAGCTGCATTATTGACTCCAAGATGAACATGGGCCGACAATGCGAGGTCACGGTCAGCAGGGCTAACCGGACCTTATCGTGCATCCACAGATGCATCTCAAGTAGGTGCAAGGAGGTGATCCTCCCCCTCTACACGACACTGGTCAGGCCATAGCTGGAGTACTGTGTCCAGTTCTGGGCACCGCACTTCAAGAGGGATGTGGACAACATTGAGAGGGTCCAGAGGAGGGCTACCCGCATGATCCAGGGACTGTAGGGCAGACCCTACAATGAGAGACTACGGGACCTGAACCTGTTCAGCCTTCACAAGAGAAGGCTGAGGGGGGATCTGGTGACTGTCTATAAACTCACTAGGGGGGACCAGAAGCGTTTGGGGGAGACCTTGTTTCCCCTAGCGCCCCCCGGGATAACAAGGAATAATGGCCACAAGTTGTTGGAGAGTAGGTTTAGATTAGACATCCGTAAGAACTACTTCACAGTTAGGGCGGCTAGGATCTGGAACCAACTTCCAAGAGAAGTGGTGCTGGCTCCTACCCTGGGGGTCTTTAAGAAGCGGCTTGATGCCTACCTGGCTGGGGTCATTTGAGCCCAGTTTTCTTCCTGCCCAGGCAGGGGGTCGGACCTGAAGATCTGCAAGGTCCCTTCCGACCCTACTTCTATGATTCTATGATTCAGCTGGATTAGTTCTAAAGTGGAGCTCAATCCCCCATCCTTCCAACCCAACAGTGAACATTTGTTGGGTCACGAGGGTCAGTTTAACTCATGGCACTTTCTGTGAAGTGCCATGAGTTAGATAGGGGAGCAGCACGTTGTCAGCACCCTCAGAGTGTGTTCCTTCTCCTTCCATTTGGCCGTCTTCCATTCCTTTCCTGTTCTTGTGTTTACCCCTTTCAGTCTGTATCTAGCTTGTACGCCTGGCCCTGCTTCTATTGTTTATGCTTAACTAGATCTCTCCAACTCTGCAGTTCTACATTTTTTTTGCTTGTAAATCATTCAACAATGAAGCTGTCCTGGCTACAAATCCCAGTGACTTTCAGTGGAATTTATGCTCCTAACTCCCTTTGAAGCCCACCTTGGCCACTAACCAATTCTTTGGATACACGGAAACTATCCCTCCATCTGTCCTTTCCTTTCTGTCTCCATGTAAACTGTGCCCATGGACTCTCCATGGATGTGAGATGTTTGGCTGCCAAAATGATCTCCCTAAGGCTCAGTTAGTGACATGTTTGTTCACACTTTCATCGTTAAATACTTTACCTTGCCTTCTGCCGGTAGAGCTGGCTCAATAACAATGGCCATGTATTTTATTTTTAATTAAAGGTATAAAATGTTTTCCTTTAAACTTTAAATTTACCAAGCACTTTGTCCAGCACTTCTGTCAGACCAAAGAAGTCAGAACTATTTGGGATGTCACCCCAACTCCAAAGGTTCCAACCCAATTTGGGTTCCAGTATCTCATGTGTTTGTCTGGAGACCACCTTGCTTGAGTCCCTGAAAATCTATGACTGCATCTACTTTTGTAGCACCCCATCATCTGGCCCTTAAGACTGAACCATAAAAAAGCAGCAAAGAAGAGGAAGATCCATTGTTTTTGGAATTGGAATGCTAACTCTTTTTCGGGGTCTCAAGCAGGATAGAATAGAGCTCATGTCCTAGGCATTTAGGAGCCTATGTCCACTTACATATCTACTTACTGTACATAGAATCTGGCCTATACTTCTGCTTACACAGAGTCTACTTCCACTTATATGGGATCTGATCCATACTGTACCCTTGGCCCTCTGGGTACTGACACCACTGAAGGTTGAGTATCTGGACAGAGTTCAAAACTAACTCTTTGACTTGTTATTGTTTAACTTTCACCTATTAATCACTCAACTCATTCACCCATTCAGCAGCTAATTCCCATTTGGATCAAACTGCCTTTAATTAAGACTCACTACTTTCTCTGCCCTCATTTCACTTGGCTTCTCAAAGCTCAGTATTTTGTTTTAGAAAATCCACACAATATCTATTTTTTTAGGGATTTATCACATAAAATTGGGATGTGGCTGGTTCCGATTATGAAATGTGTATTTGGCTAGAATATTAAAATTATGTTCATGGTGATTTGGAATACTGTGATGTTTACATTATAAAGAGCTAAAGAGAGCTTTATAAATGCCTTAGCCTTTCATTGCCCTTAATATAAGGCACTTCAGTGAAATCTTGCATTCTGTAATTTTTCCATGCAGTTCTAATAAAATAGCAGTAATCATACATTTGGGGACATGAGTGAGCTCTAGCAGACACCCAGATCCAAAGCCACTACTAAAATGTACAGTAAAATTCTCATTGAATTCTCTCTTTTAATGAAACCTTAAAATAGAGGTAAACCACTGTCAAAGCAAAATGGATTCATCATATCCTCAAGGCTGCAGTCCCCTTTCACTATGAAGTCCATAATTTCACATACATTTAGCCCACTGACAAGCTATCCAATCCTCACAGTAATTTCATGGATTCATAACAACCTTCTGTTTCACTTGGAGTCAAATCCTGCCCTTCCTGCCTCAAATGGATCAGGATTTACACAGAGGACTCTATGCTCCAAGCTAGTGAGTGGATCTGGACAAAGAGTAGATGCAATCCCAAGCATCAGAGAAATGCCCCATGGTCTGCATGGAAAGGATCATTTTCCGGTTTCCGGAAAGGTAATGATTTGCAGCCGCTAACCCAACAGGATTGACATTAACATTTGAGGGCATAGATTTCCTTTCAGTTTAGCCCAGATTTATATCACAAGCTGCAGTGAATTTATGCCTGCTATACAATGGTGTAAGAGGAGTTGGCTGATATTCCTCCCACCCAGGAGAGGACGTTGAAGTAAGAGGCATACTCACAGCCTTGACTGATGCAGAATCTTCATCCCATCAGGAGGAATCTGCCTGGTGACATAGATTCTAGGTACCTGCTTCCCAGTGGTGTTTGTTGCCTCTAATTTCCACCAGGTATGGAAATCTGACACCAGGGTCTTCTTCAGCCACCTCAAATGACAGAGGGTCCCCATAGCAAACTCAAGGCACTGACACAATCTGAAAGGGGAACTTTGGCTGGGATGTTTTTGTGCCAGCTCAATGAACCTGGCATTGGGCCCTAAGTGGGAGGGAGCCTGTGTGAAAAGATCCCTTTGACCAATGAGTGCAGAACTCAGGTTCTTTCCCCCTGTGCTGACCTGTTACATGTCGTGCACTGGAACAGAGAGCCAGAGGCTCCTGTTACTTTAAGGGGAAAGTGCAGCAGGCCAACATTGCAGTGCGGGCAGACAACTGAGCAAAGGCTAGCTGCACTGCAATAAACAGCTAAGGGGCAGACCTCTAGGCAGCCAGGCAGTAAAGGCTGCAAGCTTGCTGTTTGGAGCTGCAGCAGAGGAGCACAGACTCACCGTTAAGCAGCAAGGAAACCCCTGTGGGTGGTTGGAGAATGGGAAACAGACCTACAGGCATTCTAGCTGCCTGTGAAAGCTTGAAGGAGAGAGCTAAAGGGAAAGTACGGCTGGCAGTGTCGCACTGGCCTAGAGTGGGGGAGAATTTTAGTTTGGAAGTGCTTTTCTTTTATTTGTGTTGTGTTTGAGTTTAAAACTGGAGGACCAAGTTGTGGCTATGGGGGTGGTATGGGAACCACAGAAGCACTCATCTGATCGGGGACCCCAGGAGGCCATGGGGTCGCTTACCTGACTGGGGACCCCAAGGCTAAGTACAGACAGCCAAAAAGCCGGAGGGTGAATCAATTCAGTCTTTGCAGGTTAGTCTAAACTGCAGAGATTAAACTGACTAACAAGTGAACAGACATTTACTTTGCAGTCACATGCCTGCAGTGACTCAGGCCAGAAGCCAGGGGGTGCTAAAGCATGGCTCTCTGGCACATAGCCAGCATCGGCTGTGTGTTTGCTTCCTCCTCCTGCTGCCCCTGAGGTCTCTGGGATTTGCAGTCCAGAATCACAGTAAGAGGACTCTCCAGGGCTGCTCATCACTTCCTCTTCCTGCTTCCAGGTGCCTCTGGGATTTGTAGTCCACAGTGGTAGCTAGCAATATGTTTAGTAGGGCAGGGCAGCTCTGTACTCAGGGGAAGGGGAGTTTAACCGTCTCTCCCTGGCCCCAGACTCCAGCTAGGGTTTGCCTAGGGGAGGCAGTCCCTGCTTCCCTGCCCCCCCCACCCAACCCTTCTTTGCAGAAGCAGAGAGCACAGCACAGCTCAGGGCTGGAAAGCATGCTGGGATGCTGGGGGACTGTAATTTAACTTGAACCAGGAAGGGGTCTGGGACAGAAGTTTCATAAACCGGTTTGACTCAAATCAGTTAAGTCTGATACTACATTCAACCAGGTTTATTTTAAATCAGTTTCAGCCATTTTGAAACTGCTTTATGTGCACTGAACTTCTGTTCTGTTACAGGTTTAAACCAGTTTCTGATGACCTAAACCCATTTATGTGTAACTACTGTCCTTAGCCCAGGAGGCTATCACCGAGAGAGGGTCAGGGGCCCAGAGCATGAGAGCAAGACAAGGCTAGAGGCTCAGGGAATGAGACCGGGCCAGAGGCCCAGAACATGGAAGTGCAAGACAGGGCTGAGCCAAGGTGCAAGGCAGTGGACCTGGGCTTAAGGGCACAGCCAGAATGGAAAGGCCAAGGGCAGGAAAGCTGAAGCCCAGACAAAGATTTGAGGCCTGAGGGGTTAAGCGTTGCACTGCGGCCAGGGGGCCCCCTCTGAATTGATACTGAGTAATATCTGTGAGGTATTGTTGTGGATACAGGGGTGACAGAAGGCCATGATTATCACCCTTAAGGCATGGATAGCACCAGAAGGGCCATAATTTAGCACCAAAAGGGCCATCTGGGCACATGAAACACTGGACCGCTGTGGGACTGAGGCTCACTCTGGATCCCTGGGGCAGCCTCCCTGAATATTATAGAATCCACCAAGGCATGGCAGGCGAGGTAGAAAAGGGAGGGTACCCTGAGGAGCTGGAGTGGGGCAGGAGTTGTTTGGCTACCAGGGGGCATCATGGCCACCCTTGGGGCCGGGTTTTGCTATACACATTCTGCTTAATCTAGCCATCTAAACATGGCAAGGCCCAGGAAAAGGCAAAGCCTAGTCAAAAAGCAAACATGTGTGTGCCTTGGGGAAACATAGCTGTAAATGAATTTGAGCAGAATGACTGTTTTATTTTTCATGTTATATTCAACCCTGTTTTTGAAGTTTTCTTCTTCAATATTTTAAGTTTGTACCCCATCATCCTTTCATAAACTATTAGCTTTTGGATTTTGAAATAACATTTGGGATTCTGGGGTCACAAATACGTAGGTGAGAGGATTTCAAACAGCAGAACAGAAGTTTCAAAATGTCTTGGGCCCAATTCACTCCTGTATTGCTTCAGTTTGAGGGAAAAAGTGATATCAAACTGAAAATATGCACTGGGGAATCAGACCTAGTAGGGGAAAAAAGATTGAAAGCATTAAAGCACAATGTCAAAGTACATACCTGTGAGGTGGAGGAAACTGGGAAAGCAGAAAGGCTGAATCCCTGTTGTTCTTTTTCAGGCAAAAGTCACTAGGGGCACGTCCCCACAAGTGTGCACGTGTGGTTTGTGGCATATCAAAGCTGAGGTACCACAAAACACACAGTGCACATGCACTCATGCACCGCACTGCTAATTAGCAGCACTAATTTTTTTTTACATTGGGACATCCTGGTGTCAAAAAACCTGCCACTATAAAACTGCACAGTGCATGTGGCAGCAGCATGCATCACCAAAAACCAGAGCCTCACTGGACAAAGTCATGCTCTGGCTGTAGCTGGCTCGGTGCCACTGCTGTCCCGGGAGGTCCGCAGGACCCCAGGTAAGGCTGCTGGGGTCAGTACAGGTGCTGGCCCCAGCCTCCCCTACCCCACCCAGGTCCCTTTGCTGCATGCCAGAGCTTGCCTACAGGAGTGTGCCTAGGGACAGATAGCAGTGGTATAAATATGTGCCTCTGTTATTTGTCCCACGGGAAATGTATACCTCTTCATGTGCATGCTTATGGGGACGCACCCTAGGATTTTTATCAGGGTGATACCCTGTGGAACAAAATTATTTATAAATAAAAATTTATTTATTTCCCAGCCAGCTCTTGATTTTAAAACAAAAAAAAATCCCCCCTTCACTGCCTATGATATGAATAAAGAATCTCTTCCTGCCAAAAATGATGCAAGTCTTCATAGATTCATAGATGTTAGGGTCGGAAGGGACCTCAATAGATCATCGAGTCCGACCCCCTGCATAAGCAGGAAAGAGTGCTGGGTCTAGATGATCCCAGCTAGATGCCTATCTAACCTCCTCTTGAAGACCCCCAGGGTAGGGGAGAGGACCACCTCCCTTGGGAGCCCATTCCAGACCTTGGCCACTCTAACTGTGAAGAAGTTCTTCCTAATGTCCAGTCTAAATCTGCTCTCTGCTAGCTTGTGGCCATTATTTCTTGTAACCCCCAGGGGCGCCTTGGTGAATAAAACCTCACCAATTCCCTTCTGTGCCCCCATGATGAACTTATAGGCAGCCACAAGGTCGCCTCTCAACTTTCTCTTGTGGAGGCTGAAGATGTCCAGGTGCCCCAGTCTCTCCTCATAGGGCTTGCCCTGCAAGCCCTTAACCATATGAGTGGCCCTTCTCTGGACCCTCTCCAGGTTATCCACATCCCTCTTGAAGTGTGGCGACCAAAATAGCACGCAGTACTCCAACTGCGGTCTGACCAGCGCCTGATAGAGGGGAAGTATCACCTCCTTGGTTCTGTTCGTCATGCATCTGCTGATGCACGATAAAGTGCCATTAGCTTTTCTGATGGCTTCGTCACACTGCCGACTCATGTTCATCTTGGAGTCCGCTAGGACTCCAAGATCCCTTTCCGCTTCCGTGCCACCAAGCAGGTCATTTCCTAGGCAGTAGGTATGCTGGACATTTTTCCTCCCTAGGTGCAGCACTTTGCATTTCTCCTTGTTGAATTGCATTCTGTTGTTTTCTGCCCATATGTCCAACCAACCTGTCCAGGTCTGCTTGTAGCTGTTCCCTGCCCTTCAGCGTGTCCACTTCTCCCCATAGCTTTGTGTTATCCGCAAACTTGGACAGAGTACACTTCACTCCCTCGTCCAAGTTGCTGATGAAGACATTGAAGAGTATCGGTCCAAGGACCGAGCCCTGAGGGATCCCACTGCCCACACCCTTCCAGGTCAATACCGACCCATCCACTACGACTCTCTGGGTATGACCCTCTGGCCAATTTGCCACCCACTGGACCGTGCAGTCATCCAGGTCACAGCCTCTTAACTTGTTCACCAGTATGGGGTGGGATACCGTATCGAAGGCCTTCCTGAAGTCTAAGTATATGACATCCACCCCTACTCCTGCATCCAGGTGTTTTGTAACCTGGTCATAAAAAGAGACTAGATTAGTCAGGCATGATCTACCTGCTACGAACCCATGCTGGTTTCCCCTCAGCATAATTTTTCCATAATTTTTCTTCGTTTTTATTGGACTCGGTAGAGCTATGCTGATTTGCAACAGATGGACATCTCCCTGAGAATATGGCTCTACCAGTTGAATGCACTTCTTGCTGATGTCCTGGGTAGTAAACACTTTGCAGTAGAAGTGTCTTTTTGCTCTGGGTTTGTACAGTGACCAGGACAATGGAGTCTTATTCCATCACTGGGCTTCTAGGCCCAGCTGAAATACTGGTAACAATCCTATGCCCACCCCTACCATTCCTGGAACATAATTACTATTTATTTGTTTAGCAATAGCATATGCAGGCTTCAGGCAAGATCAGGACCCTTCTTTGCTGGGCTCTGTCCATTGTAGTGTGAGAGGCAGCCCTTGGTCCAAAGAGCTTTCTCTCCAAAGAGAAGATAGACTGGGAAGCAGAGACATGATATGTCCTTTCCTAAAGTCTCCCTGTGGTAGAACTAGGAACAGAAACCATGACACCTCATTCCTGGTTACTGCTTTCTGTTGCTAGACTTCCAAGCAAACTGAACTGATTCCTAAAAGCAAAAGGTGACCAATGTGATGCATAACTGAGTCCAAAACAACTGCACGTGCAAATTTGTTACAAGAAAAAAAAATTACCTGCACATCTGTAAAAATAATGCTCAGGGTTTAAATTGCTTCTTTTGCCTGTAGAGGGCAGACGCTAACCAAGGCAGTTACAGATTACTAGTTATTGAATTGCAGTGTCACAGAGAGGCCCTACCCCATTGTGCCATATCATACGACAAACATCATCTTCACAGACTGTGAAATACTCAGCATCAAACCTTTCCTGCTGCATTTTCTCTCCTGTAACATGCCCTGCCTTCTCTTTGATTGAAATCTCCCTGCCCTAAGCCAAAATGGCTAATGGCCAAAAAGCATATAATCAGAGCTGGAAGTGGGGCTCCCCTCTTCCAGAAAGTGCTTGTTGGGAGGGGGTTTCTTTTCCTTGGAAGTGAAAGCATCATGTGCTGTGATGAAGTAGAACTATATCTCCTGTCACCTCAGGGGGACTAGAGGAAACGCCCAGGCTAGCTCTTGAAAAGCAGTCATGGCAAGCGGAAGTCAAAGAAAGGGCCAGAATCTATTGTTCTGCAGAGTCTTGGATATGGAGGTCAGGGCTAAGACCCGGTGGAGCCTATGGCAAAACCCATTTGGTTTCTGTGGGATAGGACCTGACTCAGATTTACTCTTCTTAATCACGCATAATCTGAATATGGTTTGTTTGGCAGGAGGAGGGGAAAAGAGCCCAGGTTCCTTGCAGTGGAAGGGAGTTTCTTTGCTCAGTGACACAGGGCCAGCCTGGGAACAGAAAGCCCCAGCTCTGTTTCCTGCTGTAGACTCCCTTGTATCACAACCTGATGCAAATACTCTCATGGTAGGGCAGGGCTGTGGACTGGGAGGTGCTCTCATTGTAAAAGCCAGAGAGCGCACATCAGTCCCTAGAGATAGTTTCTTACCACAGACTGTTTGCTGCGCGTTACTCCCTGGATTGTTCCATGTTTGGGGGTATGGTGGAGTTCAGCCTTCGAAGGTGGAGAGTCTCTTCCACTGCAGTTTAACTGCCCCCTGGGGATTTATTTACCTTTTTGCTGCATCCCCCTGTTCCCCTTCTCAAGGCTGTAAACTACACTCACCCCGGTGCTGGTGGGATGAGGATTAAAAGAGGAGGAGCTGTTGCTACAGGTGCCAGGGATTTAGGTTTATTTGCCTTCCTTGGAAGTGATGGATGTTGACAAAAGCCAAGCCTGGGGATTTTGACAGGGATGTGCCAGTGCTCCTCCTGGGACTAAAACCCAGAGGTGCCTGGTTAAATGGTCTTGCTCCTCTGCTCAGGGTCCTACCAACTGCCACACTGGGAATCAGGAAGGAATTTTACCTCCCGGTCAGATTGGCATGCACTGTGTTGGGTTTTGCTTTGTAGTTGTGCAGCAAGGTTGTTTGTGTAGTTAGAGAAAGAGGTTCGACAAACACTTTTATGGGATCAGATAGGGATGATCCTGTCTTGAATAGGAGGTTAGGCTGAAAGACATCTTGAGGTCGCTTCCAGCCCTACTGTTGTATGATTCTACAATTCTAGATCAGGAGTTAAAATGACTCGTGTCAAAGTGAGCTAACGCTGACTTTCCAAGTGATTTTGCAAGTGATTTAGTAGATACTGATCTTTTCCAGGCTTGTGCTCTGACCAAATTTGTGTTCACAGATTCATAGATATTTGGGTTGGAAGGGACCTCAGTAAATCAAGTCCAATCCCCTGCCCTGGGCAGAAAAGAGTGCTGGGGTTAGAAGACCCCAGCCAGGTGCATGTCTAGCATGTCTTTATATGGCACTTTGTTAACGCTGAGATGTTGTCTTTTATACTTACTGTATTGGATCTGATTTAGATATCACACTAGATCTCATCTTCCTTTGTGTACATGTCACACTGGTGCAGGAGCTGGAATGAAGTCACTTAAAGTAGGTCTCTCTCTGCCCAGGTCAGAATGAACTTCAAAAAGGAGGTGATCTGGCAGGCTTCTGTGCAGAAGGGCATAGAGGAGAGAAGCAAAGCTGCAGAGCTGTGCAAGCACTGGGTGTATCTACATGAGATGTTTTACTGTGAAGTTGCAGAGTTTGCTGCACAGTAAACATGTGTGTCTACATGTGCACAAGTTTACCGCGCAGTAAACCTCACTAATCATGGGTAAATTTGCTACCTGCAAATGCAGTTAGCAAATTTACTCACAAGTAGTTATTACGCAGTAGCGCTTGTGTAGACACCTGGCCAGGAGCAAATCTGCTCCCAGTCAACCAGCCACCAGGGGGTGGGAGACTACTTGAAGCCTCCCTCTCCCCCCCCAAGTTCATGAATGGGGAGTGGGGTTGGGAGATCCTTATCTCCCAGTATTGGCCCCATGGCAGGGTTGGGGATCCTGTTCCCTGCCCAGCTACCTGCTCACAGAACTGGATGGGGAACAGCTGGGAAGCTTGTTCCCTGCTCAGCTCCACAAGTGCAGAGCTGCATGGGGAACAGGCTCCCCAGCCTGTTCCCCACCTGCTTGCAGAGCTGAGCAGGAACAGCCTCTTCATCCCACACCTCGCAATTGTGGAGTGGAGGCTGGGAATTGTCCCAGTCAGGGGCAGGTCCCAGCCCCACACCCTGATCAGGCGATCAAGGCACAGGGCTTGGAAAGAGCTGCAGGGGTGGGGCAGGTCCCAGTCCCCTGTCCCATCCACCTGTGGGGCAGCTAGCAGTGAGCCCGCAAGTGGGTGGGGAATCTGTACCCAGCCAGGGGCTCGCTATTAGCTGCCCCACTGGTGGATCGGGGCAGGGGGCTGGGACCTGTCCCTCCCTTGCAGATCTTTCCAAGTCCCCTGCCTTGATCAGGGAGCTGGGGCTGGGAGCTCCCTGCTGCCCCGTCAACAGGCAGCCCCATGGGGACAGGGAGAAGTGTCCCAGCCTTGGCCAGGAGACAGCTGTCTCCTGGTCCCTGCCAGCCCCTGGGTTAGCATTCAGTGGGAGCCTAGACCTCCCCCTGGTGGTCACAGGGGCCCATTGCAAGGCTGCGGAAAGTGGGAATGCTGCCAGGATCCACAAATCTGCTTCCAGGTCCTTGCATGCGTAGATGCCTGCCTGGAAGCCTTTACTTATGGGCAGTTTACTTGCAAGTAAACTGTTCCCAATTCAAATGTGTGTGCAGACACACCCACTAAGTAGGGTTTATCAAGTTTGTCCTGGTGCGCCTAGTCCCTTCTGGGTAGACTCACAGTCCTCCAAGGTGGCAACTTGGCAGTGGGCACTTACATTCTGCAGCTGTGTGAACTACACCTCAAGTGGAGCAGCTTTTGCTTGTCCCACCCCATCCAAAACTTGTCTGTCAAAGTATTTTTGGAACAAAAAGTGGGTTTTTGATAAAATCATGGGTCGGCCCTTTTCTTGGGTGCGGGGCAGGGTGTAGGGGAAGGGCAGGGATGTGTTGGGGGTCGGAGAGCATCTGCTTGTCTAGAAAGTTTTGATTTTGCCTCAAAAAGTGAAAACTGAATGTTTGGAACAAAAGCAAAAAATCCTTTTTCAGCATTTTGTATGAAAAGTTAAACAGTTCCACAAAGGGAGAAGGTCCCCCATTTTCTGACCCACCCTCATGATAAATAAGGGCATCAGCTCACACAGGTGTGTGCTGAGGCATGTCCGACTCAACAGCAGTTTGATAGGCCATCCACAGGTCAGAACAAAAGACCACCCTCATGGCCAGCTTTGTTTGCAGGTGTCTTGCTGTGTAACTAAAACAGCACAAAGCTGCAAAGTCTGTGGCCAGCTGCCCTGCATGTGGCTTGTGGGTGCTCAGCAGATGGGCAAATCAGCATCCCTGTAAGAGATGAACACTGATTTATACCTACAGAGGATTCTGCCCTACTTGCATATCAGCTCCAGCCAGACAATGAGAACCCCAGGCAACCTCAGCAGGGAAGCTCTTGTGTCTCCAGAGCTCCCTCTTCTGGCTTTTCATCAGCAAGCTCCTGTCAGTTAGTTTTCCTGAGAGGCAGGCAGATGCTTCTTTTGACTAAGCTGCACATGTTGCCCCTAGCATGAGTAAGCAGCTAAGATTTAACTCTAAAATGTCCATGCCACTCACAGGACGTCCCCACAGGGGGTCCCCTTGGACAGGCAGTTCTGATTTTGGTGGTCCTAGCCAGGGGGTACTACAGGAACTCTGTGCCCGATTCCCTCCCTAGACAACTACGCTGGACCAAGTTAGAGTGATGCTTTATTCTCAGGGATTGAAAAATCATCTGTAAAGAAATTTACTGACGGATGAAATGCAGGCCGAATGTTCTTAGTCTCATGTTTTTTTCTAAAATAAATCTTGGGCATCTAACATTTCTAGGACATGCAGAAATCCTCAAACCTTCCTTGCTGGCTTGTCATTCCACTACAGTGAATTTTCTCCGCCCTTGCATAGACAACATGTTTCTTGTTCAGGGCTCCAAGCTCTGTCTGAAGGAAGGTAACATTAACCTTGTTATACAGATAGGGGTACATGAAGCACAGAAAGGGAGGCACAGTCTTGTACAGGATCTTACAGAGTTGGGACACAAACACACACCAGGGAGGCTGACTTCCAGACCCATGTTATGTCCACTAGACCATGCTAGGCTACCTTTAAAACCAAAACCATATGTGCTACTGCTATTTGTTCCTAGACATACCCCTGCATGTACTCTCTGGTGCATGGCAAAGGGACCTGGGTGGAGTAGGGGAGGCTGGGGCCAGCACCTATGCTGGCCCCAGGAGCCTTACCTGGGGTCCTGGAGTTCTCTGGCTTCTGGCTCGCCAGGCTCTAGTTTTTTGCAATATGCTGCTGCCACATGCACTATGCCGCTTTTTTTAGTAGTGGGTTTTTTTACACTGGGATCTCCCAGCGTCAAAAAATGTGGCACACAGGTGTACGTGCACTGCATGTAGTTTGCAGCGCCTCAAACAACTTTGAGGCACTGCAAACTGCACATGCATGCTCGTGGGGATGTGCTCATTGTGTAGGGGAAAAGAACCCTGACCTTTCTCTTCTCCTGCATTTGGATTCGGTCCATGAGACAAAAGGTCAAGGTCAGAGATCGAAGCGTCTCAACCAGCTAGTCTGATCCAGGCATGCCAGTGCCTGTCACCAAGAACACACAAGGGACTGATGTGGCTGGTATTACATCTAGTTACCCTTGACTGTGCAGCCTTAGTGAGTTGGTATCCATGTACAGCCAAATCATCTGCAGAGAAGGCTCAAACTCATGCCTCTTGAGCCATCTGGAGATGTTTTAATTGCTCCATGCAGGAGTTACTAGGCCTGTACTAAAAGCTCACTATAGGTGATCATCTACAAACTAGTTCAGATAGTGGTAGTTTACAGCTCCAGTTTTCAAAGCTGGAAAAGAATGAGCAGGAATTTAGCCTCTAAAAACCAACAAAGGAATAAATACCTGTACCACTTGGCTAAGTGCTGTTTACTATGTAACATTGCCAGTGACAAAAGCAAGCATCCCTACTTTTAATGCAATTTCAATAAAAATGTAATGGTGTGCACTGTGTAACTGCCTCCAGTAGGATGACAGAAGTAGAGGGAATGAACGCAGCAGAAGAAAATAAGCCACAGTTAACAATGGAGCATTTGAAGAAAAGAGAAAAAGGAAGGCAGATGGCATGAATATTAGTGCATGAAAATGACTAACACTTTGAGAATTTCCCAGTGTACTTCTCACTTGTTTTGGCTTGCTTCTATAATTAATTTATGGAAAGCACCTAAATTGGGAATAAACACAATCTCACAAATCCCTTCTAATCTCTGCCTGTATTTTTGAAATGATACCCTCAAGGTATAGTTTCTTACAATGATTAAACTGTTTTCTTTTTAAGAATTAAAAAGGTCTCTTTTTATTTTTTATGCAATTGCACAGAGCATTAGTGGTCAGGCTGAACTCAAAACTAGTTTAGATGCAATCTATTGTTGTCAGCTGCCTTGATGTGGGCATTTATGTGCTATGGTGCCTTATGCTGGATCTGCCACTATTTTTGTCTGGGGTTCACAGACTTTGAAGCAAAACATGACACAATGTGATCTAATAGCCCAGAATCATTCAGTGGGTGTTTTGTATTTGGAAGCTGCTTCATTAAAAAAATATGTATTTTTCATTAGGTAGCTTCTTCCATTTGAAAAATAAAAGCAGAAGGGCTCCCAGGAGTCAGCAAAACTGGAGTCTCTTGTTTTGGAGGGTTATGAGGAAAGAGTACAGGGAAGGCTATACAGGAAGAACAATGGGAGATTTGAATGTGCCCCCAGTGATAGTATTCTGGTGAGGCAGTTGCAGCAAGCCATTGAGTGGAGTTTTGAACAGTAGGCAAAGTCTATAAAAATATAGGCTTAATCCAGCATTCAGCTGTTACATTTGCAGCTGGCTTGTTTCATTCCTTGCAGCTTATCTGAATACCTCAGCTGAGTGCTTGCTGGGACACGGCTGCGGCTGCCACAGAGCTGGATGTTCCCCTGTAGAGGGGACCACTAGAAGGGACAGATAAACATCAAGAGCCCTGATCCAAAGCTAACTGAAAAACTTCCATTGACTCCAGTATGCTTTGGATCCTACAGGTTGGTGCTACACAGCTTGCCACACTCCCCAGGGGAATGAAACTACAGCAAGCACTAGACAGCTTGAAGGGGGCACTGCAGTCCACAGCCCTGTGTTGAGGAGATGCATGACACTAAGCATCTTCACATATACTGGCAACTGAAATGGGCCACGGTTTGCTAAAGCACAAGAGAATAATTGTTCGCCTCCTGCCTGGAACAATGCTTATCTTCCCTCTACCATCCACCTGCATGCACGTGACCCCTGAAAGACTAGAAATACATCAAGCAGATCCTCAGTATAACTCCGGCAAAATCAGTAGATCCACATGTGGATTTGATTCAGCTGAGAACCTGGCCTCTGGATAGATACTACAATTGTGGGTACCAGCACAGAGCTCCGACAGATGCTGCACTCTGTGCTGCTGTGCAGGCAGGTGCTAACAGCAGCTCCTTGTTGTCCAGAGCAGCAGTTAACTGACTACCCATTTCCTAAAGCAAATGGTATGCTTTTCCCAGGGCATCACATGGCTGGGATCAGGCCTTCCTTCGCTCTTGCCCTTCCTAGGGCCATATCCCTATAATTGGCATTTACAAATCTTTTGTATGGAATCACCTCAGTGTCACTTGGCACAATTGCAAATCACATAGGAGATTTTGGCTGATCCTTGGGCTCTTCAGGGAAGATTTGTGTAACCTCCCAGATCTGAACTTCACTGTGATCCAAGGGGACTGTATAGCACCTAGACTGCTGAGAGATGTATGGTCTACTTAGCAAGGAACTGCCATCACAAAGCATCAGCACTGACCATGGATGGAGTTTGTCTATGAAATCCTTTTTTTCCTTGTGGCTGAAAAATAGGGTTGTAGGCTGGATCCTACTGCTAGGAGCAGGAAGCAAAGGTAAAGACATAGGACTTTTATTACCCATCTCAGTGTGGTTTGACATGAAAATCAAGGTAAGAATTAGTGAATGGCACAACTGGTCCCTTTGTTTTATCCCCTGTAGGTCACTCATGCATAAGAGAAACCTTTGCCTTTTTTCCTCCTCTTGTAATGGCTAATGGAAAAATATCACTGCAGTGAAAGATTCGCTCTCCCCTCTTAACAACAATGACAGAGCTAAGTGAGCCATCTGCACAGTACACCAGCAAAGCATTTGGGCTGCTGTTTCAGATGAATGCTTTCCATTTTGTTGGCTGCTTGCTTGTGTTTTATGAAGTTCAAGAGCAATTCAGGCAGCTCACTGTGCTTTGCAAGGAGAGACTGTTGCTTTCATCATAACGTCTAGTCGTTCCTGAATTTGTGCTTGCTAGAAAAAAGCTGTGTCACCAAGGCAGAGAGGATCAGTGCATATGCTCCCTCCTGGTTTCAGAGTCAAATGAAATAGTGAGTGCCCTGATCCAAACAGCCACTTCTATCCCAACCATCAAGAGATCATTAGGACGGAGGGCTGTTTTGTGTTGTTGGATTTTGGGGCACCCAACTAAACCCAGCAGAATCCATGGTTCAAAATTCCCATTTCAAGACTGTCTGAAAACCCGCCCAGATTACTGCCATCTTTGTTTTTTAGAATATTGCTGCAGTAATTAAAACACTGTAGAAGATATTCTGTTCCCTTAAGTAATAAATAGTTTTGAATGTTTTACTCAATTAATTACACTATTAGTTAAATATGTATTTTTATAACATGCATATTCACTCAACTACTTACTCTAACAGTTAAATGCATATTTAAATATGCATTATACACTGTAATGCATATTAATTATTTGGTGAAGGGAGAGAAGACTCATTCTGAAGTAGTCCCTTGCAGGGAATAAATGTTTATGTACCAAGCAGAGACCAGAGTGGCTTCAGAGTTCCTGTAGCTTGTTGTGTGTAACAGATTCAGATTTTGTTGTTGGTTGTGGAGCTCTGTAACCCTACATGAGATGATTACTGGCTGCATCTACATAAGATGCTTAACAGCACATTAGCATAGTTTACTGTGAAGTAAGCATGTGTCTGCACGTGCACATGTTTACTATGCAGTAAACCTCCCTAATTCTGAGTAAATTTGCTACCTGTAAATGCAAGTAGCAAATTTAGTTGAGATTAGTAATGACACAGTAGCGCTTGTGTAGACACCTGATTGGGAGCAAAATGTGCTGTGCTCATGGAGCTCAGTGTGGAACAAGCTCCTCAGCCTGTGCCCCTCCCCAGCTCCAGGCTTGTGAGCTCAGCTGGGAACAAGCTGCCCATCCTCCACCGGGCAGTAGGATGGGGGCTGGGAACTGTCCTGGTCAGGGTCACTAGGCGTCACTAGGCAACCACGCTGGGACACTACTGTGCAGTAATGCCAGTTACTGAGTAGTCATTTAGTACTTGGTTATACAAATACTAAGTGACTATGCAGTAACAACTGAGCAGTGGGTGTCTCATGTAGACAAGGCCAGAGGGTAACAAATGTTGCATGTCTTGAAGAAAGCACAAGAGTGGCTCTACAATTTACAGACTAATGAGCTGTCCTCAGTGGCGATGCATAGGGGATGCCTAGGGGTGCACATGCACCCCCTGAGAGCACCAGTGCACCCCTCGATGGCCGCGCTTGCCACTTAGGCAACAGGTGGGGGGGCAGGAGGGAGTACCGGTACAAGCGCTGGCTGGGGAGTGAAGTGATCAGCCGCAGGGGGACACCCCCCCGTTGGTGGGACCAGCCATGGTGGGGGAACTCCCCCCATCAGCGAAATTGTTGTAGGGGGACTCCCCACCCTGGTCGCTGACTGGTTGCTGGGGGGGCATGTGCCCCCCCAGACTAAGGTGGCACCAGTCGCCCATGGCTTTCCTTCTAATACCAAGTAAAGGGATTGAAACAAAAGCAAGAATTATATAAACCATAGATGAACTTGATGTGATTGGTACCAACAATATCAGCTTCTGCAAAGGAAAAATCATATCTCTCTAATCTGTTAGACTCCTTTGAACATGGCAACAAAATAGTTAATAGACATTGATATAATTTACCTGGCATTTCCAAGAGCCTTTGAAAAAAGACAAGTTAGCTCACCTGAAGCAATTAAAATACTACCCTCAGGCAAATAGCCATAGATCGGAGTCTAATAAGAGGAAGAAAGCAAAAGACAGGAATAAAAGCTCAGCACTGAAAGTGGTTATGTCGAGGACACTCGAGCCTCTGTGCTAAGACTGGTATGGCTTAAATCACCAATTATTTGATGAAACCACTAAGCAGCAAGATGGCAACATTTGAAGATGACACAATGATTTGGGGGAGTCAAAATTTAAGAGGTCTGTGGAGGAGCCAGGCAAAGTTAGGTGAAGATGGCTTCTGAAATTCCCCTCTTCAGGTTTGTTAAACCTGTAGACTCCAGGGCCATTTATCATGCCAGCTAGAGTTTACAAAGGGACTGTGCTCATGGCTGCCTGCCTAGTGACGCTCAAGAGAGCTGGTGGGGGGATAGATGCATTCTGGAGTGGTGGATCTTTAAGAGGGGAGCATGCATCTAACTGCGTGTAGTCACTAGGGCCCTTCTTTCCAGCAGTGACTCTTCCGGCATCCATTGCTGCAGTGCTTTGCTTCCTGGACCTGAAGAGGGCTCCATGCCATCATCCACCAGACTCATGCTTGTTACTAAGCCTGCCTGCCAGAGCCTGCCTCTGGTCTTCCTTCTGCCCTGGTCCTGCCATTGCCACCCACCACCTGAGTCAGAAGAGGCTTCTTTCAAGGCCCATGTGCTGCTTCTCTGTCATTTTCCCCATGGAATGCACTGCAGAGACATAATTACATCAGGCCAGGGGGTGAGTTGGGGGAAACGCGTGTGCAGGTAAATGCCCAACAGATGTGCATATATGTATGCTTGTATGTGGGTTGGGGAGGTTCAGTGGGGAACTTAAAAAAAACTTCTAAACAAAACATAGCCACCAATTTCTCCTGATGTTGCAAGTTCACTGCTGGAGCTTAGGTTCGAATTCAGTTCTCATATTAGTTGTCCTTCTCCTTGCACCAGAAAAGGTGTCTTGCCAAGATGTGACCGGTGCTGAGAAGACCTCAGTGTTCTGAGGAAGCTGAGTAGCCATGTTGCATACTACACAGGGGCCAGAGGCCATGGGAGCCATCTCTGTAACAAAGACACTAAAAGAAAAATGTCTAGAGAAACCAACCAGATTCCCATGCTTGGTCTCCTTCCAAAGTATTCACAGTCCAGGCCTTAAAAAATGAGGAGCTAAATGGAGGAGCCTCAATCCTGAGTTAAGCTCCTAACTAAGTGGCTTGACCTTCAAAATGGCTGCTCCCATCAAAATCATCATGGGGAGGTGGATCGGCAGCGTTTGTGCTCACTGTGAAGTTTTTCTAGCAAAATAGTTGATCATGACTATTTGGCAAGAGGGCTAACTGTTGCTTTAGAGGGAAAACATTGCTGATTGAATATGCTTCTGTCAGGGGGGACCCTACCCATCTCAGGATGGGGTCTGAGGCCCACAGTCTGATTCACTGTGGGAAGCTGCTGTGTAGGGTAGTAGTAACCTGTGGGAGCAACTTGTTCCCTCTGCCGTTGTTTCTTTCCACTGAAGCTCACCTGGTTTGCTGAGCAGGTTTAGCTGTGCTGTCTGGTTGACAGCTGCAGTTACCATATGGGTTCAGACTAATGGTCCTCTGCTCCTGTGATTTGTCTGATGGTGGCCAGCACTGGGAAGTAATAGAAGACATTTCTTCCTAATACTAGGTAATTAAAAGTTTGATTTAAAGCTCAAGGTGTGAAGACTTATAACATTATAAAGTACCTTTGGATGACTTTTATTCATAGACATATCTCATTCATAGACATGCATTCCTCTAAATCAGGTGACAGGTTCTGATTACCATTGATTGGCTATAAACTGTGCATATGGTTAGTCTGTGCCATAATAAACTACTTTTGTCAACCCTACTTCCCTTGCTTCCATTTTCTACCAGTTATATCTTGTCTTTTTGACATTTCTATAATGTTCATCACAACAACCTCTGGTTGATTTCTTTTGGCACTCTCAAAATATAAATGCTTAATGATAACTTGCTTAACACATGCCCTCCATAATGTCTTGTGGCTTTCAGTTATATAGGCTTAAGGCTTTACAAATCCACATACAGTACCAAGAGAAAATGGATAATTGCCCTGGCAAGTGACTGGCTTTTTCCTTTGAGACTTGCATCCATAGAAGTTGAGTGTCTTGCTTTGACTAGAGGAATCAGAACTCATAGCAGAGGTGATATCTTTTATTAGACCAACTAGATTTTTGCAAAAAAAATCTTTAATTGCAATATTTTAGGTATAAGAGCCTTTACTGAATGCAGTGAGTCCCAGACGTGTGCATACTCTAGTTGGAAGACAGCCTCACTCAGTCTGATGTGTCTGTGGTAGAGGTAGGTCATGCTGGTGGCAAGTAGTCCATGCCATAAAAATAGTACCATAGAGATTTGTCATAGCTGGCCCTTTTAATCTGTTAAAGATTGAGACCAGATTGTTACTTATTCCTAAAAGAGTGTCTATTAAGATGCTGTCTTGACTTGCCATCCTCTTCCTGGGACCCCTGAGTTGCACAAGCCAAGCCCTGCCTGCACATTTGCATGCAGGCATTGCCGGTATTTTTAACAATGGATCTGCCTGCAATCGTTTTTGAAACAATGCACTTTTATTGTACAGTACGAGATTGTACATCAAAACTATTATTTCCAACATCTCTGGCTTAATTGTAAAACTATAATACAAATGACATTGGGGGTTTGCTGGAGTTAAATTTTAATAGCAAGCCAGTGCCCTTTTAATGGCATTTTATACATTTAAATTGGGCATGATCCCTTTGGGAACAGTAATTTTATGCATGGAGATTATGTCTAATTTGAATATAAAAAATACCACTAAAAAGATATTGAATTTCCTATTTTTCTCTTGCAGGAACCCTAGTGTCCAATCTCCCCAACTGATTGGGCTTCAGTGGATTTAAAAAAAAAAGAAAGAAAACTTTCATCAAGCCAAGCACACTATAGAAATCTGTGTGCTCATCAACATACCCCCAAACGTTTGAATTTGGTCCCTAAGCATTCTGGGTATGGCATGCAAATGAGAATATTTCACTGCGGAGATGTGTCCCATCTAGCATGCCCATCACATGTAGCTTTGAACATTATTGCATGAGAAGGAACAAGAAAATAACCGAAAGCAGGAGGCATCAGTGGTGCTTTAAATATATAGAGCAAGTTCTTCAGTTGGTGTGAATGACAGTCTCTCTTTTGGAAACACTGTAGCTTTGCTGATTTACATCAGCTGAGTGCCTAGCCCCATTTTTTGTACTATCCCCTACCTTGGGCAAGGCTGTCTGCTTTTTATTAGACCTGACGGGAGGAAGAGGAGACTGTTTGGGAGCAATGTTTTTGAAATTTATTTTAGGTCCAGATCAGAATGAAAACAGAAATCTGCCTTTTCAGAAGATAGTGTGATGGGCTAGCTGGCAGTGACCTAGCCCACGGGTTTTGAAAGAGCAAAAGATGATTTGAGGACTTGGGATTCCCTTTCCTCACCAATCTGGTAATGATTTGGCCCAGGGGTTTTGAAGGGGTAAAAGATGATTGGAGGACTTGAGATTCCCTTTCCTCACCAATCAGGCCCCAGAGACTCACCCTCCGTGTCCCCTGATTGGCCCCTTGGGTCACCTGGAGGGGGATAAAAGGGGCAGCGCGGCTGACTCAAGGAGGAGGTCAGTGAGGGACCACAAGGAAGGAGATTCAAAGAGTTGACAAGAGCTGGGCCAGCGGGGCAGAAGCAGTTGCCCCAGAAGAGCCTGAAGGAGTGGGGCCTGCAGGCAGCAGTTGGACCCTCAGCAATGCAGCGTGTGGCCGGCAGGAGAGGCTCCCCGCTGGGCTCCAGGATCGCCTATGAAAGGCTGTGGGCAGGAGGAGAGGCTCCCCCGCTCCAGCAAGGATCTAGCAGTGACCTGAGAGGTTCCCAGCTCTGCTTCCGGCTCCTCCAATAAGAGGCCAGGCAGCAAAATGTGAGACCGAGGCTCTGGGAAGGTCAAGACCCCTTGCAGGTTGGAGTAGTACCAGCACTGGTAGCTGTGTGGCAGTGTTTCTGCCTACCATGTGGGAGATCTGAATTCAAGTCCTAGTTGGGGTGGCTTGGGGTGAGTGAACTAACAAAGAGCAAATCTTCTTGCAGTGAAAAGGGGCCACTGTGTTTTCCCCTTTTCTCCCCCTCCAGGTACCTAGGCCCTATATTCCTTGTCATTTGACATTTTGTATTTTTTGCCTTTTTATATTTCCCCAACCAGTATTGTTTGTTCTGCTGTTTGTGTTTTACATTTTGTTAACCCTGTCTTTTGTCAATGATTGTAAGTGTATAACCTTTGTTGAATCCTGCCCCCTTGGGGCATTGTAGTGTCCCCTATACCTCCTGGTTTATGCCTGTTATGTTCCCAGTATTGTTCCCCATTGGTGGTCTGGCCCTGCTCTGTAGGGGGAGGAGAGTCGCTACACCTCCCACAGCACGTGTGCACCTGCTTTGATCCCTTCATTTGGAGAGGGGGTACCTCTTGGAGTACCATCCAGGTTACAATAGCAAATATAGTTGTGTTGCACTCTATACCTTGGTGCTGGGCATAGTCAAAGAAGGTGTTTCATTGTAAGTCACTCAAGCACAGGATAAGCCGGGGCTTGAACCAGTCTGTCATAGCCCAAGACTCTCCCCACCTGAGTGCAGAGCTTCTCCCTCTTTTTCTGCCCATGCAAACTTTCCCAGGGACATGTCACAGAAATGAATACAACTCAGCTGATTCCCATGTTTTCAAACCATGCATTTCACCCTCCCAAGGCTAGAATATGCTCTTCTTGCTTGTTTGCTTATTTATCAAGTATAGTCTTTATGCTCAATGTGGAACAGAACTCAGGAAACCATGGGTGCCTATACATGTGCAGTGAGGCTGCTTTGACGTCCTGTAATTACAGTGCATTGAAGCAGACTTGATTAATAGAGTCTGCTGGGGCATGGTAATTACTGCGCTCCAGCAAACTCCAGTGTCTCATGTATCAGTGTCCCCGTGCTGAAAAATGGCAGCAGGGGTGATGAGCTTTAGTTAAAGTGCCCCGTCTCCCATTTTTCAGCACGGGGACCCTGATACACAAGACACTGAAGTCTGCTGGAGCACAGTACTTACCATGCTTCAGCAGACTCAATTAATCAAGTCTGCTTTGATGCACTGTAATTACAGCACATTGGCGCAGGCTGCACATGTATAGGTGCCCATGATTTCCTGAGTTCTGCTCCATCCCTCTTCCCCCCAACTCCCAGAGCATGTGTATAAATATTCCATGGTGCTGCCATCTGTGGCTTATAACTTAGGGTCTGGATCATGGGTTGGCAACTTTTTTGGGAAGAGTGCAAAAAACACCTTCAACCTCTACTTGGAAGATGTTGGTGTGTCAGGGGCAGATGGCAAGGGAGCTGCGAAGGACCTGATCCTTGTTGTGGCTCTTTCCCCACTGTCTGCCCAAAGGCATACCTGCCATCAGAAATGAGCTGGGCCAGGGATTTGTGGACCCTGATGTAGCTGCTTGTAACCTTCCTGCTGTCTGCGGCAAGCAGCCCAAGCTCCATGGCAGGCAGCAGAGAGGCCTGCCCAGTACCCAAGCCAGCTGTGGTAGGCAGCTGGGAGGCAGCAAGTAGCTGCATCAGGGTCCACAGCTCATTGCTGGCAGTGGGTGCATGCATGCCTTGGGGTATATGGTAGGGGAGGGGCTGGGGATAGACTTTATTGCCACAACAAAGATCAGGCCCCTCATGGTTCCTCTGCTGTCTTCCCCAAGGCACACATGCATCTGCCACCAGCAATGCGTTGGGCCAGGCCTCCATGGACCCCAGTGCAGGTGCTTGTAGCCTCTAGCTGCCTGCTACAGCTGACCTAAGCTCTGGGCAGAGCCCTGCCAACTACCAGAGAGCCCAGGCTTCTCACAGCAGGTGGCGGGGAGGCTGCAAGCAGCTGCACCTGGGTTCACAGATCCCCAGCCCAGCTTATTGCTGGGGGTGGTGCACGTGTGTGTCTGGGCAGGGGGAACTGCGAGGGGTCCAATCCTTGTTGTGGAAGTGCAGCCCTAGCCCCTTCCCCACCATCTGCCCTGAGGTGCACATACCAAGCAAAGTGCCTTTGCAAGCCACACTCTGGCATGCATACTGGGGGTTTCTGATTCCTGGTGTAGATCCTGCATGTAGGTCCACAATGGTGAGCTCTTATGCTTCAGTAGATCTGACAGATTTTAGGCAAACAGTAATACATCAACTGTGGGAGATCATTAGGTGGACATAGCCAGGTGGCATCATGGAGGGGATAATGATCCAGAATGTTAATTTGACAAGTGTATAAAAGACATGAAGAGTAAAGAATATTTCTGTAGTCCTGGTTATGATGATCCTGCCTTGAGCAGGGACTCGGACAAGATCTCCTGAGATCCCTTCCAGCCGTACTTTTCTATGATTCTAGGATGTAATGAAGACTTGTCATTCCACTACTGTATCTACATTTTAATAGAGAATGCTAAGAACTGTGGCTATATATATATATATATATATATATATATATTACAGTTTAATTTACAAGTTAGTTATTTCTTTTTCCCATCTGTAATATAACATTCCTAAAGGGAGGATTCTCTTAAATGATATAATATTCCCACATGGTTTTTCTACCAGTCTAAATCTGATGCAGATGTTTTAAGGCCACAGGTAAAATAAATAAAACCTCTTTGGACAAAAACAGGCACATTTCTTTCATGGCTTTGTTAGTGTTATAGAACCCTGCCCTGGAAGAACACCGTCTAGTAGTTTTGACTATTGCACCCTTCACTGGAAAGAACAGCAACTTGATTCATTTCAATTCTGACTCAGTTCAACATACCATATTTACTTGGATATAAGACAACCCCTCAAAAGTAGTCTATATATGAACAATTTATAAGTTTGTTACAATTCTCCAGGTATATAGTTATTGGTGGTTTGCTTTGAATTTGTTTCCTTTCCACTGCTAAAGCAGGGAAAATAAATCTTTCCCCTGCAGCCTGCCACCCCAACACCTTATTGTCAGATACTGTACTCCCTGACTGCATAGAAGCAAGGGGCAAGTTTGAATATGCTGACCTTGTAAAAACCAAACCAAAATATATCTAAATTGCATACAGGCAAGTTTTTACGGGTAACCTTAGACTTCAGGTAGGTATAGACTTAGTACATCCAGAGTTGATGTATTTGTCTTTTTTTTAAACTGCTGCAAATTTTAGCACAGACATTTGATAAACACATTTTAAGCAACACTTCCGTACTTCCTTATATATATATATAAGGGCTTAGTCTGTCTATGTGTCCATCTGTCTGTCTATAACACTCTTGGCTAACTGCACATGCGCTGCCGAGAGGGCAGGTGGCGATTGACTGTGTGGGCCTGGGCTGAGCAGGCCAAAGTTTGAGCTGCTGCTAGGGAAGTTTGTAGTGGCAGCAAATACGTCCCAGCTGCCTGAGTAGCAGGGATTCTCCATGTCTCACTGCCTGAGGGTGAATGGGGGGTCACGGTGGCAGTGCCCCCTCCCCCATCACCCCCCAGAACAGCTGGCAGGGACAGGAAAGCAGTGGGCAGGGAGGGAGGGGAGTGGGGCCAGGGGAAGTGAAGAGGGGGTCACGGTGGGGGCTGTTGCTGAGGCATGGTGGCAGGGAAGAAGGGAGGGAGGGGAGCAGGAAGGTGGCCCTGGCAACAGTCAGTTGGGAGGGGGAGGTGGTGGGGAGGGAGGCTGCACAGGCCCAGGTGGGTGCAAGGCAGAGGGAGGCAAAGGGGGGTTCATGGTGGTGGCTGTTATCAGGGCCAGGTGGCAGGGAAAGAAGGAAGGGAGGGAAGCGGGGAGGGGTGGTGTCCCCCTGTGGCCTGGTCCCAACAACAGCCGACAGGGAGGGGGAGGCAGAGGGGAGGGAGGGAGGGAGGGACAGGGGAGGTGGAGGGAAGCCCCACTGCAAGGTGGAGGTGGGCGGGGGGAGGGAGCCCCCACATTGGAGGCTGGGGGAGGAGGCAGTGGCAGCAGAGGGATTCTTTACATGGCTGGACCTGGATGGTGGGGGCGGGGGTAGGCATGTAAACACTCACTGAATCTGTCATTCTTGACAGGCAATTAGTATATATATATATATATATATTCCATGGTACTATATGTATACATATATGTATACATATACAGGGCTGTCTCTAGGGGGGTGCAAATTGGGGCAACTGCCCCGGGCCCTGCACTTTGGGGGGCCCTGTGGAGCCAGGCCAGTTGCAAACCGCCTCCCCTGGCTCCTACTGCTGTTGTGTCTGGGCCCAGCACCCGGCTATGGTTTTGTGTGTGTGTGTGTGTGTGTGTGTGTGTGTGTGTGTGTAGTAAATAAGCAAAATATTAGTTTAAAGCCAAAAGGCTCATGATTTACTATGTAGCTCATTGTGCTGGGTCCCCTCCCCTCCCCACTCCCCACGCACTTCCCATCAGTATGTTTCCTTAATATAAGCCATGTGTCTTATAGTCAGGCTTAGTGTGGGCTATATTTAATCAACTTCATAGTTGGTTTTCATTACTGAGCACATGCTGCTTTTGGCAACAGTTTAATGACAGACAGTGTATTTACTAAGGTTTCCTTGTATGTGAATATAAGATGAGGGGCTTTTTTCCCCATGCTGACTGAGGGAAAAAACATCATCTTGTATTTGAGTAAATATAGTAATATGTTTACTATATCTAATTATGGCTGTTATGTATAGGTAAAACCTTTGTCTTCTTGAAGTAAATGGCCACGTTCCTATTATATTTAATAGGGCTAATGTTTTCTTTTATGTTTCTAAAACATGTAAAAATGCACCCAAAACACAGTTGCTATGTGCTTTTCTATATTTTGTTTCATGTTGTTGCTACTTGGTAAGTACCTTCTGTAAAATTTCACTCATAGTTATGACTGGGTGGCCTATTGTAACTTACTGAATCAAGTGTCTGACACATAAAGAGAATATGCAGAGTGAAATAAATGCAAAATATACTTTGGTCCCTTATTTTATCAATTTCAGTTTAGTTTAATTATGATGATGCACAGGATAGGGATGGTTGTCTTGTAATACATTTTGTACACATAGTAAAATCTTAGTGGTGAGAGCCCCCCAACACTAAAGGAGCTATTAGATCTATGCTAAGTGTTGGAGAGAGCAGTAAGTTTTTGTGACTCATGAAGTGGTAGCCTAGTGAACAGAACTTTTGCTAGGTATAATCTTATCAATATGCTACCTTTCAGCTGCCAAACTTTTTCCTACAGTTCAGTATCTGTTGCATTTTATGAAAGCGGGTCCTATTGCTCATGATAAGTATGGTGGTTGCTTGCATGCAGTTACTAGGGTTCTGCACCTGCTTGGCATGCATGCATCTAAATGTATCCACACAGACCTCTGGTTTGCAGGTGTACATAGATAGCTAGATAGATCAATGAGTGAATTTTAAACCACAGGCATTTGTAACTGAGTGTTTATATACACACAATGTATGTACAAAGTCAACATTCATACAATTACTTACAGAAAATGAGGTCCCACGAGCACTGTCTCGCCTTGCCATGAGGTAGGCAGTGTGAATGCTGTTTGGTTGTTTGTCATGATGTCTTCTGATAATTTATTATTTTTTAATTATTCAGCAAAGCTGAAAGACCCTATGGGGCCACATTGTGGTAGGTGCTGAATGTGTCACAGAAAGAAGTCGTACTAATCTAACTAAATAATGCCACGGCTATTATCCCCAACGTCTCAGATCCCCATCAGTAAACAGAAAGATTAAGCCCCTGCTCTTGTTGCAATTGAAATCAATCAGAGTTTTGATATTGGCTTAAATGAAAATAAGATCAGACTTGGCTACAGTAATGTGGTGAGTCTGTGACAGGAACTGAGTCCAAGTGTCTTGAGTACTAGCCTTGGTGCCTTCTCTATACACCCTTTCCTCTCATTAGAAAATGTTGCTTTAGCATTCATTCCAGGGTGGATAGTTTATTTCTTTTGAGAAAACTGCAATTTTTCTTTCAGTTTAAACTGTTTTTGCTCGTAAGCTGCTGTTAGCAAGGCACAAACTGAAATCTGCCCTGTCTTTTGTCATCCAAATCTTTTGGCATCTGAATTGTACAATGGGTGGTTTTTACCCTCCACTCTCTTTTACTGCAAAACCTTTCCCTTGATGTATTAACTGTATACCAGTCCCACTCCACTTAGAGATATAGCTGGCCCAAGCAGAAGGAGGCAACTGGATTTTTTAGTTACATTTTTGACACAGCTTAGCTCCCATTTAGAAAGCCACATGAACTGGACGCCATTTCAATAATGCCAATTACCTAACAACTACCGAAAACTAAGGAAAATTTCCATGTGCAACTGGGAACTATGGGAGCTGCTGGCAATTGAAAATCTGGCCCCTTTATTTCTAGGCTTTGAAGCAGCAGCCACTGATGATGACTTGCACTCAGCATTGATTCCAGTGTTTTGGCCACTTTAAGAGTGGTGGAGGTGGGCTGTGTTAGCACGTGGGTCTCCTTTCACCCCCCCCCCGGCATCCCCATCACAGTGTTGTGCTCTCCAGCATGATAATGGTAACAGTGTTGTTATATCCCTTCACAAAGCAGTAGCCTTGTTTCCTAGTTAGGATAAACTATTTGGCCTTTGGGCAAGATTAGTTCTGTATGGAACAGGATTGTTATCACTTAATTGAAAATAATTATCCAATGCAAATTAGCTTCAAGTTCACTAGCTGGGTTGAAAGCACTGAACACTGCAGAGCAGTTTGGAGGGGGTCTGGGCAGGGGTTAAGTATATGTAACCATAGAGATAAAAGCTGTTTTTTTATAAGCTCACAACGTGACTGTGGAAGACATCGGCGTGGAAACAAATATGTTCAAGTGCGCACTGGAATAACCGTGCGCTCCACAGGCTCATTTGAGAGAGAAGGAAGAAATAGCAGCTCTGAGTAACCAGGATGTATCACAATCAAAAGGATTTCAGGAACATCCTTTCTCACAGATGCCAAGCTTCCATGGTCTAGATCTTTATCACAGCCCTGTCAGACAAATTTCAGTCTCTTGATAGTGCATGATGCATAGAGGACCTGCCTGTGATTCAGATTGGGATGTGTGATGAAGTAAGAGCTGCTGGCTAGAGAAAGTGCTCAAACAGGCTCAGGTATCCAGGCTGTAGCCGTATTGGTCTAGAGGAAAAGGCAATCAGGTCTTGTAGTAGAGATGGTATCTTTTATTAGACCAAGATTTTTGCAAAAAAAATCTTTAATTGCAAGCTTTCAGGCAAAAACACCCTTCATCAGGCATTTGAGAAAAGATTGTAAAAGTTATCCTGGGCTATGAACTGACTGCCCAAAGGAGTTTTCCATCTATTGAATCCTCTGTGAAATCCTATGAAATACAAACTTTCATCTCTACCCAAGAGAACTTTTACAATCTTTTCTGCCATCCCTGATGAAGGGTGTTAGTGCCCGAAAGCTTGCAATTAAAGAATTTTTTTGCAGAAATCTTGTTGTTCTGATAAAAGATATCATCTCTACTACAAGTCCTAATTGCCTCAAACAGGTTCATTTCCTTTTGTCCAGCCCTTCTAGGCCCACCAGGAGACAATGAGGAGCTGGTCTACTAATTGGAGCTGCTGTGCCTAGCAAGGCGCTTTTCCTTGCTTACTAACTCCCCATTCTGTAGTTTACAATCTCAGCTGACAGAACAAATGCCAGGGTGTTACGCCTCAGCTCTGTATTCTTGGGCAACCCTGGCACAGGATGCAGTCTGTCTGACTCACAAAGGACTCCCCCCCCCTCCCTCTCCTCCTCTACCTAAACGAAACTGATTAAGATGCAGTGAGAGACGCACCTAAAACTCTCCAGATAAGGGTGATAAGAGTGAACAACTGCCCTCGGTCTCATCTGCATCTGAGATGGAACCAGATGACCATTCATTTACATGAGAGATGGAAAACAGAAAGCCTGAAGCAGAGACTGCAGTGAATTCTGGGACCAGAGAAGCAGGAGAGCGCTGCATGATGGGGAATCTGTGCTTCCAATGTTAATTAACCCATGTTCACACACACCCAGCTCAGCATTTATCAGACCAGTTCTAATCTGGATTTGCTAAGGACTTTTCTCCCCCCAGACACACACACACAGCTCTAAATTTAATAGGCATCTCGGGCCGTACATTCCCCGGTCCCACTATGGGAGGCCTATTTAAACTTGATTGACTAAAACTCGGTTGCCGGGTTAGGGAATGCTGAGGCAAGAGACCGAGTCTGAGGGGGTACGGGCAACATTTGAACAATGGTTAAGGGTTCATCACAGCATCCAGCCTGCTGGAGCCCTAATCCCAGGTGTTGTCGTATCTTTCCCGAGACGACTGGTAGGAGTCCTCTCCACAAAAGGTTATGAGCACCCCAATAATTGCTTTAAGTCTGTTAAAAGACTATAGTAAAATCTGGAAAAGTCACGCTAAGCTGAGGCTTGTTCACAACAAGTAAAAATCCAAAATCCTGATGCTGCAAGCTATCTATTGTTCCTGAAGAAACCATGAGATATCCCATCAGGATATCTGCCATCCATAGGAATCTCAAGCTGGCTCCCAAGTATTTGGGTTACTCCCTAATCTTAAGTGTTTCCTGATTATCAATCAGTTTCCTGAGATGGTCCAAACCAGATAACCCCTTGTCAATAGAAAAGACAATGATTTACACTACTGAGGGTGCTTCAAAGCAGCTGAACTGAGGGTATAAAAATCTGTAAGTGTGTGTGCTTAAAAAGAAGGAGAAAGAGAAAGAAAAAGAAGAAGCAGGAGGAAAGAGGGAGAAAGAAAGAAGAAGAAGAAAACTCCTGTGCTGACACCATCCCCTGTTGTTCTTGGGACGCTGGAAGAACAGATCGTCTCTCTCTTCAAGGATTGTGCTACGGACTGTGCCTGTCAGCTTTGCAGCCTGAGTACCATGGACTCGGTGAGATTCCCAGCGTTCTCTCTTCTCTCCAGGCATAAACTTCTGAACCTGAACTGTATCAGTTAAGCTTGAGCTAAGTTTCCCCAAATACTTAGTGAAACCAGGGTAGTATTGTCATTGTTTGTGTTTGTTTTTCTTTTGCATGTCTATTACTACTAGTACTATTATATATTTCATATGCTTAGCAATAAATAACTTTTATAGGCAAACTGGTAGTAATTGGGTATATTTTTCCTTCTCTGCTTCTTTTTCCTTCTGTGCTCTGCAGCAACGCTTCTTTTACCTATGCTAAAGATCCCGGTGAAGCCTAAATTATTGTGGGGTCTGCTCATCAAGAGGCCAAAGATTGGGACGTGCTGAGTTTGAAACACATAAGGGGATCAGCTTGTACAGGCTGATTGACCCAGTTTGACTCAGACGTGCCCTTATGAACTGAATGCTGGCCCATGAGGGTGTCAGCTGGACACCCAGCCGGATTCAGAGGGATTCTGTTTACCTGTGTGCTTGTGTCTGACTGCATTTTATTGTTGCTCTTATGAACTGATTCTTGGCATATGAGGGTGTCAGCCTGTCCATGCTGATCAGCCCGGCCAGGTCAGGCGTGTCACGTTAATTTGTGTGTGTTTGTGTGTATGACTGATTTGGTGACTGGAGGAACCCAGTCCCATTGAGATTGAGTCCTGCAAGATAGCTCCACTGGGGGTGAGGGCTTGCAGAAGGGAGAAATACAGCTCCATATAGTAACACAAGCAGCACATTGACAGAATCACCAAGACCCTAGAAACTATCCCTAATAAATGAGCACACCCCAAAGTAATGGGCAAATTTGGTAACAAGGGGATGGAAAGGGCTGCTATCCCTAATGTGCAGATGGGGAACTGGATTGGGAATGACTTGTCATGCAAGAAGACTACAGCAGAGCCCAGAACTAAACCCAGATTCTTCATCCAGAGCATCTCTGTTCGTAGGCTGCGGCAGAGCTCTCTTTCTAAGTTGCCATGAGCCCCCAGTTAGAATATTCACTATGGCAGCTTTCCCATTAGCACTAACCAGAATATTTACATGCATAAAGTAGCAGGAGGCTTCAATTATTTACCATCTCTGCGAGGGCAGGAAGATGAGACTGAGGGACAGCTGCTGCGATCAGTGTAATTCCACTGATGTAAATGGAACTACCTTGATTTGCATCTGCTGAGGATCTGGCCAATAGACTAGTTCAGGGCCATTTGTTCTCAGTGACCATCATCTCTCTGGGAGTCTCTCTCTTTTTTTCTGCCTGAATGGCTTTGGATTAGATGAGTCCTCCTTGAAATGTACACAGCATCTCTGCCAATGTATTTATCCACATGCACACCAGAGAATTCTGAGTTTCAGCAACTTTTTTTTTAATTTGCCAGATTGGTATTAGGTTAATTTCTATTTTAAAAATGGTTTAAATACAGTTTCATCAGAATAAATGTAAAATGCTTTAGCAAAGAATCTCTGACAGTACTTTAAAGAGATAGCATGCTTTACATGGCAAAGGACAATTAGACACAGTCAAATATTGTCCTGGTTAAAGGCTATTAATTTTCCTCACATTTGTCATGAATTAATTTTTCCTGGCTATATCAACAATATTTCCTTTATAAATACAACCAGCTCCTCCACATTGAAAAATTAAATTTGCTTTGATAATGAACTGAGGTACTAATAATCATTTTGCAATGCAAAAAAGCTCAATTACTGATTGTCATACAGCACAGTGTCACACTTGGCTGTAATTGTTTGAAAGCGTGTTTTAGATGTGGGAGAGCAAAGCAGAATGCTGCCTCCAGAAGCACTGGGTGGGGTCTCTGGAAAAACGAACCCAGATGGATAGCTCTGGACAGCAACTCGGGGTTTGTAAATGTCTCCCTTTGCTGGCAGGTGTCATTAAAAACTACCACTATCCTGAGCAGCAGCAGAGTGAAGACAGCTTGGTCCCCACCTTTGCAGCACTCACAACTGGCTGGTGTCCTTTGGCATAGCAGACTGTGCAGAGAAGTTGCTGTCCAGCCAATCTTTCTCATCCACAGGGGTCTTCAGCCTTGCTTTGGTTCTGTCTGAGGCTGAGATTTGTCTTGGTCATTTTTCTATTTGCTCACATTTAAATGCACTCACAGGAGCTCTGAGCTCTCCCTGACACATTTTCAGCAATGTGTCTCTTCCAATGTTCTTAGTCAGCTGTTTGTTGACACCCATTGCGTTGTTGTTTGGGCAGTCCTGCTCCTGGTGCCTTTTCCCACGTGCGTGGCATTTCAGTAGTCGAAAAGTTCTTCCTGGTGCAGCTCCTTAGCAAAAGCAGCCAAGCTTTAGTAACAAAGAACTATTGAATCCTAAGGAAAATGCTGGTGGGACAGCCTGACAAGCTAGATGGAGTTTTTTCAGCTATCTCTGCCTTTGCCATAGACACACAATGCACAGAATATGCAACACAGTTTCAGAGAGAAAGGGCACATGAGATGCAATTCTGGGAAGACCCAGCATTGCTGTAAAAAAAAACCCTGATCCATTCTGCAAAGGGCAGCCGCAGTCCTTCTCCCATGCCTAGTGGTCTAATGAGCATCATGATACATGAAATCAGATAAGTCCAGATTTTAGATGTGGGGAGGCCTAGACCAATGCAGTAGCTTCCCCAGGCTAGCATCACTTTACTTGGATGGCATCTTTTTGCCATCATTCAACCCCAACTGGCAGCTATGGATGGGCTTCTTAGCCTAGAGGGGTAAATAATTCACTTGTCTTCCAGACTAGGGGACAACAAAAAGCTCTACTATGGGAGAAACCGAAAAGGTTTCCACCTTAGAATCATAGAAAATGAGGGTTGGAAGGGACCTCAGGAGGTCATCTAGTCCAACCAGCTGCTTAAAGCAGGATCATCCATCCCCAACTAGATCATCCCAGCCAAGGCTTTGTCTAGCTTGATCTTAAAAACCTCCAAGGATGGAGCTAGGACAACCTCTCTGGGTAGTATGCTTCAGTGCTTTACTATCTTCCTAGTGAGAAAGTTTTTCCTAATATCTAACCTAAACTTCCCTTGCTTTATACCTTCCTTTAAACCTTCCTTTATTTTCCCCAGTTGTGGATGCTGTTAGCTTCTATCTGGCTTGTGTCTTACTGAGCCAGCCCATTCTCCAGCAACTTCAGTGAGGCTGAGACTCAGGGCCTGATCTCCAGCCCATCAAAGTCAGTAGGATACTTTTCACTGATTTACTTCCACTGGGGCAGGGCAAACAGAGGAGCAGGGCCTGTTGCTGAAATCTGGAGTATGGAGCCCTGTTGGGGATGTGTGTTTTTGGTGGGGGGTGAGCAATGGCCATATTAACCTCTGTGGCTCCCTGACACTGCTCAACCCAATGCAGCCACTCCCATTTGCCCCACAACTGCTATGTCCAGATCTGGCCAGAGGTCTTGGTGAAGTTGACTCTCCTGGTCTAAGGCATTGCACAATACAGGTTTGCCCTGAGTCAGTTGTTCACCACAGAAGAATTGGCTTCCCTGTAGCCTTATATTTAAAAAATATTTTGTGGTGTAACCTGGGCCCTTAAAGCCTATATAACAGATTGTGTGGCCATCTCCTTAATGTATAAAGAGTGTAAGTGCTGATAGTATAATAATATATTATCTTGAACAGCAGGAAAGGAAAAGAAACAGAATTTTCTATTGAATGTGGTTCCATGTCTAAAATATATATGTATTTGCTAATACTGGCAAGTTTTACACCAGTCATGGATATTGATGAACTCTGACAGATTCTTCCTAGGAGAAAAGGCTGGTAATAGCTGCAAGAATTATCTGAGGTATACCTCTGGACAGCACTGTATAATGCTGATTCCTCTTAGTCAGGAAAAGGAAGAGAAGGAATATAAAAGCTCTTTATTTTATGAGAAACAATTGTTAGAGTAGAGCAATAAAGTAGAAAAAAAATCATATTATGGAAGTTTGTGTATCAAATTAGTTCAACCCTCCCTTTATAGATTATCTGTTGTGGTGAATAAAGATACATCTGGGAAAGATACAAAAAAACTTGTATTGCTTTTGTCAAGAATAAGTCACATCCGTAGTATAGTGATAAAAGATAAAATTTAGAGATGGTCCCTAATTTAGAAGAGCTGGGCATTGTAAGATGAGTTAGGAAGCAGCTAATTAGTAAGGGAGACAACGGTTCTGCAGAGGCTTGTCTATTGGTCCACAGTAAAAGTTGTTGTTTAGCTTTAGTTCGTTTTGTAAATGCTTGACTTTCTTTATTGAACCAGCTAATAGCTACATGGTGTACTGGTGTTTGCCACTACAGAAGTGGTGAATGAGAAACAACCTGAAAGAAGAATTTGGAAAAAGAAGAATTGGAAAACCGAGAGCAAGTAGAGCAGTGCAGCCATGGGGAAGTACAAGGGCCTCTATAAGTGCTTGTTTAGGTAGAAGGACAGTGTGATGGCAGTGTTATAACCTTTGCCTGCCCTGCTCTTGTTGGGCAATATAGCAGAGAACCAGAAGGACATTCAGACAAAAGTTTGAGTGGTGTCTAGCAGCCATAGGGACAGAAGAGAAAAATGATAAAGTGAAATCATAAATCTTCTTGAATATTGTGGGGGAGGAAGCCCTGGCTGTTTATAACAACTTTAATTTTGCAGAAGGCCAAACTACACACTTAAGCATTGTAGGGAGTGTCTATACAAGATGCTTACCGCACAGTAGCCTAATAACACTCCGCAGTAGTGTGCTGGTCAAAAACTGCTAGTACACTACTGTGCAGTGTTATTAGGCTACTGCGCATTAAGCATCACACCCCCCCACCCGTGAGCCAGCGCTACTGCGCAGTAACTGTAGTTACTGTACATTTAGTTAGTATTTCATTAAACAAGTACTAAACTAAATGTGCAGTAACTACTGTGCATTAATGAATGCTTAGACATGCCAATACTGTCCCAATCTGAGGAGCATTACATACCAAAAAAGAATGTGAGCCTTGAAAGATACAGGTTTTTTTATGTGTAAATGAACAACAGGAAAATGTCTAGATCAATATGCTGCTGAATTAAAGACATTAACTAAGAACTGTGCTTTCGGGAACTATTAGAATCATAGAAAATTAGGCTGTCTGGCTGGGTCCTAAAACCCGGCAAAGGATGGAGATTCCACAACCTTTCTGTATAGACTGTTCCAGTGCTTTATTACCCTCCTAGCGAGAAAGTTTTTCCTAACATCTAACCCAAACTTCCCTTGGTGCAACTTGAGACCATTGCTTCTTGCTCTGTCAACAGCCATCACTGAGAACAGTTCAGCTCCATCCTCTTTGGAACCTCTCTTCAGATAGTTGAAGGCTGCTACTTAAATCCCCCCTCAGTCTTCTCTTCTCCAAACTAAATAAATCCAGTTCCGGTAGCTTCTCCTCATAAGTCATGTGCCCCAGCCCCCTCACCATTTTTATTGCCCTCTGATTTTGTCCAATTTGTCCACATCCTTTCTGTAGTGGAGGTCCCAAAACTGGAAACCACACTTCAAATGTGGCTTTACCAGTGCTGAATAGAAAGGAAGGAAGAATCACTTGATTGGCTGGCAATGCTTCTATTAATGCAACCCAGTATAACATTAGCCTTCTTCGCAACAAAGGCATACTGTTGGTCCAGATTCAGCTTATTGTTCATTGTAACCCCCAGGTCCTTTTTTGCTGAGCTGCTGCTTAGCCAGTCAGTCACCAGTTTGTGTCCAGGGTTGTTCCATCCTAAGTGTAGGGCTTTGCACGTGTCCTTATTGAACTTCATGGCTGCGTCCAGACAAATACAGACGTTTGGTTCCCTGGGGAACTGCACCACAGTTATTTGTCCCTGGGGAATGCCTATGCCACATGTACTTTGGCACACAGCAAGTTAGTTTGGGGGCAGTAGGGGAGGCTACGACCAGCACTGGGCCAGCCCCAGCACCCTTATCTGGGGTCCTGGGGGCCTCCCAGGGTCACTACAGTGGCGATCCTACCGGGCAGAGCCTGGCTGACAGCTGCAGTGTGGCTTCGGATGACCTGGCTCCGCTTTTCAGCAGTGCATGCTGCCCATATGTGCGTTGCTCTGCTTTTTTTCCCACAGGTGTTTTTTGACCCCTGGATCTGCAGGCAAAAACCCCCAGGAGCGGCACATACACAGGCAGCGTGCCCTTACAGCGTGGAGAACACCTGACTGTGCGGTATGTGGTGCTGCAGCTGTGTTTGTGGTGCCAGATACTGTACAGCTGCGCTCATCTAGATGCGCCCCATGAGATTTCATTTGGTCCAATTCTCCAATTTCTCAAGGTTTCTCTGAATCCTAGCCCTACCCTTCAGCATAATCTACTGCTCCACCCAGCTTGGTGTCATCTGCAGACTTGCTGAGGGTGTGCTGCTTCCATCTTCTGGAAGATATTGACCAAATCTAGCTCAGGACTGACTCCTGGGGGACTCCAATTGATACTGGCTGCAAACTAGATATTGAGCCATTGACTACTATCCTCTGAGCCTGACAATCCAGCCAGTTTTCCATCCACCTTACAGTCCATTCATCCAACTTGTACTTGCTTAGCTTGCTTGTGAGACTGTTGTGGGAGACCATATCAAAAGCCTTGCTAAAGTCAAGGTATAGCTCTTGCAGAATCTCTGATGAGAGATAGAATTATTTGTGGCACTGCAAACACTGCATTACCAGAAAAGCTATTGTGTAAGGGAGATTTATCCCTAGATAAGACTACACAAATTTGCTAGGTGACAGGAACCATGAAGGCCCAGGCTGTAGAGCTGAATGCACCAAAAGAGATCATCCATTCATTAGTCATGAAAGAGCATGGCCAGAAGATGCCACATCACAGGGCAAATTTTTCTGCTGGTAAGAAGCCACCTCACATGGAGGACCTTTCTGTTGGCAAGGAGAATGCTCAGAGAGAGAGAGAGAGAACAGGCAGGAAGGTAGCAGGTGTTATAACTGTGGTAAGAGGAACCATTTTATCAGCCGCTGCAGATCCCAAACATGGAAACTTCAAATGCATACAGTTAAGCATATCCTGGAGGAGTTTTTCTAGACATAGTAGAAGCAAGCAAAACCAACGAGCGGGATTGTGTTTTTCCAGTGGAATTACAGAAAACAACGAGAGAAACCATTTTGCCAAGTACTGAGGATCCCAAGCACAAAACTTCACGTTTATTTAGTAAGAGTACCAGATTTTCTCATATAACCCTCCCTCTGTCCACCAAATAAGACACCCACTTTGTTTTTGGGACGGCAAAATGAAGGAACACAATTTTTTCCCAAAGTTATGGCTGTATAGAGCAGCTCACTCTCCCTCCCTTTCCTGCTCATCCAGAAGCATAAACTGTAGTTGCTGTTGAAGACTGGTTTCCATGGGCAGGGCTAAAAAGAGATTTGGAAAGAGCTAAAAAGAGTCTGTAAGGCTGTGAAATAGTAGAAGAGAGACCAGGAGTGGCCAGCAGACAGCAAAATTGTCATATGAAAGGTTAGCTTGATCAAAACCATTAAAAAGAGAGATGTCCATTAACATCTGTGGAGTAAAGAACAATGAGCCATTAAGTCAAGTGAGTACCTCAGCTGCCTGAATAGAAATGCCACTTCTGCTGCCAAGCAGTTGGTTTTAAACTTTGAATGGAGAAGGAATCAAAATGGGGAGCTTCTAGTCTGGGCAGAAAACCAGCTTCCCCACTTAAGGCTAATTTCTGGAGAAAAGGTGTATGTGATATGTAATTAAATATGGCATACCAGAGACATTTTATATAGATATAGTATAATCGAGTAAAACCAGAGAGAGGTACTGTATTTTGCCAGTGGAAGTACAAAGAGCAATGTTTTCTTTTAAACTGGACACTGGCACTCACATTAATATTTTACCAGAATATGAATACAGAAGATTAAAATTGAGGTCAGAAGCAAGTCCAACAAGTGTAAAAATAACTGGATATGTAGGAACAAGTACACTAGTACATCTCTAGAATCCAGTATAAAAGCAGAGTTTATCAACTCCTATTCACTGTGGTAGCTAAGGAGGCGACACAAATTTTAGGTCTGGCAGCTTATGAGAAACTGAATCTTGTTAGGTGTGTGCTTGCAATACAAGAAGACACAGAAGTCATGCCTGCTGATGATCAACTTCCCATCATGGCCCAAATCTGGACCACCTTCTTAGGAAAAAAACCCTAGTTGTTCCAGAACACAAGAAGCAACCATGTCCTTATGGGAAAAAACCAAACTTACAGACACAAATGCAAATGCTATCATTCAGAAAGAGGAAATCAGCCTCACCAGTCTGTAGCTGATGAACATTGTACCATGGCCACAAATTGCCAAAACTACAGGTGAAGGAAGAGTGGTAAAGAAAAAACCCCCCAAACCAACTGTGTTCCACAGAGCACTAAGAACAATAGCACTTCTGCTCTCAAACATATTGCTCCAAAGTGGTCATGGGATTCTAGTACAGGACTCAAGTCTATCAAGACTTGGAGGAAAAGGTTCCCACCAAAAACAAATTGTAAAATGGGTCTGATACTTCATTGGTCTGACAAGGAAGTGAAACCTCCTGAAAGACTCACAGGCTGCGTCCAGACAAGCGTGCATGTGTGGTTTGTGGTGCCACAGACCCATCTGTTGCACTGCAAACCACATACACTACACATGCAGGTGTTTGCCATGCTGCAAATTAGCAACATGGTGGGGGCTTTTTGACACTGGGAGACCCCAGTGTCAAAAAAACTCACACCAGAAAAAAACAGGGTGGCGCACTTGGCGGCAGCATAGGCCACCCAAAACCGGAGCCTGGCTGGGCAGAGCCACAGTTCAGCTGCTGGCCAGGTTCTGTGTGCCCAGATCGCTGCTGCTGGAGCCCGGGAAGGCCCCCAGGACCCCAGGTAAGGCTGCTGGGGCAGCCCAGGTGCTGGCCCCAGTCTTCCCTGTGCCACCCAGGGCACCTTGCCGCACATGCAGGGGCATTCCCCAGGGACAACTAGCAGTGGTACAAATGTGTGCCGCTGCTATTTGTCCTCGAAGAACGCATGTTGCCGCTTGTGGGAATGTGCCCATAGAGCTTTGCTAAGGAGCTGCAGAAAGGTATTATTTTTGCTCAAATTAACCAGATGGTTTGTACGGTTTACTTTAAGGAATTATTTCCCCTGTCCACCCTGAGTTTTTAGCACTATTGTGTCCTGTAAATATGTAAATGGAAAGTGCTATTTTTATAAATTAAAGGATAGCCTTGTAATAGAACAGTGTGCTTGCAAAGCAAGTGCACCAAAGTGACAAGCTTCAGTACAATCCCACAACTCCTATCTCTCTGATTTAGTCTTGACTCTCAGGTACAGCTGAACATAGGATTGGGTCCATTTTGGAGGCATTAGGATTGATACTCTCTGATACCAAAATACCCTTTTCCTATCAGAATAGATGCAGGTTATACATTAATCTAAATTGTCTCCTTTTCATAGTGTTGCCATGCAGGTTATAATGGCTGCATATCAGATCAGCAATCCAAATGGAAGCATATGGAATGTCTGACTAATTTACACAGTGCAAGAAGTTTAGGTGGAATTTTCTAAGTTCAATTAAAGCAGAATTTCTGCTGAAGTTAATTTAAAATTTTAAAAAGCCCAGTGTGCCGTATGGATTTTTTTTTATTATTATTTTAAAGCTTGGTGGTTACTTTGTTCTTTTGTTAAAAGTTAGTCATTAAAGTAAAAATTAAAAGACAAAATGAAAAACCACTGTGCATAGAAAATCCACCAAGAGCTCAATAGAACCTCTTCAGACACAAGCTGAATGGAGGAGGAGGAGGAGGAGAGAGATTTAGTTTGGCTGCTCAGTAAGTGGTGAATTTTCCATGCACTGGGGTTCTGGGAGCTTACGTTCTGCTTAAGCCCTAAAGAACAGGATAAAGATGTCTTTTTACGTGAGCACTGCAACATATGCACAGTGATTAGGATGGCGTAATGTTGGAGATTCGCTTTCACCTTGCTGTTAGTCCTCATCAACATTGTTTTAAAAGTACACTCAATGAGATTTTGAGTAGTAACAGTCCACAGAGCAGTCTCTTCACCATGCTGCTTTAGTGACTAATTTTGTCAGAGCTGGAAATTTGGCTTTTATTTTTTTCCTAAGGAAGGTACGCATTCTCACCCCGCAACCTGCATGAAGACCTCCTTTGGGGAGCCACTCAAGTCAGCTCTGCTAAGCAAGCAGCCATTACGTGAATCACAAGAGCTTTCTTTAGGGTTGTTGGTTGTAGCCGTGTTGGTCTAAGGACACAGGCAGAAAAGGTTCTTTGGGGTAGATGTGATATCTTTTATTAGATCAACTAAATAGTTGGAAAAATTGTTCTTTGCAAATTTGCAGACACAAACCCCCTTCTTCAGGCATAGAAAGAGCTTTCCTTGGCAGGGAAAAGGGGCAAATGTTTATTCTGACTTAGTACTTCAGCCTGCCTCTGCAATTAATTTTCGAGTAGACCTATGCATTAGAGGCCTGATGGCAAACTCACTGATGTCAGCAGGGTGTCTCTCCATTGCCTCCAGTTGTCTTTCAACTGGACTATATCTGAATGCCATGTATCCATTGAATGACAATAGTAGTGAGCTGCATGGGGGAGTATTTTTGACAAATTGTGTGGATATGTATGGGGAAAGAAGGCTTATGTAAAAGCCATTCTACTCTGCAGGAGGTGGACAAGTGTTAGACAAGTACTTGCTTAGAGAGATGTGATCCTGTCTTGTGAGGACCCTTCCAGGCCTACTTTTCTGTGATTCTGAGACATGGTTATTCTTTAGTGCTTTCATATTGATTCTGATGCTCAGTTTTGTTTTAAATCTGCTGAAAGAATATTATGCTGTAAAAGGCACTTCTACTCCAGAAGGTGACTGTGTAAACATATTTTTTCCTACTGAGCCAGACTGATTCCTGCATGTATGTACACTACAGGCCTGTTGGCTGCTCTGTGCAACAAAACCTGTTCACTATTTTTTGTATCCATTAGGTCTGTGGGAGGGAATATGACTGTAAGGGAGAGAGCAGTATTCTATTCCCTTCTTGTCTTCAGAACTGTTCACTTCATTTCAATCAGAAACACATTTGCCACCTCATTGGAGAAGTCTATACAGGAGTCCCTGGGGGGTGCAACCTGGCCTACAGAACCTTTATTGCTGGTGATAGTAGGCATAGGGACAAGCCTGAACTGACTCCCAAGTCTGTGCTTGTATTTATGGGGCTGGCTGTAAGAAAGTGTCCCTTTCTTTGTACATATTTGATCTCAAGTCACTGATGCACAAATGACCGTGGCTTTTCTCTTCTAGTTGCTTTTCTGAGTTAGAACTAAACAGAAACCTCTAGAAAAGGCAATTCATTTGAGGTTTGAACGTCTGGTAGGTAGGCACTACAGATGCAGACAGAGGTGACAATTTTCACCCAATCTGGCCCCTGAAAGTGTTCTACAGCTGTGACCAAACACAAGTGCATGGATGCCAAGTGCTATAAAAGGGCCTGATCCCATGACAATCTGAACCCTCATTGCATGAGGATTCAGATGAAGATGCGCCAGAACAAACCACCTTCATTAACATCTGTCTGCACGCACTGGGGAGCAGGGCTGGGCTGAGGTAGCTCAGCTCTGCTCCCAGTGATGTCTTCAGAATGGGAGGGGGAGAAGGAAGTGGAGGGAGTTTGGTCTGGGGTTTTGTCTGGAGGGTGAGGCAGGTAGGTTGGAGCTCTTCCGAGCAGCGTTCCCTCTAAGCTGTGTGGCATGCGCGGCCGCACAGGTGCACTCATGCTGCGCTGCTGGGCGTGCCTGAACGGCGTGTGCCCCCAGTGGCTGGTGGGGCACAGCTGCATTGGTGGCGATGGGAATGTAGTGGTGGGAGCCCAGTGGCGGTGAGCGGTGAGCTCCTGTAGACACTGCCAGCGCTGTTGGCAGCGGAGGTGGGGGGCAGGTGGTGAGCGCTGACCAGGGCTCGGTGACTACCTGCAGGTGCCACCGGCGGCATCAGTGGCAGTCAGGGGCGATTGTGGACTGTCCACAGATGCAGTGCTGGCGGCGTGGTGTTAAGTAGTGACCGCCCGCACGTGCCGCTGACAGTGTTGGCGGCGCCTTTTTGCAGGGGGTGCAGTGCAACATGCAGGGGGTGCACGTGCACCCATGTGCACCCCTTACACGTCACTCCTGTGCTGCATAGCTTAGAGGGAACGCTGCCCCCAAGCTTGCCAGCTTGCCAGTCTGGGGCTGCCCCTCCCAGAGAAGCACAAGGGAGCTTCAGTGCGGGGTAATGCCCCAGCCAGCCCCTCCAGCTTCATACTTCACAGCAGGATAGTACTTGTATTTACAACTGCTATCCTGGTGCAGAGTAAATTAGTTTACTCCAGCCTAATAGGGACACATGTGCAGATACCAAGACATTTACTGAGCAGCTAATTAGTTAATTGTGCAATAAATGTCTTATATAGACATGTCCACTGTGAGCAAATAGTAGTAGCATAAAGATGTGAATTTAAGCCTGTGCAACATGAGTTGACATCCGCTGTTTCAAAGGGCAGTCATTTTGATCCAAAATTTGGCCTTCTCTACCACAATATTTTCATGGTTTGATACCTTCTGGACTGGCTTATATGGGTTCTCTTCACAGTTAATCCATCACAAAAATGAGGAGCTAATTTGCTTTTCCCTGGGGCAAGCTTATTTTCTGCTGCTGTTCATAGTTTGTGCAAAGTTTACTCATTGCATCATTCCTTTTAACCAAACAAGCTTTGGATAAACATTTCTCTTCTCCCAAATGGATGCTTTAGTCTGTTCATGCAGATCCAAGATGCCCTCTAACTGAATCCCTGATCCAATGAAAACACATATTCTGCAGTTTGAATCTGTCCCTGATTTATGGTGAAAAAATCTGCACTCATGGTATCAGACATATTAGTTACTAAGGTTCTCTCTCCATTGATCATGTTATCAGGATTTCTTCATAATGCGATGCTCATATTCATTCTTTCAGTTACTAAGAACATGGTCCTTATTGCAATTCCCATGCCTTTGCTATACATCAGGAGTAGGCAACCTCTAGCAGAGGTGCCAGAGTGTGGCACACACAGGCATTTTGCTTGGCACATGCACCTCAGGGCAGACAGTGGGAAGGGGCTGTGGCTGTGCTGCCACAACAGGGATTGGGACCTTGCAGCTCTCCTGCCATCTGCCCTTGGCATGTCAACATCTTACAAGTCAAGGTTGCACTCTGCCCCAAAACATTGCCAACCCCTGCTATACATATTACCTTCATCATAGGGAGGAGCGAACGAGACAGGTTATACAATGACACTGTACTACTGGACAACTGAAAAGTAAAGAAAAAGCTTAAGTGAATGGGAATTTTATCCTTGACTTCAGTGAGGTGAGGATTTCACCCCAATAGGCAGTATGGATGAACATTAAAGGACTATCATTAAAGGAGTGTTCCCCCTGTACAGTATATTCCATACAGATTCCTGGTTTTCCTTCTCACAAATAAGCATAGACTCTCTCACCGAGGAATAGATTCAAATTGTAGAATACATGATTTTATCGGATCAGGAATTCAGTTAACTACAAGTGGGGAACAGGAACCTTTAAGGCAGGGGTGGGCAATTATTTGGGCTGCAGGACCACTTAGGGAATTTTGATGAGCTGTGTGGGCTGGGTTAGCATTCCCTCCCCTTCCCCACTGGCAACAGCTCACCAAAACCTCCTAAGTGGCTCTGTCCCAGGGCCTGGTCCCATGCTGTCACCACCCAGTGATCCTGTCCCTGGGGTTTCCATGAAGACCGTCCCAGGATCCTCACAAGCAGGGTGTGCGTGGCTGCGTGAATAGGTTGGGAACCCACCTGCCCAGTCCATCCATCACCCTTGGTGGTGGGTGTATGATGGATGGGTCAGGGTGCCCAGGCAGTGGGGCTGGGGCTGGCAGGAGCAGTGATACAAGTGGCAGCAGCTGGAAGAAGCAACCACTGCCGGGGTTGCCAGGAAACAGAGTCCAGATGTCGTGCTGCCCCAGCCTGAGGGTGCATGCCCAGGGGTGGCCGGACCAGCTGCACATACCACAGCCTGGACTGCCCCATGCCTGGGCTGGATGGGTCCAAGGGGCCTGCTGCAGGCTGGATAAAATTGGTTGATGGGCTGGATCCAGCCTGTGGGCTGTATTTTGATCATGCCTACTTTAAGGCATACAGATCCCCACTGGAGGACCCTGTAATTTCTCAACAGAATGAATGGACCCACTGCTCAGCACAGACTTCATCATCTTGGATATCCATGCAGCTAGTGCCAAAGACACTTCAGTTACTAGGCTATCCTCCACACTATGAGTGATCTTCAGGCCCAGAGTGGATGCTAGGGACATAACAATTCCTTTCCAGTCAAATACCTCCCTCTCCACCTGAGGGTAGTGGGTTGTCAAAGCTGATCTGCTATAGATAATTTTGAGCCACTTATGCACACTGATGAGATGAGAACAGCACAGTCATATGGCTCGGGGCCTGGGAAGCCAAGAGACCAGAACTGTCATATGATGGCAACCACTACTGTTAGCCTGTTATCCCCTCCCCACTTCATATGACCTTCCCACAGCTCACTTCTGCCAAAAGGCACAGGCAGAAGAAAAGAGTGCTACTGGGAAAACCTTGCTGCGAAGGTACATACATAAGCACAGAGGCTCCTTGCCAGGAGCCAAGAGGCCCATCCCCTCTCTGGCCCCTAAATTTGTGCAATCTCAGCTGGCAGAGCTATGACACTTAGTGAGCTGGTCTCCTGGCACATCACACCCTGCACCCCAGCACCAAGCACCGGCTGCAGTGAGGAGACCCTTTCCACCATCACAGAAAGAATCAGCTGGCTCTGAGAGGAACTTGCTGAGGCTGAAAACTCTGGCTGAAATAGCTTTGATTCCCCCGGCCTTCCTGGCCCCATCATACCCATTGCATGCCCAGAAAAATATACCAGCTGCTAAGTAGGTCTACACTGAGGGTTAGTTACATCTGAAACACTTTTCAACAGAAAGGTATGCTTTGGCAGGATTTTCCATTTTTCATGAATGCCACCAACCAAAGCTAGTTTGATTTGGACATGCTATTGCAGAGGCCCCCTATGAAGCTGTGTGCTTTCATTGCTGGGTCCCACATAATCCCCTTGTGGGCAAGTTTCCTTTGCTAGGTTATATCTCCTACATGGACAGATCAAGAATTTTAAAAGGGAGCGGGGTGCAATGGTGTGATGCAGCATCACATATAACACAATACATATTTTTTCTCCAGTTAAAAAGAAACTAGACACTTTACTAATATGCTAGAAGCCTAAGGTTATATTATTCAGTTTAAGATAGAAGCAACAACAAATATAACTTTATTGGAATGTGCATTCATTTGCTATGTCATATATCATGTATACAAAACAACAAACTAGGCTAGAAAATTAAAAGATGTTGTATCATTAGTCTTGTAGTCATTAGAATTAAATGCACATCTCTTTTTCAGATTCATAAAACAAAATTTAGCCTTCTTGAGCATCCTGACTATATACTCAATGCTTCACTGAAAGTTATTTCCACATCTGAATTAATGTTCACCAGAATTAACATTTCCACATATGAGTTAATGTTTTTAGCTATAGTTAAAAAGTCTTCAGGGCTGTAAAATAGGAACTATATTATCAGGAGCAGCAAACAGACAGCAGAATAAAGAACAGCTTGATTAGTGGAACATCAAAGCTATTAAAAAGAAGAGACAGTTGTTAATACTTGTGGAATGAAGAGTTTAGAAGGAATTAAGTAGATTATAACTAAGTCAATTGACTCCCTCAGTGCTGCCTGAATAGAAATGCTGCTGCCACTTTCAGGTGGCTTTAAACTTTGGGTAGAGTCAGAATCAAAGAGGGGCGGGGGGTACAGCTACATCACTACACCTGCCATGGATCCAGCCTATTCACACAGGGTTCTGCTCCCCTATGGTGCCCAGTCTGGTGGGGTCAGGGTGGAGACTGTGGTGTACCATAGAGATGTGGCTCAAGGGAAAAGTTTGGCAGTTGTGGAAACTGCATTTTCCATCATTCTCATTGTTAACATGGAAGCATCGCAGCCTGCTCTGGAAACTGTCAGTCCTTCCTCCTAAGACATGAATCTGATATGGGGAAATGCATTTCTTCACCCCCTTGTCCCCATCCCAAAATGCCCCTCCCTGTGGCACCAAAACTCAATGCAGACAGCTTCACCAGCTTTGCTCCAACCTCCCATTCTTCACCAGAATGGTTGAGAAGGCAGTGATTTCCCTTCTCTCCATGCCCATGTCACATGCCAGTCAACTTCCCAGACACTCTGCAGCAGAGCACACAACAATGCCACAGTCCCAAGAGCACAAAACAATTAACCTGTCACTCTAAAAGACTAAAGAAATGCATTGCTTTGAGCCCTGCATTGGCTCCCAGGCCATTCCCATTATTGGTATAACCCAGTAAAGATACAGATGCCAGTTAAGTAATGGTGTGGACAGACTCAGGGTTTTTGAGGACCATAACCTCATTCTGGATAGTAGAGTCCATTGGAGTCTTCACATGGCTCAAGGAGCAGCTGAGCTGGTGGTCATTCTAGAAGGATTTAAAAGCTTTGGCCAAGTTTGGGCTCATAAGGGCCAGCCGTGGGCAGCTTTATTCCTGATGGGAGAGGCTTTCTTATTTTTCTTTTGCTCATTCTGGGTTGGAGTACTGCCATGCACCTTCTGGAAGCTGTACCCACAGCTGTGGTGAGAATGCACACCCTTTCAAGGCACCGCTGCCAAGCCTGTCCATTGAAACAGCAGCCAGGCTGACTTGGACCAATGGCCCACTCTAGCCCAGGAGCCTAACTCTGACCTAGGAAAGTGCCAGCCACTTCTGAGACAGGCACAAGGATCCCTTCTGTTGTTATGTGGTAGCTCATCCTACGGAGAGTTGCTCCAGTCCTGAGGCAACGTGGTTTATTCCTTGTCTGACACTCCCCATAAGTTGCATTGCTCTACAGTGTGCTCCTTGTCAGAAATGCACATTTCCATCCCCTTATAAGTTCTTGGCTACAAGGAATCTTGTTTGAATACTTTTGTAGGCTGGTCCACGGGAAGCACAGAGCCTGTAAGGGAAGTGCAGACCCAGGGGCTAAGGATGTGCGTCACTTAATCGCATTGACCTGCAGACACCATGCAGATAGTGGCTTTTATGACCAACTTAGAAGTCATTCTACTGGGCAGCCAGTTTTCTCCACCTTCTCTCATCTCCCTGCCACGTGCTGCCCAGTGTGACAGACTTGCCCACTCTGGCACATCAGGTCTCTGCTCAGATGAGTAAGCCAGATGCATCTGGGGTACCCATAAAGCAGGACCCCTGCATGTGGCAGTGTCTTAAGGAGGATTTTGAAGCCTTATCCTACAGTCCCTCTCTTGTAAACCAGCTTCACAGGAGTCAGTGGGGGTACCTATGTGAGTACAGCTTGTTCAGATGACTGGTGATCACAGGTTGGATGAAAAGCATGCTGGGAATAGGGGAAGGTAGGGTGTGTGTGTGTGTGTGTGTGTGCGCGCGTGCGCGCACGTGCGCACATGCACGCGTGCACGCTCTGTGTCAAACAGAGATCAAGAGTCATTGTTTTTCAGCTGGGAGGAGGGCTGCTGTCTTGAAAGGAAAAGAGCTGTCAGTCAGACAAATTGGCATTAGGATTTCTGATCTGTAGGGGAAAGCCAGTGGGGACCTGCAAGCTCTGTTTAATTTAGAAGACCAAAGGCAAAGAGCTCCATTGCAAAGCATGGCAAATCCCAGTAATGCTATGCAAATCACTAGCAGAAAGCGACTGCTTTTTGGCAAGAATCTCAAACTTAAAACTGCATTTGCTCTGCCAAGCCCAAAGCTGCTAGCGACGCAGCAGTAGCTGTAGGTCTCCAGGGAGGAAGGATGGTTTTAAGGGCAAAATGCTGGACTGGCATGCCTGTCTGGATTCAATTCCTCTACAACAGGCTCCCAGCCTGGGCTGAGGCAGGTTACTTGGCAGCACCGTGCCTTGGATTCCCATCTGGAAGACCAGGTGTTACCCCTGGGGTCTCTTCAGATGGTGAGCCCTTGGTGTGCCCCTGTGCAGTGACCAGCACAGTGGGACTTAGATATTGGCTGGGGCCTTAGGGTGCTGCTGTGTACCCCAGACTAATAGACTAACCCTTTACTGTGGCATGTCAGGGTGCTGTGTGCGTCTCCCCCCCCCCAAGAAGCAGAATGCATTACACTAGGCTGAGCCTGAACATGAAGCTCAATGTGGATGTGGTTTCAGCCAAGACACTTACGCTCCAAAGGATCTTTTGATCAGGGGTAGCTTTGGCAGGATGAGCAGTGACTGAGCTAACTCTCTGCTCTGGGCACAAAGCCCTGAAGGAACAAGAAGTGAGTAGGTATAAATTGGCAGTTCTTCCCTGCTCTAAGACTTTAGGCCTAGATTCCCCCAAGGCATTAAGGTGGCAAACTCCCAAAGGCCTTTAGGCAGGAGGTGCTTCCCAGGAGTGGACTGAGGGATGCCTGGTTTCTGATGAAGTAGATTTCCTTTGCAGGAGTGAGCTTTGTGGGGATGGCCAGGGGTTGACATGGAGCACTGCCTGATAAGGAAGAAGGAGCTGAAGATGTGTACACCATACTCCCCCTTCTGTGCTGATCCCCACCCTTTTCCTGCTTTTGGGGTATATGCCTGACCTGAGTGCAGGGCCTGCAATTTGACCTTGCCCTGCAGAGACCATGCTGGGAAGAGGCCTTATCATGCCTCTGCCCGACCACTGGATACAGTGGCCCCTACATGGCTGACAGGCCCCTGGCAACTGGATGGGTGCCAAAGGGCCAACTGGATGGGTAAGGTGCTTGAGGTGTCATGTCACCCCTACAGTGCCATACTGAGGTAGAGAAACCCCCAGGGCCGTCCCGGGGCGGGGGTCGGGGGCAATCAGGGTGACCACCCCGGGCCCCGAGCTTTGGGGGCCCCCGCAGACAGTTCTGTACAGGCCCCACCATAGCCCTGCCTCCGCCGGCTTCTGCAGGCGATCACCACTCCCCTCTCCGGCTTCTGCGGGCGGTTGTCAACCCCACCCCCACCTCGCCAATGCTGCTGCCACCTTCTGTGGGCGGTCGCCACCCCCACCCCCTGCCCCCCCACAGGCTGATATGCCCTGGACCCCTCACACCCCTCGGGACAACTCTGGGAACCCCAATGGTATGAACTGCCCTTGCCTGCATCCTGCTCTGCCCCTCCTCACAGCTGAGGCCCAACCCCTCACACCTGGGGTACCACTGCAGCCCCTCAGCCTTTGGCCCAGTCTAGACCCAGGGTCCCCTCAGTTTAATCCCCTCTCTCCCTAGGTGACATAGGGAAGTATAAGTGGCCCGATTTTACAGAAATCCAGAGGCTATCTCCTAGAGCCTTTCACTAAATGATTTGCCAGGGATATACAGTACTGCAATGGAAAGGTTTAGCCAGAATATGGGGATCCTGTATTCCCTGGCAGCACCCTAACCATCCAGCCACACTTTCTCATTTACAGCCTATTCTGACAGTCACTTGAGTCGCTTGGGGCAGGCATTGGAGCCAAGTAGCTAAACTGTTCTGTCCTGTCTGGGAAGCAAAGTTGAGTCAGCAGCAGAGGGAGCTTAATGCTACTCAGTTGTGAGATACAGGGCCTGTGGAACTAGCCCGGTGGCGTCGTGTCAGTCTCATATGCCTAGTCTAGGGATGGGCAAAATACAGCCTGTGGGTTGGATCCAGCCTGCCAGGCAAATTTCATGCGGCTCATAGGTGCGCACCAACCAACTGTACCCCACACCCAGCCTGTGCGCCGTGCTCCCTTGTGCATGGGAGAGCAAGGCCCAGCCAGCATGCAGCTTCTGGGTGGGGATGCTGCTGCTGCAGCCGCCAGGGGACCTGCTTGGCTTCCCCAGTGTCTAGTACAGGAGTGGGCAATTATTTTGGGTGGAGGGATGCTTACCGAGTTTTGGCAAGCCATCGAAGGCCACATGACAGGCAGCCAGGGGCAGATAAATATTAATTTTCTAAATTTTTTAGGGGCCTGCAGGCCAGATAGAATGGCCTGGTGGGCCACATTTTGCCCAACCCGGTCTAGTGGCTCCTCCTCGTCTCCCTGCTGCAGCGCTCGCTTTGGGCAGCAAGTAGGGAAGTAGCAGTGGTGGGGGCGGGGGAGCTGCAGCTAGGTGGGAGCATGCAGCATGGGGCTGGCGGGAGCGTGGACTTGCTGTGCAGGTCCCGGGACTCCACTGGGAAACAGAGGGCAGGGCTCCCCTCCACTTCCAGTGGAGTCCCGGGCCCTGCACAGCAGGGGGTGGGGAAGGCAGCTGGGTCTATCACATGGGGCTTTCCCCAGTGGCATGAGAGCGCTGGGAGCCGCACGTGCACTGTGGGGAGCCCTGTGTGATAGAGGCAGGCTGGCCTGGCTGCACATGCAGCGCTGGCTGGAGCCATGTGCCGCTGGGCAGAAGCACCTGCATAGGCCACTAGCATCCCAAGTGCCCACTGCCGGCTGCTGCTGTTGCCAGCAATGGGGGCTGTGCACCATGGGGGTAATGTGTGGGGGTCCCCACACCCCCCCTTACACCGAACCCCACTACATACACCCTCCCCAAAATACCCTATGCTCCCACACACAGCTACACCCCCTCACAACCCCCCCCACATACACCTCATCATAAATCGCCCACACACAATATACAAGAGTAAGACTTTATTTTTAAGTTGTTATGCAAACACCTTTATACACGCTAAGCAAACACAAATCACGACAAAAATATTTTTTTGTAATACATTAAAATGTTATAGTAGGTGTTTGTGTTTTAGTATATTATTTGGTTTTTTTCTCGTTCCACCTGCAGGTACCGCCTGCACATAACACTGCCTTCCACTCCCCGCCACCGACAGCGCCGGTGGCATCTGTGGGAGCTCCGCACTTACTGTCGCTGCCAGCGCAGCCGTGCCTCCCCCAGCTGCTGGGGGCACATGTCGTTCATGTCTCAGGCAGTTCTTTACTAAATGACTTCAGCTCCCTCCCTTCTCAATTCCTCTGGCAATGTCTTGACCTACCCCATTTTCAGGCCTGCCTGATTTTTCGGTGGACTGCAGCAAGCAGTCAACTCTACACAGAACCTTTGCTGTACCCGTTGCTCTGGAGAAGACAGTATATCCAACCACACCACACTCCCTTATGATTGGGGATCGTGTGTGCATGCATCAATTAAACACAATGTTTTATTGATATATTTACAATTTTTAAGCAATTTGGAAACCCACCAGGGCCTCAATCATTACAATAAAATAAATTCTAAGTACCTATACATTTTCGTATTTGATTTGGGGTTTTTTCTCAAGCAAAATCAGAGCTTCCCCTGCCCCCTTTGCTCACCAGGATGCAAGTCCAGGCCCCTTACTCCCCACCCACACCCCCCAGCCCTGCCAGTGCCCCTGACTTTCCACTAACAGCCCCCCAACCCCTCAGCCCTGCCAGAGGGGACCCCCAGCTGCTAAGGATACAGGGCCAGAGACCCAGGTCTGCAGCCCCCTGCTGCCTGTGGGAGACAGCGGCTCCTGCAGCTGAGTGCGACGTGGAGCCCGGCTCCCCCTTCCCCATGGGTGGTGAAGCTGGAGTGGAAACTGTCATAGAGGCGGGTGCGGGCTGTCTTCTGCAAACTTGGGCTCACTGCCCTGCTGCCCTCCCACCAGGACCTCTGTGGTGCAGCAGGTGGGACCCAGCGCGGCAGAGCAGAGCTGTGTGAAACAGGGCTGGGTGAGGAAGCTCTTTGCTGCTGCAAGCTCCCCACTGCCCAGGTGAGGTGCCCCCTGTCTGCCTGGCAGCAGCAAGGGGCACAACTCTGTGCTGTCACCCCTGCTGCTGCCTTGCCAGGGTGGCGGGAGGCTCGCAGCAGCAAGAAGCTTCCCTGCCCAGCCCTGCTGCGCTGGGTCCAATCTTCTGGACTGCAGAGGGCCTAGGGAGGGGGAAGCAGCAGGGCCAGGAGCCCAAGCCTGTAGGGGGCAGCCCACCCCACCCTGTACACATCTGGGCAGCACATGCTGTCCCCCAGGAGTGCACAGTGGCGGGGAGTCAGCTCCACTCCCACCTCGCCCCCAGAAAAGCTGCCCATGGCCCCATCCTGCTCCCTTCTAGGGCCCTGAGACAGCGCATTCCAGCCCCAGGCCCCAGCTCTGCCCAACTCCCTGCCTCTTTATGGGGGCCCTCAATCCCCCCTCCGCCAGACTTACCTGTGGGAGCTGCTCTCTAGCCATGTGCATGTGTGAGTGCACACATGCACATTGTGCCCCCTGCCTTACTGCCCTTTTCCCACTCCCCTCAGACCCTTGCAGGGTGGTACTCTGCCAGCCTTCAGAGAGCTCTTTGCAAAAGCGGAAAATTTGCACGTTTCTCCACTAAAATAAAAACCTGCCTTTTTCTCAGTTAAAGGGAAAATCTATGTTTTTTTTTCTGTTTTTCCATGGGAAACAGAAAACCCAGATCCCTGCTTGCTTATGATGTTTTACAGACACCTTGTTTAATTCCTTTGGATGTACCAGGTAGCGAGTGCAGAGCTGCAGGTTTCCCTCATCATCAGCTGTGCACCAACTACGGTGTAGTAGCTGTAGCAAATGAGACTGTCTCGTTCTTCTCCCACTGCTGGGGCACCTGCCCACATTACTTAGTAAGGCTCTGACCCTCCCACCTACCCCCCACACAGAGCTGCACTGAAGCCCTTTATTTATTCACAGAGTGTAGGCTTCCTCATGCTGCTTCACCAATGCACATCAACTGTGACCTTGAGACACCATCCTCTCCTGGGATAAGGATGTTTTTTAGTCCCAGGCATCTCTGGAGTGAAGACTGACAGTTCTTTAAAAGGGAAAAAAATAGCAAGTAGGAGGAATGACAGTCTGAAGAACACTTTGGTTTAATGGGATAAAATTGCACTTGGTGAAACTTACCCCAGTTGGCAGGTCCCTGGCCTCAAAGAGGGTCTTACAGCGACCCTACCCTTTAACAAGGGATTGAGGTAATTGGTCTTTTTGCCAGTGGAGAATGAGCTAAACAATTCCACTAGCATGGCTTATTATTTGCAATCTTCTTGTTCCCTTCCTGCCCTGTCTCCTCTGTCTCATGTAAAAGTGCTTTCCACATTATGATGATTGCAATTGCTTCCATAAAACTCTTTAGTATTCTGAGCTGTAGTGAGAACTTATTGTCAACTACAAGTGGCTTTGATTAGCAGTGTGATCTCAATACCACTGAATGCCATTGATTCAATTCTATGGAACAGAAAAAGAGTGGGGTTGGTGTCAGGGACCTGCAAAATGCCTTGGGAGAAGAGGGTACAATCCCTCACCTCACCCTGATAAGCGCAGAAAATACATTTCTGTTCAGATTGTAGGCTCTTTGGGGCAGGGGCTGTCTGCTACTCTATGTACGTATGGTACCTAGCACAAGAGGGTCCTGATCTCATTTAGGATCTCTCTGGTGCTTCAGGTGCACACTCCTAGGTAAAGCACTGGGGCTGGGATTTAGAAGACCTAGCTCTGCCACTGACCAGCTGAGTCAGCTAGTCAAGTGTCCTCCCACAAGTAAATGAGAGTGGTGATGACAGCATCCTCTTTTATCAAGTGTTTTGGGGTTTTCAAAGGACAGGCAGTATAGAAGAGGGAGGTCCTATTCTTAATCTCCTATACTAACACTTTAAAATCAATCTCACCCATTTTTGACACAGTTGTGCTCTTTCTTCAGTGTGATCATGATTACAATACAAATTATTGGTATAGCTGCACTGATGAAACACCCCTACTTGGGCTGGGCTGGATAGCTTTGACACATATTAGAAGAAAACTTGACCTTAAACCGCTGTTCATGGGTTTAGTTTGTGTCTGTTTACATCAAAATAATACCTTCCAGATGAATTAAAATGGAACAAACATGATCATTACCCTACAAGGCAGAAATCTGAGGCCACACAACCAGCCTCACCTCTAAGAAAGAGGTGCTCAAACAACCTAGGTGCAGTTTGCGTGTTACCTCAGGCTAGCTGCTGCAAGGAAAACACAGCTTGAGCTACTTTACCTGCTAATGATCATTGATAGGCTCAACACAGTTCAAATGGCATCCCCTTTCCTTCTGCTCCTGTTAGTAAGTGCCAATGTAATGAACAGTGTTGTTCTTCAGGAGTTACTTTGGGCCAGGTTCTTAATGGTACTTTGGGCATCTAAAGATGCAGATCAGATGTGGTTGGATTTTCAAAAGGCATATGAATCCTGATCTATAAAGATATTTAGATGCCCAACTCCTATTGACTATTAGTGGGAAAAATGCCAATAGATGGCTGTTTAGATATTCTGACTCCCTTAACTTTCTGGTCTGTTGTGCCTAACAACTGTGGCAAAGCATACTGGAGGCTGCGGCATATGCCCATGGGGCTAAAATGTCCCAGAAATGAATAGATAAAAGGAACATTTTAGAACATATGTAGTTATTGAATGTCCCAGCTAGAAAGAAGCAGCTTTCCTGGGAGCGATACCAAAAGCCAGAGAAAGGAACAGGCCACAAACTGTATTTCAAATGGCTTTCTAGCTGTACCCAGGAGCCAAAGGTGATGACAATGGGACATGTCAAAGTCTTGTCTACTTTCCCTGGTCTTCCTGTTTAGTTCCATCTTATGTCATGTACTGTCATGACAGCAAAGCCAGTCTCCCACTTCCCTCCCAACTCAGACCATGAATATTTCTTCCAGATCCTAGAATACCCAGACCCTCGGTTTGCCCAAAGGTGACTACACTATGGCTCTTTCCCAAACTGGTTCACCACAAGAAGCAAGAAGCTTTGCAAACCCTACAGCCAATGGGCCTCTCCTTGCACTGAGTGAACAACATGGGCTGTCACAGTGGGAAAGGCTGGTGTGCAGAACCTGCCAAATACCAGTGCTGTGAAAGATGTGCAGGGAGACCTACGGTGGGACCCAGACCCAGGATCGTTCTGAAGGAAGACCGTGATGGTGATGAAAATCATTACAATTATTGGAGCTTCATGCCAACCACAAATAGCCTGGGGAGAAGAAGAGCCTACAATTGCTTCTGTACTGTAGATAAGAAACAGAAAGGGCTATAAAATGACCTGCTTGAGAGACAAGGGGCAGGATTCTGTGGGGGATTTCCACTTCTTTTTCCTCTTGTATTTAATTTGGCTTTTGGATATCCCTTGAGGAAGAATTCTTGCTAAGGTGCAATTCTTTCTCCCAAGTCTCTGTTGGGAGGGACGCACATACCATCTGGTCTCATCCATGCACTTTTGCTATGCCTGGGTTTGAATTTCCAGAAAACAACTTTATCTCAAGTTCCTGGATTGCCCATGACCTGCAGAAAGGCAGCCAGCCCTGCATGAACAAATGTATTTGTTGCGTTTACAAATTCAAGAAGGAGCCAACAGGGTGCAGGCCTGAGGAATGGATATGGTCAGGCTCTTTGTGTAGATGGGCACTTGGAATGCACTGAATTGGGTGTTGCATCCTGGACTTTGGGATGGGACTACAGCATGACAAAAGAACAGATCATGATGCATGGTGCCAGGAAAGACAGCCAGCTCCTCTGGTATCTGGTTTCATGCTGGGCTGGCTGCCTAGCCACATCAGTAAACTAATGAGACCCAACAGGGTCTGGGGAGCTGGCTGAGAGAGTTGAACAAAAGCTCAGGCACAGATTAATGTTCTCATTGGGCTACCTGATGAAAAGTAAGGAGGAATATGAGCCATGACAGATAGGGAGTAAGGCTCAGACTGTAAGTAAGGGCATCAGGGAAACCCTTTCCAAGAGTGCAATTAAAACCCACTAGAAACCTGCCATTGAATGACATGGAGTTAACCAAAACTCTTTTGGAACCACCAGCCAGGACAACTCTTGCAAAGTAGAAGTAGGGCTTCTGGCATAAGAATACTATGCTTATTTTGCTCCAAGTAATTTCAGCATAGCAGCACTGGTAAACTGTGCCAGCATATGTATGTGGGTAAAAGTCCCCTTGTGGGCACTCATCCCAGAATACAGTGGATTTTACTGATATACTTATACCTGTAGGATTTTGCCAACGTAGCTGTTTCCCCATGTAGACAGGTCACTACTTACTCACCACCCAGTTTTTAAAGTCCAGCAGTCTTTAAAGACCTACGTGAGAACTACCCATGAAGTCAATATTGCCATTTACTAGTTCTAGCAGGCTGGGAAAGGTGTGCATCACATACATCATATACTATCCTAGAAGAACTGACATAATTTCTGGTCAGAAGAACTGACATAATTTCACCTCATTAATGAAAACTAGGTTATTGTTTTCCTCATCAAAAATATACATCAGATGCATTTCTTCATGTGCCCCCAAGTAAAAGTTTATTGGATAAGGTTTTTAATACAGCATTTATTCTTACAAGGTTTTTGACAACTTGTTTAATTCCTGGAGTACAAAAATAACAACTTCTTAAAAAAATGAAATTAGGAAAACTTTAGCTCTGTAATTTTGGAAGCAGGCAAATTGTTTTTGTTTCATATCTTGTTATGTAGTTCCATCTGTTACAAGCAAGACTCCCACATTGTGGAAAACTGTAAAACATTTAATTCAAGATGAAAACCTAACCGCTTGCTTGTTATAAGTCATTAACAGATGCCCTTGCCATGTACTTTAGGCAGCAGATACAGATTATGTAACAATGCTCAACTCCTTTATCTGTGCCTGTTATTTCAACTTGCAGTGACGTGATGATGATTTGTGACATCACAAGAGTTTGTATGATAGAAGACTGTCATGTCATAAGCACAAGACAATAACCTCCCTGCAGACTCCACTTGGGAGAACAGGAAGAAAATGATTCTCTGTGCCCTACAGAAAATGACTTAACCAAGCAGACTGTTTTTGTATCATAGTTTTTATCCTCTTCCCTGTCCTTCCTCAACCCCTCCACCAAACAATGTGACAGCTTCGCTTTAAAGTCAGGAGGCAAGGGAACTATAGGCCCCATGATGAGGGATATAGGACCCTTTCCCCCAACACTGAAAAACTAAAAAACCCGCCAGGCCAAACAAACCAACAAAAAAAACCCCCAAAACTTTTCGTTAACTTATAGACTAACACATACTACCAAAATTACAGTATGATTTCACTCATGTACGCTCACCAGATGGGACGGTTGAAGAACACTGAGGGAGGCAAAACACTCTCTCCAAGGAACGGTGTCACAGGCTTTGTGCTCCTTGTCTTTACACATCCTGGTCTGAGGTGCATTCAAATCTTACATTAAATTCTTAGCAGAGGGTCAAAAAATACCATGGCAAAGTGGTGGTGAGTGAAGCCCTACTCCCCGCACCCAGGTTTCTGTTACCAGATTAGCATCTGGATTTCTGTTTGGATTTTTTTTTCCTTTGTTTTATAAGGAATAAGCTCTCATGAGTGGTGGGGCTCCAGTCTCTCTCATTTTGCTGGTTTTTTTTCTTCTTTTTAACTGCCTCTACAAGTTCCTGGGTGTTTCTCATTTTGTCACTATGTGGCTGGAAGACAGAGCGACGATACTTTTTGCTAGCTTTAGGCACATGCGCTTTGCATCCTCTAGGAAAGTCCTCCTCTCCATCTTGATTATTTTGGATACCTTTCCTCTGCTTCTTGTCTTTGTGTTTTTCTGCCTGGGACTTTTTCTTGGGTTTTTTGTGATGTTTTTCTCTTTTACTAGGCTTGTCATGCTCTTTCCAAAGCTTTTTCTTTTTCTTATGGCAATGCCTCATGTGCTCTTCCTCCATGCATGGTCTCTTGAATTCCACTGGCAGAAGGCCTACTTCCTGCAGTTCTGTAAAATAACAACAGGTTATTTTTAAGAGATATAAGCCATAATGCCTGAAAATCAAAGTTGTTTGGCATTCCTGATTCCTAACTGCATATGTGGACCTTGCAGGCTGGATAGAGATTTGAAGAATTTGAGAAAACTCTTGTAAAAATTTGCTGGGAGAAAATCTTCTGAGGCAGAAGTTTATCGGATCATTTTAAGGTTCGGCAAAAACCAAAAAAGTTACAGTAAAAATTTGCTGGGAGATTCCACAGTAATTTTCTTCATACTGAATATGCTCTATTTAAAGGGGATCATTTTCCATCTGCCAGCCTATTTATGCCTGCTAAGATTTGGAAAGTTAAACTGTCTTTTCTTTCTTTGATATTTCCAGCAGTATCGGCACCAATAAAAGGAAAACTAACATTATCGGCAATCAGCTTTTTTTGCCTGATTGGCCGATAACGTCACCGATAAATGCTGTGTGCATGTGCGCAGCTGCAACATGCACATGGCCAGCTGGGGAGCTTGGAGAGAAGCATCTGGCTGGTATATCTGTTGGTGGGGAAGGGGTAGGGCAGATCGAGGCTCCCATTGTGAGGGAGGAGGGGAGCTGGGCCTGGGGCAGGTGCTGTCCAGCTGCAGTGGAGTATGGGACGGAGCTGCAAGCAGCTCATCTGCGTGTACCCCTGGGGGAGGCATTGGGGGGGGTGTGCCCCCTGGATCTTTGTGCAGGGCAAGTGCAGGCTGCTGCTGTGGGCTGGGCTTGGGAGCGGCACTGGCCTCTTCCTGGGGGGGTGGGAGGGAGAGGGTTGGGCCAGGGCTGCACTTGGGGTGGGCGGCGGTGCTGGGAGGGGGGCTACAGTGAATTCTGGGGTGGCCACAACCCACCACGTAGCCTCCCTTCCCAATGGCACTGCCCACAGCCCCAGCGCCCACCCCCCCGGGAAGATCCTAGAGCTGTCCCTGGCCCCAGCCCACAGCGGCAGCCCATAGTCAGATGGGTCACCAATTGGCTGGAGGGCTGCACCCAGAGAGTGGTGGACGGGTCATTTTCAGCCTGGAGGGATGTGGGCAGTGGGGTTTCCCCAGGACTTGGTCCTTGGACCTGCACTGTTCAACATCTTCATCAGCAACTTGGACAAGGGGGTGAAAAGCACCTTGTTCAAATTTACAGATGACACCAAGATGTGGGGTGAAGTGGGCATGCTAGAAGGGAGGGACAGGCTGCAATTGGATCTGGACAGGTTACAGGGGTGGGTGGATGAGAATAAGATGGGATTCAATATTGACAAGTACAGGGTACTGCACCTAGGGAGAAAGAACCAGCAGCATACTTAGAGGCTGGGGAACTCCCTTCTCATCAGCACAGAGGCAGAAAAGGATCCTGAAGTCATTACAGACTCCAAGATGAATATGGGCCGCCAGTGTGGGGATGCAGTCAGTAAGGCTAACCACACCTTGTTATGCATCCACAGATGGATCACGAGCAGGTCCAAGTAGGTGATCCTCCCCCTCTATATAAAACATTGGTCAGGCTGCAGTTGGAGTACTGCGTCCAGTTCTGGGTGCCGCACTTCAGGAGGGATGAGGCCAGCATCAAGAGGGTCCAGAGCAGGGCCACTCGCATGATCGGGGGCAGCAGGGCAGGCCCCATGAGGAGAGGCTCCATGACCTGAACCTGTTCAGCCTCCACAAGAGAAGGCTGAGAGGGGACCTGGTGGCCGTCTATAAACTGGCCAACAGAGACCAGCAGGCAATGGGAGAGTCCCTGTTCCCCTGAGCACTACTGGGAGTAACAAGGAATAACAGTCATAAGTTGACTGAGGGTAGATTCAGGCTAGATATCAGGAGGCACTACTTCACAGTCAGGGTGGCTAGGATCTGGAACCAGCTTCCAAGGGAAGTGGTGCTTGTTCCTACCCTGGGGGTCTTCAAAAGGAGGCTACATAATCACCTAGCCAGGGTCATTTGACCCCAGCACTCTTTCCTGCCCATGGCAGGGGGTTGGACTTGATGATCTGCTCAGGTCCCTTCCGACCCTACAACTATGAAACTATTTGCCCTGTGCACAGATCTGGGGTGGGGTGGGGGAGGCACACCCACCCTATGCCTCCCCTGGGGGTGCATGGAACAGCAGGAGCTGCCACCCACTCCCCACGCCCTCCTGGAGGAGCTGCTTGTGGCTCCATCCCACACCCTGCCCCAGCTGGACAGTGCCTGCCCCAGCCCCCTTCTTCCCTCACTGTGGGGGCCTTGATCTGTACCCTCCCCTTCCCTCCCAACAGACTTACCAGCTGAATGCTGCTCTCCAAGCTGCCAGGCTGCATATTGGCAATCAGATTGTTATCGGCTGATATGGCCTGTTAATAATCGGCCATTGGTATCAGCCCAAAAAAATCTTTATCAGTGCACCCCTACTTTCTTCCATAACAAGTCTTTTCGAAGGGGGTGGCCACTTATTGGCAGTGGTCGTTGGTTTTTTTCCCCATGTTGATTGGTTTTGGCAACAGATAGCAGGATTTATACTTTCTTCTCATTTAATAACTATTTTAAAGTCAATGAGTGCTTGAGAGTAAAGTACTTGCTGGTGTCCCTTTGGAGGGTTTGAAATAATGAATTTTAAAAACAGACAAGGATAAATAGACTTATTACTTTTGCCCTGCTTCTTGGTTGAGATCATGCCAAATACCAATCATCATCACCCAAAACATGAAAAACCCCAAATTACAAAGTTAACCGTTTTTTAATGAAAATGCATAAAAAAGCAGCAAGTATAAAAGCATAAAAAAGAAGCAAGTATAACAATGCACATGGATAATGACCATTTAATAAAGGTGAGATATGGGCAAGAAGTATCTCACAAAATATACTCTACCTTCAATCTTTCTCTTTAGCCTCTTAGCTCTGCTTTTGATGTCATACTTATTGTCGTAGTAGTAGATGAATGGAGACGAGGGGAATACTCCACCGTACATCCGTCTCTCTGAGCATTCCTGTAATTCACATTTCAGGATCATTACAGGCTGTTGCATCTTGTTAAAACATTTGATTCTGGATATCAGAAGTCCAGGAAATAAACCAAATTCTTTAGGCTAGCTCACTGGTTAGTGTAAATTAGGTTTATTCCCTTGAAGCCAATGGATCCATACTGATTCACATCAGATGACCATCTGACCTCCAGTTCTTTAAACAGGGATGATTTTATTGGTTTTCAAGCGCTGTGCCTATGCTTGTATCACAACTGTTCCAAAAAAGGAAGCTCAATTACTACTGTGTTACAATCTTCTGATAGCTAGGAGTACAGCTGGATACCCACGCCCCCATTTATATATCCCAAACCTGTTCTGGTAATGTAGTCTTCACAGATACTCTAATACCCACAAAGGTGAAGGACTAGAATCAGACACACCGTGGGAAAATGTAGTAGAAGCACTAAATCAGTGGACTGAGAGGATCCGAGAGAAACTCACTTCTGGAACCAAATTCAGTTTTGAAAGAGATTTTGCCAGGCAAACCCACAAGACCAGGAGTGCCAAAGACAGCAACTAGTGAGGAGGCGGGGGGGGGGGGGGAATCTTATAGCCTCATTGGCATCTGGATGTTACACTTAAGATGAGATGAAATAGTTAAATCTTGTTTTAAGGTGTAAATTGACCACAAATTCAGGAAATTAATGGCACAATTTAATGGAAAACCAGCTACAAAGTCACTACACAAAATACTTGTAATAACTTTGTAGCTGTTTTCCATTGCACCTGAAATTGAATGTGATGCAGGGACCACCATGGGGCTTAAGCCTTGGGGTAGTCCAGTTCAGATGATCCTAAGTAGGACTGGGATTGCCCTGGGGCTTCAGGTTCTAGGTGGTCCTGATCAGCTGATCATTGGCTGGCAGGGACTGTCCTGGAGCTTGAATCCCTGGGGTGGTCCCTGCCAGCTGATGGAAGGTCAGGGTCACCCCAGGACTTGAACCCAGGGCAGTCTTGATCCTGCCCAGAATGAGCTGATTGGGGGATCGAACGTAGGGGTGGTCCTGATCATGTGATTGTTTGGCAGGGATCACCCATGGGGCTCAAATCCCAGTGTGATCCCTGCCAGGCAATGGCAGATCGAGATAGCCCTGGGGCAGTCCTAATCCTGCTGACAATCAGTAAAGGTCTACTCAATCTGCAATTTCATGGATTTCAGAGAAACTGCAAAATCTGGGATTGTCCGTGAAATCAACTTAAAAAACCAATTTAATGAAAATAAAATGCTGGCTCCCCAATGGGAACCAGTGGTCATCGCAGCCTGCCTTGCTGGTTACGCAGCCTGGGGTGGGGCGAAGGCACTGGCCAGCTCAGGGATGGGCAAAGTCTGACCTGCAGGCTGCATCCAGTCGGCTGTGGACTCCATTTCCCAGCCACCCCTGGACACATGGCTTGGGCTGGTCTCCATGGAGACCCCAGCCGCATGTGGGAAAGCTCAGGCTAGGGTTGCCATGGAGACCAGCGGCAGCCACGCTGGCAGGGTGTGTGGCAGAGCAGCGTGAGGGGCTGCTCTGGAGCTGCTGGCAACTTGCAATGGGGGCAGTTTGCTCCGGAGCCAGGGCAGAACTGCGATCTGTAGCCTGCACGCTCTGGGTCGGGGTGTGCAAGCAGGGGATTGTGGCTCTGCTCTGGCTCCAGACCAGGCTGTTGCAACTGCATGGAGCAAGCTGCCCCCATCACATGATCCCAGTGACTGGAGCAGCCCTTTGCCTGCTCTGTGCTGCCAGCTGGTCTCCATGGCAACCCCAGCCTTGAGCTCTCTCACACAGCTGCTGCTGGGGTCTCCATAGAGACTGGCCCCAGCCATGAGAGGGACAGCTGGGAAATGGAGTCCGGCTGTTGGCCACATCAGCCATTTTGCCCACCTCTGGGCTACCTGGAAGGCATGAAAGACAGCAGACGAGATGGCAGCTGTCTCCCTTGGCCCTTTTACTCCCCGCCCTGCCAGGGACTCTGCACATCAATGCTGAGGGGCAGGGTCGCCGGACCACATCAGGAAATATCTGTGGAATTTGCTATTTATGCCGTGACCAACCTGCAAAAATTGTTTAGTTTGTCTGCTATTTAAGTAGGCACCTAACAATCAGCTGTTTGTCAGATAGGCCTGGGGACCACATGAGGGCTCAAACTGGCCCTGTGGGTCCCCCAAGCTAGCAGACTGTTGAGCACCCAACCATCATGATCCAGGGCTCCCTCAGCACTGGCAATATGGTGCAACTGGAATCTGATCCTCAATTCCATAATTGTGCCTCCTGCCATGCATATTTAGCATGCCATGCATATTTAGCATGGCAGGAGGCACAATTTTTGGGATCATGGATTAGACCCCATTGCACCTTCAAGTAAATGCCTGTCGGGCCTAAACAACACACATTGAGAAACATTCACAGTGGTACAAATTAAATGTTATCACTGACTTAAATGCTAGCCTGGCTAAATTTCTACTGCTTTGTATGACCCTCACAGTACTTATTCAGGGGGTCCTGTGACACTAATTGCTGTGTTGTTTTGCTTGTAAACTGTCTGCTAACCGCAGTGCTTGGCAATGTGATTTTTCTACTCTTTGGACACTGCCCAAATTGAGTAAAGTCTGTGTCTTGTAGTTCTCGTGAATATGTTGGGGGCTTTCACTCTCCCTGAGGCCTCCACCAGATGCTGAGTGGCTGGTTTTCAAGCATTTGCCACTTTAGTGCCTCTGTAAGTCCCTTTCCCTACATTTTTCCTCTCCATATTTTTTGGTATCTTTTTAGCACTAAAACACACCAGAAACGCACTCAGGCAGCAGTTAGCATTTTATGGGTCTTCCAACCATGATTAAATGTAACATCAGTTTAGCATCTGATGTGTCCTCTAAAAGGGCATAATATCCTGAACTGAAAGAGTGGGGGACATAATAACTGAATGCGTTCTTTCCATCTCCTGTTACTATAGACCCTAATCCCAGACAAAGAGCTTGGCTACTGTGAAGTTAAGGTTCAGAGAATGTTTCAATAAGTTAACAGTGCAAACCCTTAAAAATGCATTGCAGCAAGCAAAAAAAAGTTAAAAGTTAAGATTATATAGGCAAGACACTCAAACACCTAAAGAGAGACAAACCTGCTATGGAGCCATTCACCTTACTTTCATTCTGTCACCTCAACGATTGCCATTGCCAACCCTCCTTTTCTTTATTCCTTTTTAAAGATTTTTTTTTAAGTTGTACTGGTTTGAGGACTTTTTCCTCAGCTCTAAGTCTCTAGGTCAGGGAAGCTCAATGTCTGGCCCATGGACCAAATGCAGCCCATGGAACCATAGGCATCTGGCCCACAGGGGTCCCCATGAATCATAAAATACAGCAGCAGGGGAGCGGTGGCAATAAATATGGCCACCCGCCCCGATGCCAAATTCCCAAGCCCTGTGCAGCTGGTTTGGGACAGGCCACACCCCGACCCCTGCAGCTGGATGAGGCCAGGCCATGCCCCTCCTCCCAGACTAGGTAGGGCTGGGCCATGCCCCCTTTCCCCTGTAAGGTCGGCTTGAGCCCCCTTCCCTTCCCTTGCAGGACCGGGTCAAACCCCCTCCCCCTGTGGGGATGGGTTTGGGCTGGGCCATGCCCCCTTTACCCTACAGGGCTGGGCCATGACCCCTCCTTCCCCCCCCGCGGGGCCAGGTTGGAGCCAGGATGCCCCCTGCCACATGGCTGGATGGGGCCTTGCTGCAACTGCCCCAAGCCGGTTTGGGACTATGAGCCAGATCTGGCCCACAGATGTACCGTGTACTCCCCATCTGGCTTGCCGCCCAAAAAAGGTTGAGCACCACTGCTGTAGGTAAAGCTTTACATGTTCTTAATGTTTGGTTAGGAAGAAATGCCCCTAGGATGGGACCCTGCACAAAACCCATGGAAAACATGAAAGCCAGACACTGCACAACTAGGTGGATGCAGGTACCAAACACAGTCATCTTTAGGTTTCTTAATTTTTCGAAGTGAGCAAATCAAAATGCTAATATTGTCACACATGCAGCAATGGCCTAGAAAGCATTTTGTGTAGGGAGCATAAACACCAATATTTTCTTCCTACTGCATAACATTTTCTAAATGGATAGGGTCCCTAAATATTTGCTACTGCTGACATTAGATAAAGACACAAAAACTAATTGTAACAAGGCAGGAGCTGATGAATCAAGTACAAACAAGAAAAGCCTACAAAATTTAGCGTTATGTTCCTTCTGCTCGAGGTTATTTGTGGTATTCAGGGACACCTAAACGAGAAGACTGGATAAACTGCATTCAAGACTGTTTGGAAAGAAGTGTGTGCCATTAAATTCAGCGTCCAACATCTGACTGAGACTACTGCTGCATCTTGTTCTAAGAGCAGGGCGATGGACAAAATGGGAACAATTTAAATGTGACACTATCAATGCATAGTATAAACATCATGAAAAGACTTACAAACCAGAACACAGGATTTGCCACAGCAGATAAGGTACAGATTTACTGGTCCAAAAATTATGCCAGGATGGTACTCAGTGTGTCAAAGGATGTTTAGTTACTTCTTAGTAATTACAAAAGAATTCTGGGATTTAGCTATGTATATAGAAGGCTACCTTTAAAACAGGGCTCTGCAAGAAGTGGGAGGACAGGCAGACAAGAACAGATGAAAAGCCTGCAGTCAAATTAGAACTGCTTATAAGCTTTACAAATTTCTCTTAAGGGATTCAAAACCTTATTTCTCTTGCAACAGGAGGAAGGTTCTGGTTTTCTGGTCTCAAACTCTACCTAGTTTTTGCCATCCAACATACATTCTGCAAAAGATTAAAGCAATACAATTAGTGACTTGCATCTTTTATTATGTTATTTAAATATAAAATTCCACTTTTGGTTTTATTCTGGTCTCTCCTAGGGTAATCTCATACTTATTACATTCTTGTGAATAATGGCAAGTGTAAGGCAGATCCTCAGCAAAGGGGATAAAAGCATTCTTTCCAAGGTTTAGCAGCTCCTTCTCTTCCATTCAGGTCTGCTTGGCAAAAGGATGGTATCATGAATTGTTAAGATGCAGAAAGGAATAAACCACCTTATACATGTGAATGGCTTGAGTTAGCTTATCAGGGTAGAGCTAAATGCTGCAATCACAGAGTTTGAGTCTCCATAGTACACAAGGTTCTGACCACAGTCACAGTACTTAGCTGCTCCAACTCCTAATTACCTCACTCTGGTATATAGGGATACAGGAACATAATTGCATCTTTAGTACATCTGCACAAAAAAGGCTTCAAAGATACAGCTTACGCACTTGGCTAATGTTTATGAGGAAACAAACCTAAGGAGAGGCATTTAGATGTCTGACATCTGACACTCTATAAATTAGTAAATGAAGAGAAATGTTCAGCTTAAACATTGCCAAATAGGTTATCAAAAGCAACAGATACACTGTTTTAGATGAGAATATGCAAAGATGCATTTATTTTCTTTGATGGATGTGAAACGCACTCCCCTAGGTCTGTTCTGAGATGTTGCGTAAAGTCTAGGACTTGTGCCGGAGACAGATGGCCCTTTTGTTATTTTTTTTTATTTTGTTAATATGTTGACAGTAAAGCCCTAGTGGATGAAATGCACATGCCTCCAAAATCAGCACTTCTCCTTCCTCTTCTTAACTTCACTGCATTGAATCATCATCTCAGTAGTGTACGACATGCACTTTCCCAGATCCCTCTCTCTCAAGTAAGCTGCCACTACTGCCATACACTTTGTACCATTAAATACTCTTGGGACAGCCTTCAACACTAGAGGTAACACACACAGGACTGAAGGCACAGCCTGCTACCAACCCACCTGAGGAATTTTCTGTTTGATTGACACATTTGGATGCAAATGCAAAGCACATCTGCAGATACTGTCCAGTTCTTCCTGATCTTTGCAGCTTGTAAAACTTGCTGCAAAATTTGAATCATGCTATGGGTTATCACTGATTAGTTTGCTTAACTATGGGAAGTCATTACACTTGATAAAAAGCTCCTTAAAAATTAGTATGCTCTGTTACTAACTGGATAACTTAAATGCATGGATAGTAATGACATGGATCATCTGTAGGTAATCAAATGGTAAGAACAGATTTACCATCAGTATCAACCCTTTAATCAAACCCAGGGTTTTTAAAAGACTGAGCTCCTCAAGTAGGTTAATTTGGCAACATACATCTATAGCAACAGCATTCTCAAGGCATCAATGGGATTTTAACAAGAGGGACAGGGAGGAGCCTGACTTCAGACTAACATGGCTAACTACCTCTCTCTACTGTGATTTTGACAGTTTATGCTCTAAAAGCACTGAGGGAAGTGGCTGGTCTATGATGATCTTGTAAGTGGAAATTGTCCTTTTAGCCCTAGGAGCTGACAACATTTTGGCTGGTGCTTTAGTTCTCTGGAATAGTGAAAGTTGGGAGAAACAGTCTGGGGCAAGGATAGAGGATTTCAGATGTTCCTCAACTAGATTAGGAAGTACTGGTCCACTATAGGAATGCTGGCTGTAGCAGTTCTTTGCTATACTATAACACAAGTCTTCTCTCATTCATCACCTTGCTACACTTCTTCACATACTCAAGGGGTGAAGTGTATGAGAATTTGGCTGTATAGAATGCATTTCCTGAAGTTGGGAAACAGCAAATATAGGAAAATCATTCACAACTAGTTTATATTATAGCAGTTGATTAAGAATATAAGGTTACTTGGGAATTAACTCATAAAGGGCAACAAGTCATCCTGCAAGCTTTTAGACTGTACAGGAAAACCTTTTAAAGGACAGCAGTAATGGCTTTTTCACTTGCTCTATGAACAAGCTCTCTGGTTCGCAAGATCTGTAGATCTCAACTCAATGTACTACAGGTCTGGATGCAATATCACTTAAGACAACCGCTGGGGCCACTGTTCATTCTTTTGGCTATACTTTAATTGGAAGTTTTTGCTGGATTCAGTGACTTGCGGCCAACAAAGTATGAATTACTTCTAACTTTCCTTTATAACAATTAAAGGTTGAATCTTTAATTACATAACCAATTCCTTTATGCTTTGTCAGAAGCAAATGTGAAGAGAAAGTTCATGCAAGGGGATTTTACACACACCATCCTGATCAGCAGAGCTCTTTTTGTAAGCAAGCTTTCCCAAGGAAATGCAATGGGAGAGTGGTCACATCATTCACAAATGGGGGTAAGAGCAGGGGGTAAAAACCACAGAATACACATGTGTTGCTAGCTTACTCAGGACTGTGCCCCATGGGAGATGGTGCTTCCTAAGTGTAGTTGCTTCTGCTTGCAGGAGACTAAATCTGTCCTAGTTTAGGGGCTCTCCCCCAAGCCACTATAAGCAAATTGTATATTCACAGATGAGAGAGAAGGGATCACTGTGATCATTTTAAGTGCATCATTCTGCATAGGTTTGCCAATTGTGTGTAAATTTACAGACAGTCCATCAGAAAAATGGTTAAAAGTGCTTGTCTTTAAAGTCCATAAAAATATTTAAATGTCCATCAAATTTACAGAGGGCTGGCAATCCTGCTCCTCCCCGCTGCTGCCTACTGGGACGTTTGAATGCTTCTGAAAATGCTTTGAGTATTGTGTGTAGGAGGAGGTGGGGGATTTCTCCTAGCTTGCTCTAGGGGGAATGGAGGGGGGTGGGGGAAGAGGGCAGGTAACAGGGGGGCTGGTTGGCAGGGAGTGTGTCCCGAGCACAGGGGGGTGGGGCTTGGAGGGCCCCTGACCTGAGCTCCAGCCCCCACTCCCTTCCTGTGGTTTTGCAGCAGCAGTGGGGAAGGGAGGATCAGATCAGGCACTTTGCTGCTACAACAGGTCATGGAGTAGCGGCTGTAGCAAAGAGGGAGCTACTTACAGCTCATTCACAGCAGCAGCAGGCCTCTCTCCTCCATCTCCCATAAGGGGAGGGGCAGGTAGTAGACACTTTGCACCTTGATCCTCATCTTGGAGGAGTGTGCAGGGATTTGGAAGAGGTAAGACAGTGCAGCAGGGAGACAGGAGAGATGGATAAACCCCTGCCTTTCCTGCTCCTTGCACTAAGGGGAGAGATTTATTTGGGGGAGAGCAACTGGTGGCTGGAGCAGTTTCTACAACAGTGATTCTCAGTTGTTGTGCTGTGGCAATAGTAGGCAGGTAAAACTGCTCTGTATGCTCCCCCTGCACTGGGGCTCTCTAATCAGCCTAAAGCAGGCAGCAGTGCTGCCTTGTGCTGTGCAGTGTTGCTTGGTTTGGCACTCCTTACACTTCTCCCAGAAGCAGGCATGGGTGGAACTGTCCTGTCTGCTTCTGTTTCCAGGAGTGTAGGGGCACCAGACCAAGAAGGGTTACACAACAGAAGGCAGCTCCTGCCTGTTTCAGGGATTAGAGAAAACAAATGCAAGAGGAGCCCTTCTTTGGCTGGCTGTGAGGTAGGTACATGGTGCAGTTTCATCTGGAAGCAGCAGAACCTGGCTGAGAAGCACTGAGGCAGCACCAACAGTGTTTCTTAGTTGGGGATGCCACCACTTAAAAAACAAATGAACGTGGAGGTGGGGTGCCATGGCTCTGAAAAATTTGAGAACCACTGTTCTAGAGCAAATAGGCAGGCTGGCAGTTACCAGCTGAGGTAGTTGGGAAAATTGTCTCTAGGAGAGGTTCAGCACTGGATTTTCCTGCATCGACTTTCTTGTTCCTAGGGAGGCTTTAGCTCTCACTGTTGGAGGCACAGTTTCTGCTTTACAAACATGCAGCAAGAATGTGGGTTGCTGTACTTAATGATATTAGGAATTTTGAGGTCCTTGGCTTCTGGGGAAGTGGAGGAAGGGATTAAATGCTCTTGCACCCATGAACTACACAAATAAAGTGTGTATATTTGTACTTTGCACTCCTTTTTCATTATGTAAAAAATGATAGTAAAAAAGTTTGGTTGTCCATAAAAGGTTTGCAGATCATCAGGAAAAAAATAAAATTAGGGTTGACAATCCTGCTCCTGCACAACACAGGCCCCTAAATTAATTCCTGTTATAGCTGGACTAGATCTTTTGGGGCCCTGCTACACATTCAAATTAATGTTGAACAGAAACCAGCTACAGAGCTGTTACACATTTTTAAGGACTGGCTGGCTCTTTGTATAGCTGGATGGACATTTTTATTGTGTGATAACTACTGTGCACTTACAGCTGGTCTTACTTTGCACATGTGACCAGTTTAAATTTATTGTGCAATTAACCAGTTAATTGTGTAGTTTATGTAATGTGTAGCAAGGGTCTTAGAAAACACACCTTGACCTTATTTTAAGGTTTCCAAAGATGGAATGTCCGTCACACTGTTAGCAAATTGTTTGCATACCCTCACTGTACCACATTTGTAATCTGAATTTGTCTAGCTTCAAATTGCAGCTTTACTCCCTTTATATCTTTTGATCGCTAAGGTAAACAGCAACCCTGGAACTGAACTGGAAGCTCATGTTCAGTTGACTATCCGTGATGACCCCACCACCACAAGTCTTTATCAGAGTCAGCGTCCCAGGACAGAGTGCCTCAGTCTGTTGGTATGTTTGTTCCTAGATGCACTGATTTGGGTCATTGTAAAAAAATCATATTGTTTGCTTGTAACAAACTTACTAAATGATCCAGATTACTCTGTGAAATGACCTGTCCTCTTCAGTATGTACGACTTTTCTAACCTCTATGTCATTTGCAAGTAATCAGTAACGATTTTGTGTTTTCTTCCAGTTTACTGATATAAATGTTATTTAGGGTAGCTCTAAAACACTGCTCCTCCTCCTAGAAACCAAGGCTTAGTAATGATCCCCTGCTGACTCTTTTTTTAAATACATCTTGAGTTAGTAGCTTTTGTTTCCTATCATGCTTTGTTATTGTTGGAATGGAAGAGTTTCATCATCACCTGGCTTCTTCCCAAACATAAAAGGTATATTTGTTGAGTAATTCTTAATTTTATGTATCATTATTGACAATCTTACCATTTTCATCTAGAAATGGACCCATATCATCATTAAAATTATTTTCAGTTCTTACATATTTTTTAAAACTACTGTTTTAACTCTACAGACAACAGATTTCTCCACATGTCCTTTTGCTTCCCCTAAAAGATACTAATTCCTATCACTTTTGTCCATCACCCATTTTTTATATCATACATACACTTTATGGATGCTTTCACTTCTCCTTTAATCCAAAGTGGAATTCTTTTTTGACTGTGGCTCTTTGGGCATCTTGTGAGATGTCCTCAATCAGTTACTAATTATCATTCACATTTTTCTGTTCTTTCAAATGCTTTGGCTCATAATGGTTTTTGGCTTTGTGAAATTTGCCTTTTTTGTATAGATAATATTTAATGTTTGCCTGGGCTTTATTCTCCTTGCGCATAACAAATGTAACCAATACATTTCAATACTACTTTTACAGATGATTTTGATAATTACAGCCTCAAGTTCCAGATAGGGCGATGACTAAGCAGGCCATAGCTCACAGGAATAAGTGTTGGGTCATCTTACTAAAATTGATTTAACGTTGTATGCAAGACAGCTGACCTGCACTTTAAATCTATCATTGTCTCTTTTTGGTGGGTTTTTGTTTTTTGTTTTTTTGACTGTTGTCAAAATCATTGGTCAGCATGAATGACAATGCTGTTAACACACATTCATATCTCATCTAGTGTGCCTTACTGGAGCAGCCTATTTTCTGGGGCCTTTAACATCATGCTCAGCGTGAACACAACAGTTGTGCCACATAATTTCTACTTCATCACTTGTCTTACTCTTAAATTTCATGATCTGCAAGGAATCCCAGGAGCCAAATCTGCAGTGCGAAGCCATGCAATTTGGCTTGCAGAGACAGAAATTTGGTGGTGCGAGGAACAGTGATAACCACGCTCTGGGAGCTGCAGCAATTAATGCTGCCTCCACCAAATTCAAGCCTTGCGGGTCAGATGACACAGCTCTGCGCTCCAGATCTGGCCTGCAGACTAGCACCATGCCATTCACCTGGCTCATGGGGTTGGATGAATTGGGCATCACTGCCCTAACAGGTACCCATGAGGCCAACTGGTTGGGGAAAGCTGTGGGAAACACTTTGACTTGTGGCTCACAAACAGGGAGGAATTGTTTGAGAATGTGAAGATGGAAGGCAACTTTGGTGACAGTGACCATAAAATGATTGAGTTCAAGATCTTAAAGGAAGGAAGGAGAGCAGCAGAATATAAAGATACTGGACTTTAGAAATCCAGACAAACTCAGGGAACTGGTGGGCAGGATCTCCTGGGAAGCAAGTCTGGGGGGGAAAGGGAGTCCAACAGAACTGGCTGCACTTCAAAGCGGCTGTATTAAGGACACAGAAGCAAGATACCCCAATGCAACAGAAAAATGGGAACTGCACACAACAATTATTCCAATGAGTTGAAATTCAAAAATTACTTCTACAAAAAGCAGAAACTTGGTCATATTACTAGGGAAGAGTATAAGAGTATTTCATGGGTGTGAAGGGAGAAAATTGGGAAGGCCAAGGTGTGATTTGAGATGCAACTGGCAAGAGACACAAAAAGTAATACAAAGGGATTATTCCTCTTAGTCTTGACATACTTGCAGACCAAAGAAACAATAAGTTCCTTAAGGAATGCAGAAGCCAATCTAGATGATGCAGAGGCGGCCAAAATATTTAATGCCTTTTTTACTTTAGTCTTCACAAATCGGGGCAGCTACCAGATGAAGAGCACATTTGGCAGGACCCAAACAGCCTAGAGTAATACAGATTGGGGATTATTTAGAGAAGCTAGATGCTTTCAAGTTGGCGGGGTGAGATGGGATACACCTTAGGGTTCTGAAGTAACTGGAGGAGGTAATTTCAGAGGCATTAGATATCATCTTTGAGAACTTGTGGAGGTTGGGTGAGGTCCACGACAACTGGAAAATGAAAAATATGATGCCCATCTTTAAGGGAAGATGGACGATCTGGGGAATTGCAGACTGGTCAGATGGACCTCAATATCTGAAAAGATCACGGGGCAGGTCCTCAAGGAATCTATTGAGACGCAACTAGAGAAGAACAAGGGGACCAGGAACGGCCAGCATGGACTCACCAAGTTCAAATCATGCCTGACTGACCTGATTTCTTTCTGGAAATAAATGAATGCATAAATGCAGACTGGGGAATGACAAGCTAGGTTACAAAACTGCATAGAAGGACCTTTAAGTTAAGCAGATGATAAGATGAATATGAGCAAACAGTATGCTCTTGGCTGCATTAAACAAACAAACAAAAAAACCCAACAACTGCATACTGGGTTATATTAACAGAATTGCTGCTTGCAAATCAAGGGAAGTGATTTTTTTGCTCTATTCAGCAGCAGTGAGGCCTCAAGTGGAGTATGTTTGTCCAGTTTTGGGCCTCATACTTCAAGAAAGATGTGGACAGATTAGAATCTACCTTGATTTTAGCAAGGCTTTTGATATGGTCTCCCACAACATTCTCACAAGCAAGCTAAGGAAGTAGCTGGATAAATGGATTGTGAGGTGGACAGAAAACTGGCTGGAGGATCAGGCTCAGAAGGTAGTAATCAATGGCTCAATGTCTACTTGGCAGAGTGGTATTAAATGGAGTGCTCCAGGGGTTGGTCCTGGGGCCGGTTTTGTTCAATGTCTTCATCAAAGTTGGCATAGAGTGCGCCCTCAGCAAGTCTGTAGATGACATCAAGCTGGAGGGGAGTAGTAGATATGATGGAGGTTAGGGCTAGGAGTCAGAGTCACCTAGACAAATTGTAGGATTGGGCCAAAAGAAATCTCATGAGGTTCAACAAGGTCAAGTGTAAAGTCCTGCACTTAGGACAGAACAATCCCATGTACCAGTACAGGCTGGGGGTTGACTGGTTGGGCAGCAGCTCTGCAGAAAAGGATCTGGGGGTTACAGTGGACAATAAGTAGAGGTGCACTGATACATCAGTTCAATATCGGATGGGTACCGATATAAAGATAATAATCTATATTGGATATTGGCCTTAAGTGGCCGATAATTGGGCTGATAAGTTCCCATGCTGCGTGCAGCTGCAGTGCAGCACGTAGGCAGTGAAGACATAGCTGGCAGTGTGAAGAGCTGTCTCCAGCTGGTAAATCTGCAGGGGCAGATCAAGGCCCTGCTGTGAGGGAGGGAGTGAGGCAGGGGCTGGAGCTGGGGCAGGGGCAAGTGCTGCCTGGTCAGGGCGGTTGGGCAGGGCTCATCCCGGGGAGAGGGGAGGGAGAGGCGGAGGCAGCTCCCACTTCCAGGCACGGCTCATCCGCCAGCTCCCACCACTGCTGCTGTCACTTGTCCAGGAGGGCACCAGGGGGCATATGCCCCTGGATCTGTGTGGGGTGGGGTGGGCCGGGGCCAGGGCTGTTGCTAGCAGAGCCTGGGATGGGTGGGGCGTGAGGTGCGCAGCGGTGCCATGGGGGGGGGGGCTATAAGGGTGGTATGGCACATTTAGGGTGGCTTCACCCCCCCTGTAGCCCCCTCCCAGCAGCGTCGCCCCCTGCCCCATGTGGCCCAGGCTCTGCTGGGAATAGGCCTTGAATCTGCACGGGGTGGACTGGGGCCAGGGCAGTTCCCAGCAAAGCCTGGGCCAGGTGGGGCATGGTGCTGCTGGGAGAGGGCTACGGGGGGGGGGGCTGCAGCCACCCTGAAATTCATTGAAACCCCCTCATAGCCCCCTGCTCCCAGTGGTGCCACCACACACCCTGCACCCCACCTGGGCAGCCCAGGCTCCATGGGGAACAACTCTGGCCCCAGCCTGCCCCACCTGGTGCAGATCCAGGGCCACATGCCTCCCCACATCCTCCTGGACAAGTGACAGCAGCAGTGGCAAGAACTGGCGGATGAGCCATCGGACCAGCTGTGTGTGGCGGTGGGAGCCACCTCTGCCTCCCCCTTCTCTCACACTCCCCAGATGAGCACTGCTCCATTCTACACCCCCCAGATGAGCTGCAGCTTTGTCCTCAGCCCACCCTCCCTGACTGGGCAGTGCTTGCTCCTGCCCCAGCCCCTGCCTCCCTCCCTCACAGTGGGGCCTTGATCTGCCCCCCCATGCCCCTTCCCTTCCCCACCCCCTGCCCCTTCTCCTACCACACCAGACTTACCTGCTGCAGGCAGTGTATCAGATAGGAATTGGCTGATATGCCTCCTTAAATATCAGCTATAAGTATCTGCCTCAAAAATCTCTATTGGTGCACCCCTAACAATAAGTTAGATATGAGCCAACAGTGTGCCCTTGTTGCTAAGAAGGCTAACTGCATACTGGACTGCATTGTAGGAGTGTTGCCAGTAGGTTAAGGGAAGTGATTATTTCCCTTTATTCAGCATTATGTTCAGTTTTAGGCCCCCCACTATAGAAAGGATGTGGACAAATCGGAGAGTCCAGCGGAGGGCAACAAAAATGGTGAGGGAGCTGGGGGGACATGACTTATGGGGGGAGGCTGAGAGAACTGGGCTTATTTTAGTTTAGAAGAAAAGACCGAGAGGGTATTTAATAGCAGCCTTCAACTACCTGAAGGGTGGTTCAAAGGAAGATGGAGCTAGACTGTTCTCAGTGGTGACCGGTGACAGAACAACAAGCAATGGTCTCAGGTTGCAGCAAGGGAAGTTTAGGTTAGATATTAGGAAGAATTTTCTCACTAGGAGGGTAGTACAACACTGGAACAGGTTGCCCAGAGAGGTAGTGGAATCTCTATCCTTGGAGATTTTTTAACAACTGGCTAGACAAAGCCTTGGCTGGGATGCAGTGCTTTGAGCAGGGGGATGGACTACATGACCTCCTGAGGTCCCTTCCAACCCTCATTTTCTATGATACTATGAAAGAATCTAGTGGAGGTGATGACAATTTTTAGAGGTTTAGAAGGCAAGATATACAAGGAAAGGCTGAAAGAATTTAGATTATTTCGTTTGGAGATGAGAAGAACGAGGGGGACTTTGATAACAGTCTTCACATATTTGAAGAATGATCATAAAGAGGATAGTTACAGGTAGGGGACAGGACAAAGAGGAATTGCCTCAAACTGCAGCAGAGGAAATTTAGGTTGGAGACAGGAAGAACTTCCTGACTATGAAACTGGTCAAGCTTTGGAACATGGTACCTAGAGAAGTTGTGGAATCTCCATTCCTGGAAATTTTCAAGAGCAGGTTAAACAGACATTTGACTGGTATGGTTTAGTCGGGGATGATGATGCCTTGGAGCAGGATGCTAGATCTCTTATGAGGTCCCTTCCGGCCCCACTGTCCTACAATCCTATGATAGTCACAATAGCTCAACAGTTACACTGGCTTCAAGTCAAGTTTTTCAAATTTAGTTCTTCTGTTAACTCCCAAGTCTGCAAACCTGACTGACCTCTTACTGCGTATTCTCCCCAACATGCCTGGAGAAGACTGAGCCTCTCAAAAATGACACACCCTCTTCTCTGTTTGTGAAGCTGAAAACATAGTGAACTTCAATTATACAGTTGCTATGACTGAATAAATGGATAATCAGGACACCTGGGCAGAATATCTAGGGGCTTTGTGGGATGTCATCCATAAGCTTCAGAGAAGTATGAATCTAAACTTGTCCAGACACCAGAAATACTGCATTTCTACTTAAATTCTTACTTATTTGCCTTGGACAGTTTTCATAGTAAACAGAACTAGCTCATATCCATACCATATGTGTGTGGGTGTTGAGATCTGTCATGATAGGATACTGATAGTTGACCTACCCATAAAGGACCTGGTCCTATAAGGTGCTAAACTGCCCTCAGTGAAGTCACTGTGGGTGCATCTACACATGTGCTTTATTACAGAGTAGACCAATTAGCTCTGCAGTAAAGTGTCATTGTCTACATTTGTGATGCTATTAGGGTGCAGTAAACTGATTTAACTCTGCTGTAAGATAGTACTGTCATGGGTTCTGACCAGGGGCATAAATTGTATCCAGTCAGCCCAGCCAGCTACAGGCCTGCTCCATCCTGGCTGAAATTGCTGGTGTCCCAGGCACATGTGTAGATACTGCACCTGAAAGCAGTTTACTCCAGCTGAAGCTGCTCTGGAGTTTATTGCTTTGCATTAATTGCATGTGTAGATGCACCCTGTAGGTTTAGGACGTCTAGGATAATCCTGAAGGTTTGCTCTTTACTGAAGAAATCAGAGTAAACTCAGCAGAGACATTAATTGAAAGATAAGACACCATCAACACTTTCTTTATTCAAACCAGTGGTGAAAACAGTGCAGAAGGGTGTGGAAGTGGCACAATTCCTAGTCAGATGGCATTATGTGAGTTATTATTTTGGGGTATATTTCAACATACACTTATGCTATTTTCAGAAAAATAAGGAATAGAATAATGTAGCTGACTAAAATGGAGGAATTTAAAAACGTTTAACATTGTAACCACATACTACCTAGTATGTTATCCCATGAGTGAGAAGAAAAGATAAAAAGGTCTATTTCTTCCATGAATATTCTCTCTCAGAGTATGTTTTAACTGAGGTTTTAAAAACAAATCAATAAACCTACTGAGGAAAGACAGCAATTTAAAAAAATAGGCCTAAATTTTCTTTTGCCTAGACAATATCATAAGCATTGGATACCATGGGTCTAAGATTGAGGTAGAAACATGTTGAGACTTACGTATCCGTAATGTCCTTTCCGGGAACAATTGTAGCAATATGCTATGATTGAATACTCAGAAGAACTGGCCTTCTTGATTGGTCCTGGTTTGGTCTGCAATAAAAAAAATTGGTGAGAAGTAGATCTGGGAAGATTCAAAATGCTAAAATCAGGGTAGGTTAAAATAAACAAAGCAAAAATCTGGCAGAGAAACTGACAGCTTTCCAGAGGAAAAAAACAAGTGTGCAAGAAGCTTGGGATACAAGACATACATTGTTCATTTTATTGTAATATTACACAGAGAATTATCCTGATCGCTGAAATCAGGTGGGAGAGAAAACTTTAGTGTTAATTCTGTATTGTCATTTCATTTCAGTGATGAATATAGGAACATAAGTTCTTGATTTATTTCTCTCTCCCTCCTTTTTTATTATATATTCATTTATTTTTACAGATGCCCCACTTTCCCCAGGGAGCAACGAGGGCCATCAGATATTACATCCACCAGCTGGATAGGAGCATTTGTGTATTAAAAAACTAGTCCCTCCCAGCAGGGCTCACTTACAGCAGTATGGCAAGGATCTGAGAGGGAGGGAGAGAGGGAGGGAGAGACAGACAGACAGACACAGCCTAAGACTACTACACTCATGTTTCCATCCCCTACCACAATAAAAGGAAAGAGAAGAAAAAGGTTCTCTCCAGAACTTGCTACTTTGTTTCCCAGCCAATTTAGGGGTCTATAATAGAGACACAATTTAATTCTTCTATTTAGCTGTTCAAGGTTATAACTTTTTCCGGCTGATATAATGCAAAGATATACTTGGCGCACACTACTGAATTTAATGGAATATGCATTTTTTCCTCATTTCTATTGGATAAGTTTGTTTGAAGGGGAAGAGTTCAAATTTTAACAAAAATGCATACAAGTGTTCTCATGCATTTCCTTAAACATGTTTTAGGTGGCATGCTGAGTAAAGCTACTATTTATTAGGTCTGAAAAAACCCCTTTGATTATAAATAATGGACATGTAGGTAAAAAGAGGAGGGACAGAATATATGACTATGAAAAAACTGGTCAGAATAGAAAACTACTACATTTTGAAGCTCTATACATTTTTTAAAAATTATTATTCACTCTAGTAGAACATAAACAACTATAGGATTTCAAAGACTGATATTTTGTAAGATTGCTTGTTATTGTAAAGGTTACTTTCTTTTTCTTAAAACACTCCTCACTGCATTTGCTTACCGTTACTGCTACTACTAATACTGCTGTATGGGCTCTTTCCAGAGAATATTGGTGCTTGTAAAATAGACAAACTACAAGGTTATTCATTAAGCTTTGTTTTTTCGTTTTAAGAAAAACGCATTTGATCGTGCACTTCAAACCCATTTTAACTGTGGTAGTAAGTGTGCTGCAGACTTGTGTTATTTTGTTCACATTTTTTTTTTTTTTTTTACAATCTGCTGAACAAAAAGTAAATGGAAAAAGGGCAGCTTCATGCAGAATGACATGAAAAATGGAGCAGAAATCAGAGAAAAATAAATTGTGATTTGTGGCAAAAGAAGTGGCAGCAAAAATGAAAATTTCCTTTAAAATACGAGATGGATCTCTTTTCCTCTCTTTCTCTGTATAAAGGCCTGTCTAGAAAGCAATGCATCAAGGCCACCCACTTGTGCCAGCCCAACTTTTTGGGTCTCTTTTCTATCATCAATACTATAAACACAGAGGAAAGAAAACTATGTAAACACATGTTTAAATCCATAGGTTTTTTCCAGGGTGGAATACTTCATAGAAAAAAACTGAAGGAAGTAAAGTTGCCCGTCTCCAGCTTGGAAAGAACTCCTAAAACTGTATCAAATCATCCAGACCTCCTTCCCTCTCCTGCCACAAAAAAAGTATGTATATTGACATAAGCTTTGAAAGCTGATTTTATTGAAGCTGATGTTGTAAAGCTGCCATAAGATCTCAAGAGGTCTATTCCTGGGTTCCTCCAGTCACCAGTTGCCTACTAGAAAGAGGTCTGCATCTAGAATGTGTGTGGAGGACAGCTATCAAAGGACGATCAACTGTATAATATAACATTTTATTCTTTATTTGGTCATGAGATGGGTTATATAATGTCTTTATAAGAAATGTTTGAATTAATAGCCTTCATTCTTGTATACTGTGCTATAACTGAAACACATAATTACAACTATGGTACATGCCAAATAGACATGCTTTACTCTCAAAATGCTGTGTTATACAACTTGTGAATTATTAAATTGTGTTGCATGGATTTAGCCAACAATTTAGGCTATTATGGTACCTATTTTCATCTCTGTTAAAACTTACCTGTAGTTCAAAACAACACACATTTGTTTTTTCCATAAGTAATGCATTTTTCTCTCTCTTGAGGCAGGATTTATTAAACACCAGATGTATGGATCAGATTGACATTGCTGACATAAAATTGAACATGCCCACCAGTAAAAACTCAAGTAATTTACATGACTAGATGAATAAATATTAAAGTACTTAGAGATGCCTTCAGTAGAAATTTCATTCTGATCTCGTAATTAACCCTTAAACTTGTAGGTAAAGGTAACCAACCTAGCTCATAAATTATGTTTGAATTTCTGAAGCTTGGGTGCTTTCCACTTTTAAAATGGCTTGGTGCTAACACTTGAAGTTTTCAGCAGTCACAACTTCTGACAACCCTACTCAGAAGTTCATCTATCTGGATGTTAACCTGAATAATGATTCCAGCTGAAAACTTTAATTGCTATGATAAATGTTATCTGCATGCTATCTTTTATCTCCATGCTATCAACAAAAGAGGAGCACAAACTGAATAGCTCTTACCTCACTAGGAACTAATTGTACATCAGAACTGGGCAGAAACACAGGGATGTTAAGCTTTTTGTATTGTACTGTACAAGATCTAACAAGAATCCTTGAGAGTATTCAGTGAATTAGGAATGTATACTCATGTGACACAAAAAAACTCTGCACGACATTTCCTTTTGTTTAGCTAATAGAAAAAGGTCAGATTTAAGGACACAAATTAAACTGAATACTTACAGTTCAGATTACCACTATACATAACTCTACTGCTTTCCAAAAGCCAAACAAAAAGGGAATTTGTATGTTTTTAAGCCGTTTATTTTCTTATTATTTAAGGTTTAAAAAAGCACCTAAAGACTCTGACCAAATGGGTACAAAATGAAGTATTCATGAAAATAGCTCCTCTATGTTATAGTTTTTTTTGTTACAAACATTTAAATAATCTATATTTGTAGGGTGATATCTTGGAGATTACTTCACTATCAATATATAGAAGTAATAACCTGGTAGATAGCATTACCTATGAAAGGTCCATCCCATCTGCTATTCTTGCTGAAAGCTTTTCATGCACCAGTAAACTCAGTAAATATCAGAAGATAAAGCATAAGCCTACCACGCCACGGATTTACTCCTAATGTCTCCTCAAAGTGCAGCCCGATGCAACGATTACAAATGATTTTTCTTCTAATGTCATTTTACATAACCCTTTTTTCTGCATGAGTAGTTAGTGCGGAATGAATGAATGAATGCCATTAAAACAGTTAATCATTATCTGGGACACTGGCCTTCCTCCCTTCTCAACTAGGAATCTCCATGACAAAGGCCAAGAGATCAAAATGCCAGGGCTGCCTCAGTGGCCTATTTCTGACAGTAATTTTTTATGTAAATGGGCCTGCTGGGCAGCTCCCTCTGTGACCTTGAGCTGCCCTTATCTAAACTGACTTTGATCCAATAAGGGCTTGCTTTTATGAAGCTCATTACTACCTAGGATATGCAATCTGACTAAATCTCACTAATTAAAGACAATGTTCTATACATTTTTTTATTTCACACACACATTTTATATAGATTAAATATTTTACACACACATCTGTTTATTCAGAGAAACACATGTATTCTAGAATCTTCTATGCATGTTGAACCTTGCACATTTGACAAATACATAGCTAAACATATGATGTGACTTTTAAAGTAAAGTATAGCCCCTGGTTGCATACCCTATGACTAAAATTTATGCAAACATAAAAATCCAACTTCAGTAGTACTAAGAAAGGTAACAATGAAATGAAGTTTAGACGCAACTTGAAATGCCCTTCCAAGCTGTTGTCTTTAATAATCTACATAGAAACCTCTGATTCTAATTGATTGTCAGATTCTAACATCATCCATCCTCCCCCAAAACAACACAAAAAATCCAGGTCTACAATGAACAAAGCCTCCACTGGTCCACGAATACCTAACAAAATGATTCTGACAGTGGAGTAAAATACAGAAAGTTTCAAGTACCCACAAATACCCTATAATCAACTGAAATCAATGTAGCAGTCTTATTGCGCAGAACCATTTAAACCAGTTGTCAATCTACCTCTGTTTTGGGGCTACTTACAACGATACCAAACAATATTTTAGATTTGTTTTACACCAGCTCACAACAATGCACAAACTTCATCAACAACCTATATAATTATCTGAGTCTTTACAATGTTTTTTGTACTACTTCCAAAGCAGCCAGTGATGGTGACAGGATACTGGGCACACAGACTGAACCGACAGGGCAATTGCTGTTTTTCATTTAATCTGCAGATTCAACTTTCTTCTGCAATGCCATGCCTCACTCTGCTTACTCATTCTAGCACTCCACAGTTAAACTACAAATTAAATAAAGAATGCTTCTTACATAGGCAAAGTAGATGATATCACAAGCCCTGGCTCTAGGAAGCCTCCTTCCAATGAGTCAATGAGTGACTTTTGCTTGGGGATTCCAGGTCTAGGCTGTAAATATGATGTGGAGAAAGTAGTAAGGACAATGTAAAACTAAGCCTGAAACTCATAAATGGTGTCATTATACCCCTTCTTCTGAGAGCAGTGCAAGATAATCTTATAACGTATCATCATATGCTGGAGATGTCACTCTAGTGAGGCACAGCATGACAAAAAAAGAGTTACAGCTATTGCATTACTGTAAAATCATATTTGATTTCTTTTAAAAAACATATTGTCACCTGTTTGTACTTTAACTGAAACAATAGCAACTAAGGGCCAGTCTCCTATATTTTACGCTGCCAATAAAAGCTATCATGTAATGTTGTAATTATACTGAGGTGTTTTTTTTTAAACCGTGTCATGTACCCAAAAGACTCCCACTCCATTGGGTAATTCCTTAATTAGGCAGACTTTTGAAACGTGTATTATGTACACAACAGACCGGAACGTCTCCTTTGGAGTTTTCCTAGTCTATCGGGTGATTGCATCATTAAGCCACACATGCTACGTAGTAAAAATCCTTATGAAAATTCATGAAAAAATGTACAGAGCATGATTAGTATGCAGGAGACGTAAACAACGTTAATATTTTGGCTTCAAAAAAACCCTGACCACCAAAGCAATTAGGCCATTTTCTGGAACTATTCCCTACCAAATTTCATTTCTTCAATTTTAGCCATTTTGAAAGTTGATACTTCTAAAATTAGTTGTTCAAGTTTCCAAGCACTTTTTAAAAAATTGCACCTGAGTAATATCATTACAAATTACAAACTGTGAGTCAGTTAAGTGAGGTATGTTTATAACCTCCAAATAAATAGGCTACACAGCAGAAACAGTGAAATACCCATAAGTAAAGAGGAGTGAATTATAGCTATATTTTCTGTGAAGATACAGTCACAAATCAATGGCCAGATTTTTTTTAATTGGATAGCCCAGAAAAGCAAATGCTTATGAATAACCACATGAAGAAATCCAAGTTGTTCAATCCATGATACAAGTGGTATGACATGATAGTTTTCTACAGAAGTAGACATGTATATAATGCATTTTAAATAGATGCAAATGGCAGCTACAATTCATTGTGTGAAAAGGTTAAACCAAATGACAAAAATTAGAAATTTATATTTGAAAGGAATGAAATCTTTTGATACTCTTATGAATAGGGAAAGATACTAAAATGTATTCATTTAAGAAGTCTTTTCTGTAAAATGGACAAAAATATCTCTGGTAAGCACAGAACAATGAATATACGCAAGATAATATGGATAAGAGCAATTCATTCCCTGAATGCTCCAAAATCTTCATGGCTTAAAAAGCATCCCAATTTTCTCCAAAGGTGGTTGCATTTATCCACTGGTCCATGGCTAATTTTACATGGAATGCAAAACGTTATTTAAATAAGGCGGTGCGTTAAACTTCAACTATTTCCTATGGAGCTCTCAAACTATAGACCTATCTTTCTTCTATTTTAATTTTAAAGTAAGTTAGCAAAGGCTTCCTTCTTAATCCCCAGAGACTACCTATATAGTGACACAAATGCACAAATTTATGACAGTAACATAAATGCTCCTCTGAAGTAATGTGCAACATTAAGTGAAATCGTTTCCTGGAAAGATATTATAGGTATCTATATTTTATTTGCCATCTTAAACATATCTGAGTCTTTATGACCTTATTTTTAAAATGTATTTCCTTTTTATATTTCCTGGTGCAAATGGACTGCATAAATAAGCAATGTGCTATGAGGCTTCAGACTAGCCGATAAACCCTTTCAATTTTCATGCCAGCTTCTTCTTTTGTAATTCAAATCTGGCTGGAAACTGGCAGCTCTGAAAACTGAAACAAGCACTGCCACAAATACCTTGTAATGCTATCGACCTTGTCTGCCCATGCAGTGAGAAAGGGGGATGCATATGTGTCTGCAGTCATCCAGATAACACAACTCATTTTTTTTTGGGATAACAGAAGCCAGCCCCGGACTGTGCACCAAAAGCAGTCATTACCAGGCAAGCTGGAGAATAAGTCTCTTCAAAATACACAGCGCATTTAAAAACCATATACAGGGCTCAGCCACTGCTTTCATTACCAATTTTAATTTAGCTCCTTCAGTTTGCCAGCCAGATAAACTCTTTAGTGCTATTTTTTAATCTATTTGCCACATTTTATGTTTAAGATTATAGTAATATGGGACAGGAGAAGGAATCACTTTTAGAGGAAATAAAGAAATAGATCCGCTTATCAGCGCCCATCAGAAAGTTCATTAATCAGCCAGGCTTTGTGCCCCCTAAATTGAAAGGTTAAATAATCCTCTCAGGAATATTTCTAGGCACCTCCACCAATTGTCCGGAGAGAAGCTGCCATTCACAGCACTCTGGATCGGTGACAGGGTATTTTACCACTGTTTGGACCCCAAACAATAATGGACAAATGGCCTGGCTTACAAAGAAACCTTTTAGTACAAGGATGGAAAAGGACCACAAGCTTTGATGTGGGGTGGGGGTAGGGGAAGTGGGAGGAATGGAGGGTGGAGGAAAGGGTGGGGGGAGGGGGAGGAGACTTATATATGTTGATCTGTGTATATTTTATTTGAATGTTTATTAGAAGAGCAATCAAATACATGTATATATACACACACATGCAGACATTACGCATATACATTATATACATTATCACAGCAATAAGCATATGCATATTTACATGTACATTACATTACTTTGAATACAAACATTTGCAATGCTTGTAAAATCAGGAGATGAACAGAACTGAAGCATGGTTATATTTATTAGCTAATACACAGGGGAGCCAAACAAACCCTAAGGTTTTAATTTTTGCTGTCATTCTAAATGATTTACAGCTTCCTTCCCCCCCATGACTGTATCTGGTCTACTAGAACCATGGTCACAAAGCAGGAACTACTACATTTGATGCAACTTTTTTGCAAAAAAGGAAGTATTTTTTTGCAATTTATATATAAACCTGGTCTTTATTCAGAGCTTCAATATCAGAAAACGAGCACAGTACATTGGTACTAGAGTACAACAGATGCTGAAGGAGTATCCCACAGTTCATTATAACAGTGTTTTTGGATTTGTGACTTGGGATCAAATGCTCCAAAACAAATTATAATAAAGGATTCCCATTTTAACATTATACCAGCAAGCCCTCAGTCTGTTTTGCCTTTTGATTTTATTGATGAATAATAGCATAACATACATTCAGACTAGACTATTAAAACACAGTAATTTTCCTGTGAACCTTGGTACAAGCACATATTGCCAATATGGTAACTAACTGTACAAATTATTGTTCATTTGGCAGGAAGCAACATCAAGAATTTGATGACCATGCCTTCACACTTTCCCATTTTAAGCATGTCACGTGGAACTCAAGCAGAAATCTTGTAACTATTTTTGCTTGCCCACATAAGCTTTATGGGTACCTATAGCTAAGCCTCAAGGACTTGACATAATGTAGTAAAGATGAACACCGGCCAAACAAATACAAACCAGTATGTACATAAATATCTTCAAAATATAATAGTGTGTTTGAGTATCTTAATATACTTATTTTTACTGAGCAAGTCTTATGGCCTGTAGCAATTTTTTATCTGAATATGATTGGGAACACTTTGACTAGTCCAAATTATGAATCAGAAAATATTGCCATTTATTACATTAATGCCCCATTGTCAGAAAGTATGTCCCCAAAATCTACTTCAGAACAATTCATGTCATCTTTCACCCCTTTACATCATCATCAGAAAGACAGCTTCTGAAAGAACTCAAAAAAATCAAAATGGAAATTCTGTACGACTTCCAATCCAATGCAATTAAATAAAATTATTTAAAGAAAAAAGAAAATAGTATTTGGGGGCCATCATGGCAAGTTGTAGTTTCAGAGACATCCTTTGCTAGTTATTATTCAAAATGCCAGGGCAGGAATAGAATTAACTTCATAGCCAAGAAAAGAACAAAAGAAAAAAGACACCATGTGCCTGCAGCACCTTTAGCAAAATAAGCATAAGGTGAAACCTTATTACAGGTAGATTGTAAGACAAGCCATTCAAATGTTTCTGCAAATGCACAGGTAAGGCAGCAGTGGAGAAAGTTCATTTCACTTGGATACAGACTAAAGCATAAATTCAAACCAGTAATTAAAAAGTTTACGGAGTCCTGGTGGAGATGGAAAAACTGCCAATGACAGCAATGTCATGGATTGTTTAAATTTGAAGCGCTGCCAAGACAAAGTCAAATATACAGTGTATCTGTCTTTGCACATTTGAGAGTTATATTCATAGCTTTTTTGGAATATGTTTAATGTTAATTAAAAACACCATTAACATACAACAAAAGTTAAAGCTGAAGGACTAACTTTAATCCATGGAAGCCAGAAAATTTGGAGTGAATACTTCTGACTGATTATATGTGCTGTAATACATATGTAAGATCACCCATATTCTGAGACTTTTCCAATACAAAAGTAAAACAGTGATTATTAAGGCTGCAGTTCTTTAACTCTTAATATAAGGGTCTCTTTTTTAAATTCATTTTTATATTTGACTTTTTAATATTATAACCAAACCAACCTATATTTGTGACTGACACGGTCAACTTTTTCTCAGATATAACAGGCTATATTGAGAAGTACTGTTTTCATTGGCCTGATGGACCATTCTGAATTAAAATCGCTGAGTATTTTTAGGGACTTTTAATCTGTAGGTTTTAACGTGATCAACCATAACTTTAAAAAGTTGTACTTCAACATATATGGGTACCAAGTTGCTACTCCATACATGAAGCATTGACAAGATAAAATTAATAGCTCTCATAGTCAACCACATATATATCTACTATAGGAAAATTAAATAAATATACTAATTGTTGTGACAGTTTCTTACCTTCCCACATATGGACTTCTTAACATGCAGACTATTCATATAATATAACTAAATAATTTCAAACATTACCAAAGCATATGATTTACAATCACCCAGTGGACAACTGACAGGCATAGGAGACCCTATCATTGTGACAAACACCAGGAATTCTTACAAATGAGTAGAGAATATCTATATTCAGCTACCTGTCTGCCTTTTTTAATTTGTTTTGGTTGTAAAATATTCAAAACCATTAATTTGCTATAGAAAAGTAAAATGCAATAACATATGATAATTTTAATTAATTAAATTTTTATGACTTTTTTATACATTTTATACAAAAATAAAAAAAATAAATCAATGCACACATTTGTTATTTTTTTGACAACTTTAAACACTTGCAAATTTTAACCACACTTAGTAAAATTGGTTATTAACACCTTGTATGGCAGGATTCAAACCATATACATGTTTACAGTAACAAGTATATCTTAAAAAGTAAATAAACACGCACTTCACTTTAGCAGTTCACAGAAACACTCCATTCCTTCAAACTAACAATTGTTTTGCATATAACCAAGCTGCAAAACTGAACCTCACCTTTGATCCTGTTTATGTGATTAACACTTTGTCAGTAAAGACACTAGGTAGATGAGCACCTAAAAGTATCTTTTTATTTCAATAAAAGGAAACAGAAGTGAAAGTTACTATCTGTGCTTAAATGATACTACACATTAATCCTCTTAATTACATGAAGTGGAGGTGTGTGTACACACACACACACACACACACACACACACACACACACAGAAAAAGGCTTTCAAATATGAGATCTTACCATAAGATTATTCTGTTTTCTATTTAACTTACTATTTATCCAACCATTTCTATACATTGGGGAAATAAGAGGATAAAAAAGAAAATAACACACATAGTTTAGATGTAGACTACAGTGATTCCTACTACACATTTAAATAAATAAATAGTGCTTGCCTTTTCTTTCCCGGGCTTAAGAACATACTGCTATTGAGATCAATGATTCAAACTTCTAAAAAGTCTGCAACCACTATACATAATACCCTGCAGTTGGAATGGTATTATTGTCAACTAAAAGTATTCAATTCTCTTACAAAATTATAATAAAGCATGATACATGTCTTGTTCCACCTCCCTCTGTCCCCTCTGAATTCAGGCCAGGGAGGAGGAAGTCTCTCCACAAGTATAAAATTCTCAAGTAGAAAATTCCTGAAACATCTGTATTAAACACGTAAAAGAACACTGAAATCAAACGTTTGCTGAGGGACTGACTGAACAAATGACATAGTTCAAAGGATTACTGTACATAGGATTTACAGGAATTCATAGCAATTAGAAATGGAAAGCACATGGTCAGTCCACTCCTCCATCCCTCTAAATGGTTCTTACAACACATCGAACTGCAACTTCTAGTGAAGACTTACTCCCACCCCCCCAAAAATCTACAATCACTTTGTTTTAGGATAAACAGAGAAAATATTTTAAAATTACAATTATGGTTAAGAGACTCAGGTCAGTGACAGTTCATGATGGTGCTGCTGGCAGATTCCATATTTTATCCAGGTTAAACTTGCACATGTCCTAGTAATGGCACAGAAATCTTCAAGGGATGTTTTAACCGTGGTCCGATATGCTACCGAACAGACACTTAGGCAGTGTAAAAGCATTACAGATCTACTGTTTCAGGAGTGTTGGTTGTAGCCGTGTTGGTCTAAGGGCATAAGCAGACAAACAACTGTAGACACTTCCTCTGCCTGAAGAAGGGTGTTTGTACCTGAAAGCTTGCAAAGAAGAAGTTTTCCAACTATTTTTGTTGGTCTAATAAAAGACTTCAGATTTACCCAAAGAACATTGTTTTATAAATCTACTGGCATCAATGGAAATAATTATTTATGTCAACTGAGTATCATTGGAGTCATTGGAAGCTGTTAGACATGGCAGCAACAGATCTTTCTTAAATACATACATACATACAAAGTCAGTAACTTGGATAAATTTTAAAGAAATGCCATTTGAACGTTCTCTTGCATCTTTACCACTATAACAGCAGCAACACTTGATGATTTTATACTTTAATTACTACTCTTACTAGCAATTAAGTATGAATTTACATCTAAAATAATTTTTCTTGAGACGGTAAATAGAAAATAGTACCAGTTCATAAAATATATAGTAGTTTTCTTTTTTTTAACTTGTAAAGAGATTTTTATTACCTATAGTGTTACAATAAAGAGAAAAATAAGAAAGTACAGCTTTTTACTAATGTTTGTTCCTATGATATAAAGCGTGTATTCTATATACTTACAGGTATTATGGATAGAAAGATATAAATGATAATTTATATCTTATAAAACTATAAGGATCCTGCTATTTGTGAACTTTGGTTATTTGGTAAAAAGAGTCTTATTTACTACTCTTAGGGTTGTCAACATACCTTGAACAAAACTTGCAAAGAGGACAATTTAGGGAGAAAATTAACATACTGTAGAACAAAAACTAGATTAATCGAGTTTTAATTTTAATTAGCATGCTGATTTTTTTGTTAATCAAGTGCTTACAACCTACAGGTAATGCTTCCAGGGACACTTCTGTCAAAGATAAAGTACAAGCCAAAGTGGGAGAGATGAAGTTTTCATAAAACACCTAGCTAGCTTTATAAAATAATTGCCAATTATTATTTAAGGGCTGGAAATTTTACATTCTTTTCACATTTGGTTTATAATACTACAGTATAATTTCTTCTACAATATGAGAATTTCACACAACCCATACATCATAAACATACTACTTCTTAAATTTAGAGGTTCTCCCCCTGCCAAATTATTTTACAGAACATAAAATCATTTTTATCACAAATTCAAATCCTTTGGAATTGTTTTTATTGTTTTCATTGTAAAATATCCCATCAAGTGGCTGTGTGAATTTAGATTCAGAACACACAGTTCCCTCCAAAGCGTGAACAATATATTATCTCCATTTTACAAAATACTTTTACATATAAATTTAACACCCACTTCCTTCCCCTGCCCCTCCTGCTTCCTCTCCTCTCCCGGTAGAATCATCAGCTGGTGACCATGACTGAGCTACTGATCTAGCAAACATGGGGCAGGTAAGGCTAGGAGGTAGTACCGGAGCCATGTTCAGAGTTCCTCCAAAAATCCTATCCTCAAGTTGGGGAGTTGTGCGATTTAATCTCTTCACCTAAATACCACCCTTCTAACTCGTGCTTCATCTACAAAACCCTGCAAAGCCTACTCTAGTTTCCAAATTTTCTACCTCAAGTTTAAATATTTTCCATGGACGTTATATTTTAAATCCTGTCTCTTTCCGAAAGGCACATTTTTAAGGATTTTAATTGATTTTAGGCTAGACTGCTTACATTTTTATTTCAGAAAAAAGGTGGCAGGCCATGTAGAATTTTAATAATGGCACACAAAGAAATCGAAGCGCAAAATTTAAACACAAAAGATGTATTGTCCCTTCATGTCTTTTACGCATACAGGCCAAAACAGCCAATTCCTGGTTCACCTTTTTTTATGTAAGTGGATTAAAAGTAAGATTAACAAACTGTCAAAAAGCGTGTTAAATGATAGCCTCCGCTAGTTAAAAATTCTGATGGTTGTAAAACTCTGTTGGTGGCCATCTTGGGCTAGGAGTTTTAATATAAATGAGACTAGAGAAGACAGGAGATGGGGGAGGGGTCCTTGCTGTCTGAACAGTATAAGGGAAGGGAGGGATTATCCAGAATGAGCTATCTTTAAGGGAAGAAGCCAGATAAAAGAGTAGGAATGAAAAATAATGTATACTCACTTCTAGAAAATGCATCTAAAAATAGATTAAACAATATTTCCTCCATCTGGTATGATTTATTTTTCATTAGCCCTTCCTACTTGTATTTATGGAAGACCATATTCATATTTGAAGCATTAATTTTATTTCATCATTGTATTTACATTTTACTGTTGGATCCTCCTTGCTATAACCCTCCTTGTCTACCACTGGTCAATGAATTAGATTACACTGGGCTATGAACAAATATATGTAAAGTGAAAAAATATGAAATTATGCAAAGTGAATGCAAATTTTATCTTATAGAAAAACATTAGTGACCACCCACATACTTTCTGAAGCCTGATGTCTTGTACTCCATATCCTGAATACAGATACTTTGTGCCACATTTCAGCAAAAACCATGCAGACTCACGCCCACAAACATATACACATCCTATGTCTTTCATAACTGTGTTATTCTACTAAAATGTGAGTGCTCATTTCAAATTTACTTGCATGAAGTCACGGAGTGAAATCACACTTACTTTACTCTATGTAGAAGCACTAGAAACAATATGGCTATTCACACGAGGTGAGGTGTTCTTAGCTCAAAGCTACACACAGCCATATATACACAGTACTCCAACACATTTATCTCAATTACGAACTTAAGAAATACTCTGCAGTACTTTTTCACTCTCATGGGAGGATAGCATTCTTATATTTATCACTCCCCCATCTCTTATTATTATTAATTTAAGACCCTGTTCACAATGTGCTCTGGGTTATCCAAAATTAGAGGCGGCATGTTTCTTCCCCATAGAATGCACACCTTAAGAACAGTCAAGAATGGGTAAGAATTCATGTTTTATGTTTAGGTATCCAGATCTCCAAGAAATGTAAAATGACCTAAAATAGGAACTGCCATAGGAAAAAAGGAAAAATGATCAGATTAAATTTAGAGCATTTTTGGATGAAAGCAGAAAGCTGAACAAAATTCTCCAAAAAAAATGTAAACTCATGGATCAACTGCATTATTTGTAGTCACAAGAGTAGTTCCATTGATATCAGTGTTTTATTTTTCTGAATAAATTGAAGAGGATTTATCAATACGATTGTCCCCACTGAGGAAGCACAATAAGTTTTATAAACACATATTTAAAGTTCTAGCCAGGATTGTGGAAAGTTTATGCACAAAATAAATATAAAAAAAAGAAAGAAATTAGGAAGAGGCAAATATTAAACAAGCCAATGGCTCTGACTGGAAGTGTTTTTTTACTATTTCTATTAAAGAGGTGCGAGTGATGGTATGCATTTCAGAGAACACGTCTTTGTGTGCGTTTGTACAACACCTGGAACCATCAGGCCCCTGATTTAAGCGGATGCTTTTAGCCCCTATTATAAAACAAATCATAGACACCATTAGTATTTCTACAGTCATAAGCTAGGTTTAATATTCCCCTGTAACAAAACAATTTAGTGCTGTACCTATTTTTGGGGCATGCCAAAATTTTTTGTAGGAAATGAAAAATCACAACCCTAATACTGGATTCTGGATTCAGATTGGGCATTGTTAAATAGCTATCATGAGTTAATAACAGGGTTGCTATACATAAAGCTCTATTTATGATACCTACTTCATTTTTTACATGTAGGCAAAACTATATGGGGAAAAATCAAATCTCTTTAAAATTTTAATTTATCTTTTCTGTCAAAGGAAAAATATGAAGAGCAGGAACAATAATTTTACTAAAATTCAAAATCATTACCATTAAAAGAGGTCATTAAATTGTATTCTCTCTCACAATGTGAAATGGATTAACATTCTGATGACTGATTGGTTTTGCAGAGTAATTCTAGTTAACAGAGTTGAAAGAACAAGTTTAAGGAACCTACTAACTTCATCCAGTTAGAAAGCTTTGATTATCATACAGCCTTTAAATTTCAGCTTCAGTGAATACAATTTGATTATCTTTTTTCTGTCAAGGAACAAATTAAAATATTCTGCTCATAATCCTTTTTGCCATTTGAACTGCCTCATGAAATATCTTGTACTGGCAGCCTGTTTTGGTTAGAATAAGACATTTCTGCCAAAAGTACAAAGTATTTTCAACATGCCAAAATTTCAAACCATGCCAGTGTAAACAAAAATTTAATACCAGCCATAAGAGAAGGAATGGAATTATTATTTACTCATTGTTCTTCCTGAGCCACCACTTAAGTGCAAGGGCTGCAGTGAGTCAATAGATGGCAGTCCATCTCTTAGTAAAGAGCTAGAGAATGGATAAAATCTCCAAAAGCTTTACAAAGAAACAAGTGTTGGGTTCTGTTGTTTTAAATAAACATTCAGAGTGGTTGAGAATATTTAAATAATACACCCACATTTAAACAGAAATTTTATAAGAATCATTGCCAAAGCAGTGTTACAGAAATGATTTTCAAAGATTATGAACATGTTATGTATTTGTTAAAATATAAATATTGCTCTTTTTGTGTGCGTGTTTGTGTGTGTTATACACACTGTCAGCTTACTATTTTTCAAAAAACATTATAAAGCCAGTTTTTAACTTGTTATATCTATTGTCAGAATTAGGAAATAATTTATATTAACATTAGATTATGTGCTCGCAATCATGTGCACATACATGTGAACAGAAGAAAAAAACTGTATTTTCACGTGTATTCTCTCTTTAAATGCTATGACTCTGCTTAAAATACGGATGCATCACAAATCAAGATCGAATTTTAATTTGAAGATAATATTTAAATATTGTTATGCCTGTGTGAGACCAAACTGCATTACTTTCTTTCCGTCACAATTGCATAAAAGCACACAAAAACTTTACCCTGACACGATTTCAGTATGTCAATGAACATTTTTGCTCATCTTCTGGTCTAGAGCTATAGAGAACAATTTAAGTGGAAAAAAAAAAGTCGGGCTTGACATATTTAAGTAGCTTAGATAAAAACAGAATTTCTTACTCTATAACCTCTGCTTTAAATATCTAACTTATCCAATGTCAATAGAAATTTAGAAAAGTATAATCTGATTATGCTTCAGTGAATATAGTTGTTAAAATTGGTCTTCACATGAAATACACTTCATAAATGCAAAGTATTATCATATTTAAACTTAGATTATCTACAGTGACTACAAAACAGCAAAGGCATTTATTAGAAATGAGATAAGTACTACCTCAAATAGGAAATACAGCTATGCAAGTATTTCCAACAAATTTCAAAATATTTCTTGAAAAGCAAAATGCACCCAAATACCTAAACACTTCTCAAACCAATATTTTAACATGACATCTTCATGCATATTTTTTTAATTTACAGTAAGTGTAAAGTTAAGATACTTGTAATAAAATTAGCTGGCTACAGTTTTCCAGCTTAGATTTCTTGTTAAAGAGTCTCAGGAAGAATCTGTTTTTAGACTTACCTCCCCCCCCCCCAATCCATTTTTTTTTTGTAGTATTGCTTATACCTGAAGAATTATTCAATGTCCAAAAAGGTCCCCAGTAAACTATAGTCTGAAAAATCATTTAAAATATAATACCTATTATTATTATTTAAATATATCAATACCATTATTAGATGCCAAGTTTCATAAAAGGTCTAGTATATACCATTTTAACACTTTCTCTGGAATATAGTGAATGATAAGAGATTTACCCTTTTCTTTGAGTATCTTTAAATAAGATAACTAATGTAAAGGGAATGCCACTATTCCTCAGTTTTTATATTTGTTTTATTCCATTCAGTACAAAGAAACTAGTCAAACAGAAATGGAGAGTTCAGAGAGCACTCATTTCATTTTGGAAACTCAGAAGTATACAAAACAGAAAAGTTTCCAACAGAGCTTTTGCTTTACTATTATAGTTTAGTTGTGAAAACTGAAAAGGAAAATTTCTAACACATTGAAAAGACAAAGGCAACAAATTATAAGTACTAACTGCACTTGTTTTCCCTTACTTGAAAGGAAAACCTCAGACCACAGAATAAGTAGTACTGGATAAACTTTCCTACTTTGATTACCTTGCAGAAATGATATTGATTATCAATATATGTCAATTAAACACACAGCATACTTATGTTGAACAGAATAGATGGGCAAAGATCTGACGAACAACTTAACATCAGTTTTTAAACTATTTATATTATGGCTATAAATCAATCAATTTAAGGTTTTTAATACAGAGCAATTAAATGTTGTCCTACACCTAATATTGTTCAAAGTTTCTACATCATTAATATATTCACAGTTTGTTTCAATTTTGCATGCATTTTATATATGAGAAAGAAATTAGAAAGCATAATAATTGATGTGTAGTGAGCAGTTGATATTTTTTCAACTAAAGACCAACTAAATAGGGGCCAAAGACAATATGAGAGCTGACTTTTTCTTTCAGAATCACATCCAGAAAGTTTTTAAAGTTTACTTCCATAATTCTCATTTCAATCTCTAGCTAAAATTACTTTATTCAAAGTTAAATAGAGTATTTTGTAATATACACACACACACATACATACACACACACACACAAACACTTTGTATTTTCTAATATATATATTTGTATATGTAATATATACATATAATATATATATTTTGTAATGTATACATATATATTTATATATGAAGCTACAATGTTTGGGGAACACTGAGCTATGAATATTGTATACTCTTAAATACCTTAATATAAAGTTTACATTTCTTTTTACATATATAGTACAAGTAGTTTCTGAAAGACAAGTGAATCAAGGTCACTAAGTTATTTAATTATTAAAAACAATCAGAAATTCTAAGAATGTTTAAAAACAGACACAGGGCTTTATTGCATTCTCCAGTTCAAAAACTCTTCAGATGTTTATTATCTTCCTGCAGAAGATACTTGTCTATATTTTATGGTCAGCAGTTCACAGAAGAGTAAATAGGTTGGGTGTAGAAGAAAATAAAAAAGGTGTTTCTACTTACTGTTAGGTGATACTGCCTCCATATTTCTGGGCAAGCCTGGAAAATAAAAATATTGATCAGCTGGGAGCATGAAACAAGGTGCTTTACAGCCTGTTGGTTTTGGCATAACACAGTATCCACCGGTGTCGGTCACAGGAAAATAAGAAGCTTAACTGAAAGGGTCTGCATTTCAGCTTCAAAAACCTGGCTAGACAGTTTAATTGAATTTTACACTGGTTTAACACACTCCCTGCCATTGTCAGAAGGCCAGTAACAGTTTTTCCTCCCCTTTTTTCTCTTAAGGTTAGAAGTTTTGGAGACTAATATGTTATTAAATGTCAAAAGTACGAATACTGTAAAACAAACACAGAAACAACAGACTGTAATTCTATGTATGCAGTACAGACTGTTTTCTAACATTTCAAACTTACATGCTGTTTTGGAAATTGATTCAGAAGGCACTTTGCTTTGATAAAGAAGTGAATTTAATTTTTATAAAAATATTTTTGTCCATGTCTGTATCCTAATCAAAATATAATTGGGACATGTAATAATCCTCACTAGCCTAATGTCAGATAAGATGTAAACAAGGAGCATAACAGATTGCTTTAATGCTTCTATTTTTACAATGGCTTGCTTTCTTCTGTTTTGATACTTCTCTGTCTTAAACACAAACTTAGAAGCACAGTCCACTGTAAAAACAACATATAAGTAAATTTTGTATAACAGTAGTATCAATAGACTTGAAAAGGGCAGAGGACACCAGAAAGAGAAAAAACAACACCTTTTTCATAAACAAAATAAAAATATGTTCTTAGAATAAATGAAACAAGGGTGCTAAGGATTTTCCTTAGTATTATTAAAGACTTAGTGACTTTTTTGTTTATAACTTTTTAAATACTGAAGACAATAAAATATGGAATTATTGCTATTTTTAATACTATACATATTGGAACCATGTGTGTATACATATACAGAGTTATTTTAACTTATCTGCATACCATCTTTCAATTTGTTTAGGACTTCACTCCTTACAGTGGAAATAATTTCTAAATCATTTGAATAAATCTCTCCAGGCTTGTTGGTAAATCTTAATTTAGAGCATTCTCATTAGAAATCATGATAATTCATGCCATATTATATAGTTTTAACGTTGAATGTTCAAGTCTCCCATCGTCTTGCAAATTTATACAACTATTTCTCCATACTTTTGAAACAATCTTTTCTCCCATGTCTTATATCTGAAGCTTTCATTTATATTTATAGAACATGATCATAAAAATGTTATATTAACAAAATGTAATGGAAGTAGAAAAACAAAGGCTTTTGTTAGTGGCTCTAAGGCACAGAACCACAGAATATCACAGGACATCTTCTCCAGGTATGTTGGAAATTATACAATTTATTACATATTTTGCCAGTGACACAATTTTCTGGATAAAATGTACAATCTGTTCTGTGTGATGGTTCTACATGCTCTCTCTTACTTGCAAATATTTGACTTTTATATTAA